>NC_091825.1:143106969-143406969 GCF_038994185.2 Dermacentor albipictus | reverse complement strand
ACACAGAAGGCGTTGTTTTAAAAGAGAGAATTGGCTCGGTTCAGCGCACGTCTGGTTTTTTAAAATTCAGGCAACAAAGGACGCAAGAACTTGTGGAAATAAATGCACATTCAAAAGGCAGCAAAACCAAAGAAAGAAAGAACCACAAGAAGCCGACGCTTCTTCTTTTTTTTTCCTTGTTTTGTTTTTCTTAATCTGCGCCCCTTGTAACGAACAAAGACACGGCTCAATATAATATTTCTCCTTGCAAGAAAGCTATGGTCTGCTATCACGCCTGTGCTGGCAAACTGTTTTGCACAGGCACCCAGCCATGAAGCGGGTTGAAATTTCTGCGATGTTGGTGCATGTAAGTGTGCAGAGGGTTCTTGGCACGACCGACGCCAAGCGATAAGAAATTTAATTTCAGCCCGCCAGCCTTTCGCTAGCTCAGTGAGAACACGCGTAAAACATGAAAATGAAATTGTGGGTGAATGCATAACTTCAAGAAGAGTACAAAAAAAACTAAAAAGAAGAAGAAACCAAATGCTTTGCCAACGCACAGTTTTTCTAATTGAAAGTCTTTCGCCACGTGCCCTAGCATATCCGTATAGGCTCCAGGTAATCGCTGAATCTCCCCGTGCCCTCAAGCTCAATAATTTCTACTTTTAAGTCGAGAATAGAGAAACGTGTATTAGTAAAATGCTTCAGATATTGTGCGATCATATGTCCGCTTGTATATATCATGTAGGCCAGGTATAAGAGTATGCTGTTTTCTTCAACCCAATTCTGACGATGACAACCTTATGGCTCTAGTTCATATCTTGACCGTTGCTTTATTCTTCGTTGTAAATTGGAAAAATCTATCAATTTCTTGGCCAATCCTCCATAGCGGGTAGCAGCAACATACGTTATAGCAAACAACAACGTCGAAGAAATGTCTATACCCCTGCCGACGTTTTTCCGCTTTAAAGAAAAAACATTTCAGAACCAACGTTCTCGCAACTTGGAATAAATTTCTCCATTTTAAATGTCCTTTATCTAGGAGCCCCCTCTCTTAGCATCTGCCACACGTATGTCTGCTCAGCCGTGGAGGAATTCATAGTTGTTTCAAGACGTTTTTCCTAAGTTCTTCAAACATAATTTTTATCCGTTTTCACATGACACTTTTTACCAGTTTATGTGCTACCAATGTCTTCCTAATACCATCCAAATCTTGGCCCATCCCCCGCAGTGGGTACGCGCCATCAAAGAAGGAAATCCAATCCAACTCCGCCATCACTGATTCATTATCATTGCGCTCATCGCTCACTGCTTCACGTGACTCTCGCTTAATGAGGACATTTGATTCATTTGTTCCTGGATACTTGAGAAGTGTGCGTTTAATTTGGGTGATTGGTCATAGCGAACTAATTATAACGAAGCTGCAGATTCCCTAGCCAACTAGGGCATTGATAAGCGGCCCAATTCTCCCTTATTGTCCTTTGAATGCTTATGCCACTGCTGCCAGATGTCGTGCGAGTGTCGTTATGCACGAAAAATTCATGTTCATCACGAAGCTGCGCTGCCGTATACCCACGTTAAACTTCTATCTTCGCCTGTCTCCTCACAATTATGCTCAATCTGCGGCGAAGAGGAGACGATATACTACGCCTTGTTGTTTCTAAGCGCTTTTCTGTAGTAAGAAAAATATTACTGGAAATCCCACTTCGCAACATTGGACTAGATTTATCTGTGCCTATGATCCTCTCTTTTGGAGCCTCCACTGTTGAGTTCAGCCAGAGAAATGTTTGCTTAACAGTCCGGAATTGCCTGACTGAATCTAATCGATTACCAGGTTAGATTGATCGTCCCCTCTCCCCACCATAGTTTTCTTTTATTTATTTATTTATTTATTTATTTCTATTTTTTAACGATTTTCTCCTGTTTGTCTTTCCCTTTCACAAAAAAATAGTTTTCTAAGCTCCAGCTTTCAAATTCTGAATTCCCTTGTTTCACCACTGGTCCCTTGGTCCCATTCCCTTGGTCACCACTGCCAAGCAGTGGTGACCACTGCTTGGCAGTGGTCACCACTGCCAAGTGGTGACCACTGCCAAGCAGCGTGGTCACCACTTGGCAGTGGTGACCACGCTGCTTGGCGCTCAACTAAAGGTTACTGCTTGTTCCTACTACAGATCGCCGTTTCTGCTGGAGCTGCATTCCGACGTTTTGGAAAGAAGCGGTCTTTCGTCACGTGCATCGCCGTGGTCAGCGAAAGCACGGGAGGCGTAGCCTTTGGACTGGCTACCACCAGGAGGCGTGGTGCCTATCATCAGCTCCAGGGCATATCTCGGCATCTTGCGATACCGCTTTTGCTATAAAAGCAGACTACCAGCCACCCGTCCTTTTACTTGGCAGTGGTGACCACGCTGCTTGGCGCTCAACTAAAGGTTACTGCTTGTTCCTACTACAGATCGCCGTTTCTGCTGGAGCTGCATTCCGACGTTTTGGAAAGAAGCGGTCTTTCGTCACGTGCATCGCCGTGGTCAGCGAAAGCACGGGAGGCGTAGCCTTTGGACTGGCTACCACCAGGAGGCGTGGTGCCTATCATCAGCTCCAGGGCATATCTCGGCATCTTGCGATACCGCTTTTGCTATAAAAGCAGACTACCAGCCACCCGTCCTTTTACTTGGCAGTGGTGACCACGCTGCTTGGCGCTCAACTAAAGGTTACTGCTTGTTCCTACTACAGGTTAGTGCCCACTGTACATATACATTTGCATTTATATTCATACAGTGTCGTCACCACTGCCAAGTTTGAGTGTGTGTTTGCTTGTTTCGCGCATCAATTGCTGTATGTTAGGATTGTCGATATGGCTAAGGAACTTGCAAAGCTGAAGGAAGATATAAGAGCTGAATTGCTCAAAGAAATTAAACAAGAATTCAAAGCCTTCAAAGATGCATCAGAACGTGACCTTAGGAACGAGATCCGGGAGGTGCGCAATGAGCAACGTCAAATGAGTAAGAGTATTGAATTTTTGCATGAGTCAATCAAGGAAATGAGACAAAAGCTTGATTCTGAGGTCTCAAAGAATTCAAGTCAGGCAAAGGACAATGACGAACTGCGCGCTAAATGTGCTGCTCTGGAAAAAAAAGCAGGTGAACTTGAAAGGCGACTCACGCATTCGGAGCAGTACTCACGAAACGCTAATCTGGAAATACAGGGCGTTGTAAAGAAAGAAAATGAGGACCTTGCTACTATTTTGACTGATATAGGCACTGCAATCCATGAGCCAATCAGTTCATCTGACATTGAGTGTTGTCACCGTGTTCCAACACGCAACCCGGATAAAACAAACATTGTCGTTCAGTTTAAATCTCGAGCTAAACGTGACGCCACCTTGAAAAAAGCAAAGAAGACAAGAATCACAAACAGAGACCTACGATTGGAATCTACATGCCCCGTTTATGTGAATGAACATTTGTGCCCAGCGCTAAAGAGGCTGCTTGGCATGGCAGTGAAAAGGAAATATGAGCATAAATGGAAATCTGTGTGGACCAGCAACGGGAAAATCTATGCAAGGGAAAGTGATACATCTGATGCTGTGCAAATATCGGAAGAACGTGATCTTGCTAGGATTACGTCTTCTGTTTCTGACGTGACTGGGAACGCTCACTAAAAATTGTCATGGAATATCACGATTTCATCTTACCGCATCGTTTACAATTACAATCTAATTCTAGCATTTCCGTTCTACACTTGAATGCTCGATCTGCAGTCAACAAACAAGACATTATTAGTAATTTTTTAAATCTATTTTCCTTCAAGTTCGATATCATTATGCTAACCGAAACATGGTATCATGACAGCAGTGCTCGGCTGTGCCTTGATGGCTATGCTGATTGCGTTTTAAATCGAACTGATAGGCGAGGAGGGGGTGTAGCAATCTATGTCTCGTCAAGATGGAATTGTGAAGAAGTATCAGAGTTTTGTAAAACAACAAACGACTATGAAATTTTAACGCTTAAACATTACTCCGATATAATTTCGGTCGTATATCGCCCGCCAAATGGAAATATTTTTGCCTTTCTTAATTTCTTTGATAATTTACTGGAATATGTATCTGCTAACGAATTTCGACTTGTCTGCGGGGGAGACACTAACATAAATTTTCTTGAAAATACTGCTGCTACACTGGATTTTACTAATAGACTTAGCTGTGCGGGATTTGTAAACCTAATTAGCACCCCAACTCGTGTTACGTTGTCCTCGTCTACATGTCTCGACATTCTTATAACGAATATTGACACTGTCGTAGAGCATACTGGAACAGTAACGTCGGACGTCAGTGATCATTGTCCTGTGTTTATGACATATCGTTTCAATGTGAGCAAAAGTTGTTCAGAGTCAAATGTGTTTACTATACAAGATATAACTGATAGAAATATGGATCTTTTCAAACGCACAGTTTGCAATTATGACTGGTCTTTCCTATACGAAATAGGTGATGTGAATGTCGCGTATTCCAAGTTTATGTCAGCGTTTATACAAATCTACAGCGCACATTTTCCCTTCAAAAAGATTAAGCAATCCAAAAAAATAAGAAAACCCTGGATTACACAGGAACTT
Organism: Dermacentor albipictus; assembly: GCF_038994185.2. NCBI lineage: Eukaryota > Metazoa > Arthropoda > Arachnida > Ixodida > Ixodidae > Dermacentor > Dermacentor albipictus. The sequence continues at coordinate 143,402,385 of NC_091825.1, read as the reverse complement.
TTTAAAATGATAAAACACAAAGATAAACTGTACCATAGATTTCTTACAACACGCTCGCCTGAAATGCTGACACTGTTTAAAAAGCAGAGAAACAAACTAAATACGGAACTTAGACGCGCTAAGAATGCTTATCATGAGCATCTGTTTGCAAACGCCACTGGTAAACATCCTGAAACCTTGTGGAGCATTATCAATAAGGTTCTTGGCCGCGAAAAGCATGCTACCTCACCAGACAAGATAATCTATAATAACAATGAAATTTCAGGTTTAGCACTCGCAAACCATTTCAATAAGTACTTTGCAAGTATAACCGTGCCACAGCAAACTCGGTCTGATACGTCATCGTTTCTTTCCGTTTCTAACAGCTTATTTTTCAATCCCACTAGTGAATTTGAGGTATTTAGCACTATCATGAACCTTAAAAACAGCAAAGCTCTTGACATTGATGATATACAAATAAAACCTATCAAGTATGTTTTAGAATACATCACTCCCGCTTTAACGCATATCTTTAATCTAGCTTTACAGTCTGGGGTGTTTCCAGAAATGATGAAAATTAGTAGGGTAACTGTACTTTTTAAAGGAGGCAACAGAAACGACGTATCAAATTACAGACCCATCTCAATCATTCCAGTATTTTCCAAAGGATTAGAAAAGATTATTTTTTCTCGCTTATCAAACTTTTTCGACAGACAAAACATTCTATCTAGTGCTCTGTTCGGCTTTCGTAAAGGTAGGTCAACAGAAACTGCTTTGCTCACACTCAAGGAGCATGTACTAAAAAACATAGAAAGAAATCTCTTCACATTGGCACTATTCATTGATTTCAGTAAGGCATTCGATTGTATAAATCATAAAATTTTGCTATGGAAATTATCACAGAATGGCATTAGAGGTATTCCTTTAGCATTATTTGAGTCTTACCTTACTAATCGAAAACAATCAGTATGTATAAAACACGACAAGTCAAGTTTTGTTCCTTTACTAAATGGCGTGCCACAAGGGAGCGTACTAGGTCCTATACTTTTTAACCTTTATATTAACGACATTACTAATATTGATACAACTGTAAAATTTATCGTGTATGCCGATGACACTAATCTTCTCATTTCTGGTCCGAATTCACAAGAATTAATAGAAAAATGTAACTTTCTACTCAATAAGCTATCTGAATGGTCAGTCGCTAATTGCCTAAAAATAAACCCTACGAAAACAAAAGTAATGTTATTTCGCGCAAAAAATAAAGTTATTACTAGTAATCAAACCTTAGTGTGTGCGGGTAAAGAACTGCAAATTGTCGATGAACATAAAATATTAGGCGTCACTTTTTCCTCGCACCTTACTTGGGATAAACATGTTGAAAATATCTGCACAAAAATGTCTCCTATCATAGGCGTTCTGTCTCGATGTCGGCGTCTTCTTCCAACCAAAGCAAAACTGAACATTTATTATGCCTTATTTTTTTCCCATTTAAATTACTGTAGCTTAGTGTGGGCGACTACAGGAAAGACAAACATCATGAAAATCCTTTCTTTGCAAAAGAAAATGATTCGGCACATTGACAACATGGGTTATCTGGAGACAACGCGGCCAGCGTTCTTAAAGCATAAAATTATAAGAATAGAATATTTCTACACGTTTCGCCTTCTAAATTCATTTTATTTCTCAAATACTGCCTTCAAAAATTTCCTAGTGTCTACTGCATCTTTGACACCAAAATTCAATTCTTCCAATACGAGAAATAGTGATACATGGTATGTCCCGTGGTTTCGAAATAAATATAGCCTACAGTCATTAACACATAATCTACCACGTATATTAAATAACTATAAAGGTACATATACCTCTTCATCGAAGGAACTGCGAATGCATTTTGTAAACATGTGATCAGTGATTGTTTATCATTCTTTCAGAGGCAACTGTACGCGTTACTGATTTTGTAACCCATACACATGTAATTCTATCTTCTGGTGTATCGAATGTGTTTTTTTTTTTTTTAGTCTGTACTATCTACTCTCTATAACAGAGCGACTTGTATTAGTCTTATTATTAACCCTTACACACATACTTCCATTTTTTCTGATGTATCATTTATGTATCAATTATGTTTTTTTCTCGTAGTCTTTATATTATTTTCGGTCTTGCTATTGTGCATTTATGTAATTAATTTATTCTGAGTGTCTAACAATGTTACAATTTTGATGCAACCACCATGTATGCCTTGTAATGGACCATCGGCCTAGTCAAGCTGTTTTGCAACAGCTTTTAGCCTATGGTATCCACCAGAACTCTTTGTAATTCTGGAAATAAAAATTGAATTGAATTGAATTTTATATGCCTAATTTAACCGCCCGATTCATGGCCAATCCCTCGCTGTGGGTGCGTGCCAGAGCCACTCCGGAGAACATCAACAACTTTCTTTGTGGTGGCGACCCCACTTTTGGCTTCCTTGTAAATAGTGTAAGCCCCCTTCTCTGCAAATATTCCCATAACAATATGCTTGTTCTTTCGCGGTGTTGTAATGTGTACGGCTTGCGTGATCCTTGCTTCATGGGCGACGCAGCTTCGTTCCATCTTGCGTATTAGGTTTATTGGTGACCTGTTTCCAAGTTTGTTTCAGTTGAACTGAGGTGATTGCTTCATTTTTCATTCTTCTTTCGTGGTTCCAATGTGCAAGGCTTGCATCATTCGTATTCCATTGAACATCGTTCCATCTCCTTTATTACTATAAACGGTAATTTATAACATATCTGCATATCTATTTATAACAATAGCCACTTGGTGAAATCAAGGTGCTGAAATAAAAAATAAACCTAGAAAAGTGGAACTAGAGAAAGGCGCCTTACAGGAATAGCTTTTGAGGTCGTCGCTCCTATGGCTGACTTCGATCACTCTAAAGACCTTCACAAGCATTGGATGAACTGTCAAAACGTTTGACAGCCTCTCCGAGGTACATCATTTTGCTGGTTTAGTAGACGTTTGTGCACTGCTTCATTATTATTTCTTAGCACTATAAATAGTTCAAATAAACAACTGATTATCAAAACTCGCTAATATTCAGCAAACTTTGTACACGTCAGTATCGTTCACGATTGTCCGGTGTCAGAAACTGATGGTGTAGCAGTAAATTAGTACCGAGCAAGAATAATTGTTGCAACCTGCTGACTCTTTTCATTTCACAACCACGTAACCTATTTAGGAATTCCGTTCCTAGTAAATCACAATCTACACCTCAAATCCTTCATTACGTTAAAAAAGGTACCTCCCCTTCATTCTGCATCTTGCATAAACGGAGACATTTTAAAGCTACCTTTCCTATCACAAAAGTAAATATCCAAATAATAACTCTGTAATATATGAGCGAGCTAATAAAAACAACCGTCATTATTTAGCATACGAAGGGATGTTACTCCGTGCATAGATACACGCCTGCGTGCTTGTGTCTTACAAGATAGCCAACGCAGAAGACAATGTCATTTCAGCAGTAAGGCAATAGATGGCAATTCATAATAGCACTTTTGAGTGCACTGAGAGTGTATTATGAATATCCAATTCCAGCTGAGAAACGAAAACCACATGAGCGCTTTCTTTCTGTCTAATGTAACAAAGTTTATCAGAAATGAATATTGTTCGAAGCATTTCATTAACATTTGACTCACCGTTGCTCATTACTTCCGGAAAGCTTCTTTGAATTTTACAAATTCTTGTGGCGTTTTCTCAACAATCCGCAAGCCGGAATAGGGGAGGTCGCTATCGATGTGCAGGGCTGTTGATTTATTTTTATGTTGTTTTCGAGCGGGGAGATTTAACATGCAGGTACATTATTCGATTAGAATGAGGAAAAACGCAAAGCGTACAGATACGAGCAACTGGCAGACCGTTTCGGATGCGTGACGTGATACGTATACGCGGGACTATACTTAGCACAGATACAAATACAAGAGGACAGTATTAGCCACAGAAGGAAAAATATAAGCTGCCTGAAAAGCACATGCTGATTTACTCACTCTTTGTGTCAATGCAAAATTATTGTGCAAACAAGCGCTATTTAAGCACCGCAGGAACAAACCTGATTTATTGATTCTGGAATTTCATAGTGGAACCGTTAAAGTGTTGCCCCCCCAAAAAAAGCGTTTTTTTTTTACATTAATCAACACTGAAGCGATCAGAATACAGGCCGGTAATCTTTCGTTGAGGTTTGTGGGAACTTCGCCAACCGACCATTCACGGAAGCCTAGCGCCGGCTAGGATGCCGAAAACAATAAACGAAGTAGTGCATTAGCGTCTATAAGTTCCTCGTTGTGGCGCGGCTAGATGCTCGATCATAATTTCATATCCTCTGAAAAAACAAATAAAGTTTGTCTAACGGGAAGCTTACTAAGTCAGCCCTCGCTGGTAGGCTTTTCGAGATAATGCGCTCTAGCCCCACTGAAACCGGCGAGCATGGAGGAAGCGCTTGCGAAGTTACCGCAGCAACGTCTATTTCTTTTCCAAGCAAGTTCTGGGGAGTTGATACCCTGGGTCGTGTGAGAGACTGTATTCGACCAAGGGAATCCCTGACGCAGCCTTTTTGCTTTCGGAAGTCGGTAGGATAAAGCGGACCCGGGGATTATAGGCTCTTGCAGCTATACGTATAAGGCAAAAAAAAAACATGAGTGCGTCATGAGCTGCATAGCTTACGGATAAATATTTCCGCCTCTCTTATTTCTCTCATGGCTCTAACATCATTTTATTCGGGACGGGATAGGTGCGTCTGTTTCAACTAACCGTACAAAAAGAAGTATAACGTCGCCAGTCGTTAACAGCCGCAAGCATACTCAGTTTTTTTTAACTACATTCGAGTTAGATCTTTATTTGTTGTTAGCGCGTATGTGCATAAGAATATATACATCAATTGTAAAAGTAAACGACCCCAAGATTAACTGACAGGGTGGCCACATTTCGAAGATAATACTTTCCAACCCCGTTCTCTCGCAAGTTTTTCGGAGGAATTTGACGCATTGCTTCGCAATATGAATTGTCATGAAAGCCAGGAAGAGTTGCCCGTGGAATATTTTGATAATTCGAACTTACCTACAAACATTTAGCCCTCATTCTCTTGATGTACTGTTTCAACACTCGGGCTGTTTTTCTCTGGCGCCACTTGTAAGTACTGGCGAAACGTTGCGCGAAATGGATATCAAGACATCGGTAAAGGAAGGCAATATGCTTCCTGCGCCTTGAATTTGGGCCACGAAGCGTTCTTACTTCCGAAAACCGCGCTCTTGCAACCAGCACAAAGGGCCTTCCGGTGTGTAAAGCCAGCTTTAAATCATTGCTTACGCCGAAAGAGTAACAACGCGTTCTCATAAAGATTCTGTGAACGTAGAATGCACAGCATGTATCGTGACTCGAGACAGCTACCTTGGGGATATTTTTCAACTCGCGCATATCATTTAACTCTCGCTTTCCTACTCAAAAAAGAAAAAGAAAGATAGAAAGAACAAATATTTCTTTTCGTCATGGCACAAAACTTCACACGCTGTAACTAACTCAGGAATGGCAAAAATAAAGTGTTTGATGGCGCACTGGTTACATCGCCAAGAAAACAACGCCGGAGGTGAGATATAAAGTGCAGGTGTGTATGTCTATCTAGACTATGTATCTTCCTGAGCCCCATTTTGCTGTAACGAGTTCCCCCAGAAAATCCTCGCAAGACCATTGAAAGATTACGTAGAAGAACAGGCACAATTATTTATTAAAGTACAAAAAGAAGGAAACTCTTGTTTGCCGAAGTTGAATACATATATCTCTTTATTTTTTGCCCTTTTTTATATTATAATACGTCAAGTTTCGGGGCTCTTTCCACAGAATGTGCAGCACAGTGCGCAACCATCTATCATGGTTATCGCTTCCGTCAAATAGCAGAAGTCCTTTGCTCCTTGTTGCAATATCTGATTATGTCGCAAATCTTAAGACAATGGTTGAAAAAAGAAAAGAATAGGACTAAGAAATATGTTCGTATCAAGCTAAAGTATCCGCCATAAGTGATGACCACCGACCACATGCCGCGAAATTCCTGCAAGCGCCAGCTTCTGATTGAGGAGGCGGAAGAAAGTAGAACGGTAAACGTTGCTTATCGCAATTTTCTGAGCAAGAGAATTTTAGAAAATGAGATTTTTGTTTCATGGGTGAAGGTTCCATGAAACAAAAATGAGCGTCATTATTAAGGGTTCAGACTGTGGAGCTTACCTTGCGCAACTGCATTCTCGCGGAAATGTTTGAGCATAAAACGTACACTGTCGTATCGCAAGCGCTTCCCTGCTCATACGGAAGGCTTATAAGACAGTAGAAAAAAAATTTAACAGCAGACCATTAGTCGTTAATCATTTTCATCCTCTTATATATAACCCTGTTGCAAAAAAAGTTATCCTCCAATAATATGTGGGTATCTTCAGGCGTCTCAATTCTGTGCCTCAAAACTTACCGCTGCCATCTAAGCATCTTCTGCCATCGAGTGGGTTTCCTTCCTCTTGGCACTGTTAACCTAACAGGACGCTAGTTATGCGTTGTATGCCTTTCATAGCGTTCCCAGCTGCACATCTGCCGCTTCACGTCTACTAGAATAACAGCTACTCAAGTTTGCTTTGAGGGTTTGTCTTCGCACTGCAAATTAAAAGCGCGATCCATTGCGATAGCCCAGGATTACCCAGCCGGAACTCACATGACATCGGAAGTGCTCAGAGCACACATCAGACACATTGCCCGCGCCCCTTCCCGCTATCTCGCCTCTGCGCCAGAAGACCGCTCCAGTGACTCCTTTTGCCAGACGATACCGTACTGCTTGCCTACAGATTATACCACTGCCAAGAGGCTCCTGGCACCTCCTTCGAGTTTGAATTGACCACGAGTTCGAGTCTCGGCACAAGAAATTTGAACGAAAGCAGTATTCTTGTCGCCAGATTTCAAACAGCTATATCTCTACTCATGCAGCACGAAACCTACAAGGACCATCTTCAGACTTACATTGATGCTGCACAACTGTAGACGAATCTCCAGCAACTCCGATCTCCCCAACATAAGCTGTGACCATTCAGTTTAAAACCTGTCACCGGACAACGTCGACTGATGCGGAGTTTGCTACACTTCGCAGTGCACTTCGAAGGATTCATGAACTGCCACGAAGATGGAGCATAATTACCGATTCCAAGGCAGCCATGCGATGTCCGCTGTCCGCTCTACGTCGTGGACCACAAGACCAAACTACTGCTGAAAATAAGAGAGCTTTATCACCAACTAGCAGAGAAATCTCGTGGTATCACTTTTCAGTGACTTGCAGGCCACCTGCGGTATCATGGGAAGCGAACATACCGATTAATCTGCTAGGAGCGCTCACGAAGATGCCTGGAAGGAACCCATTCCGTTATCAAGAACCGCATGCAGGACCAAAGCTTCGCATACTCGTGCCTGATGTCACACGATTCGTGTCGAACACGCCACGTTTCCGGCGTACTCGTCTGCACCGCCTGGACCCAGTCCCTCAGACTCCGCATTCCCTCTGAACTGTCCCGAATCGAGGCAGCTGTTATCTGCCGACTGCGTCTGCCAGTATCTTTTAAGAATTCTTTTGCCTGCCGCGTCGCCTATTGTAGTTGTGGCACCAAAGAAACAGTCGAGCATGTCATCGGTTATTTTTCTCCTACAGCTCCCAGAAACAGTAGCTCGTGATGGCGGCGCCACCCTTCGACGACCGCTCGCTTTCTGACCAGGCGACCTTGGAGTACCGGCTGATACGGTCTTCACACGAAAGGGCGACGAAGGCGCTAGTGAAGTTCCTCCGGTCAAGGGACCTGTTTGAACGGCTTTCTGACTGCCGCGTGCAATTGTGTTTCCTTTTCAGCTTCCTCTTTTTTTTCAGCTTCTTTTTCATTGTGTGCTTTTCTTCTTTATCGTTTTGTCGCCGCTTACGCCATCCACAGTGCACAGCATAGCAAACTGGACATCTATCTTCCGGTTAACCATCCTCCCTTTCGCATCTCATTTGTATCGCTCTCTTTCTCTCTGTCGTTTTATTATTGTTATTATTCCGACAGCCGCCTTCTAAGCTGTCGCCATTACACTTCTATATATATATTAATGTTTTCACTATTCTTTAGGCACTACTGTGTTTATTCCTGTGACTGTCTAACCATTTTCGTGGGCCGATCACGAAGATAGTGCAATCTAACACAGTGGTAAAAAAACAGCACGGTGGCACGGCACCACCGGTGGTGCCATGCGCTACACCATGGTGGTAGTATGTGATGACCCGCTGGTAAAGGGAGCGTTTTCGCATTCTTGCCTCGTGACAGCTACCGTTTTGAGACGCTGGTGTTGAGACGCTGCGCCTCTGGCCGCACCCGTTGCACGGGATTCGTAGCTAGTCCTTCACGAAGTGGCTCTCGAAGGACTGGCTGAGTACCGCGTTCGGGTGAGGCACTTTGATAAGGAGAGCACCACCTATAACAGACAGTGCAACATATATTGCCACAAATAACCACCTCCCATATCATGCTAAACGCGTTCTTGCATGCCAACCGTGTTTGGTTCTTCATAATTTATTTTTCCCTCCAGCGCCCCATGCGCTGTTCTTAGCGTCCATTCAAGCTTGTTTGTTATCCTCCAAAAGCTGGCACAATAGTTAATTACTACTAACGGAACCAGCTGATTACGTACTTTTGTTGTCAAGGCTACCCTTAAGCCACGGTTCGGGACCTGGGCGCATCTGCAACCGTAATGAGAGCCGAAGGAGCGTACGCGCGCTGCTTTCGGCACATCCGAGAAAGGGCGTCCATTTGCGGTAAAGCTTTCTTCCCAGGCGCTTGACAGGGCTGGCCCGCGACGTCGTATGATAGAGATGTCTATGGTCGTATGGGCAAGACGGATGCGCGACGTTTGTTTTCTTCCTGGCCACTCCGCGTTGAAAGCGCAGAATGGGGTGTGGTCAGCAGTTGTGGGTAATGGCGTCGGAAACCCTAGGAATACGTTTGTTTGGCCTTCTGCGCATTTTGTTCATTGTGTACTGCATGCGCGATGCTTGTCTGCTGTTTATCTCTCGCGTCCCTGTGCGTCATATATATCGGCGAGTGATGAGCCGGTGCTTGCGAGAATACGGCTGTTCAACTTCGGTGTTTTCTGATGTGTTAATTGGAGAGAGAGAGAGATAGAGAAAGAGAGAGAGAGAAAGGCAAAGGAAAGACAGGGAGGTTAACCCGAGATTATCTCCGGTTGGCTACCCTGTACTGGAGGAGGGGCAATGGGATGCAATAGGTGAGAGAGACAAGGCTAAAAAAAAGGAAGAGAAATACCTAAACACAGACACGCACGTACACATCAACTGTTTCTGTGGGCACTGTCACGCAGCCCGCAAACGCGTTCCTATAGTCTTACTTACGCAGTATCACCGTACAGTCCTACGTCCCACAGTGTACAGTCACAATTTGTCAGAAAGTCCCGTGTTTTTCAAGTATCGCAGCAGCGCCTTCATAGCAGATCGCGCGGATGTTCGCGTAGGCCAGTTTCCAAGGATCTTGTTTTCTGACAATGGGCGCTTGCCCAGTTTTTCTAGGGTGGCTGAAAGGAGTGCTCTTGGTGGGTTAAAACGAGAGCACTGACAAAGAAGATGCGCGATTGTTTTATTGCACCCGCAAAAGTCACAAAGTGGGCTGCTGGCCATTACGATAAGGAAGGAGCAGGCATTTGAAAATGCTACTCCAAGCCATAGACGGACTAGAAGGGTGCAGTCACGTCGTGGAAACTCGGATGGAATACGGAGCTGTAAATGAAGATCCAGGGTATGAAGGCATGCACTTGTGAAATCGGATGAATTCCGTTGGGCTAATGTCAGGTAACGCGCAAGTGCGGAAAGTTTTTTCGCTGCGAAGGCTCTCGAAAGATGAATGGCAACGCAGTTGATGCCGTCATGGGCAGATCGGGCAGCTGCGTCTGCTCATGACGGCAGCCACTGATATGATCATTGACTAGGCAGCCACTGATATGTTATATCGTGTCCTTCGTCAACTAGTCGATGGTGGACTTCTCTGATCTCTGCGACGAGCTGCTCATGTGATCAATGGCGCACCGCTGAGAGTACACTCTGTAAGGCTGCCTTGGAATCACAGAAGACTGACCATGTGTGGGGTGGTTCCTCCTGAATGAAATGAAGAGCCGCACGTAGGGCTACCAGTTCAGCAGCTGTCGTTGATGATACATGTGACGTTTTTAGCTGTATTTTGATGGATCGTCTTGGTACCACCACAGCGGCAGCTGTACTTGCAGATGTGACTGAGCCATCGATGTAAACGTGTACGCGGCCACTGTGCACCTCATGTAAAAGTTCTAGTGTGGCCTTCTTAAGGGCAGACGACGGCATGTTGGCTTTCTTCATGATTCCTGGGATGGTGAGACGTATTTCAGGTCTGTGCAGGCACCATAAAGGTGAGGATGGTCTTGCTGCAGGCATGTAGTTCGATGGCAATGAGGTCCGATTGGCATCAATTATACGACTGAAAGTTGTGTGTGGCCTTTCTGCGGGTAGAGCGGCAAAATGGTGAGAAGGTAATTGGACAACGTGCCGAATATGCGCCCTGAGAGCGTCGGTTGCCAAGTACGTTGATATTGGGCGATCTCGAGCTATGACAATCGTTGCCGCTGTTCACGCACACCTCGGAAGACCAAGACACGTCCTTAGGGTTTGAGCTTGTAGACCCTGGAGTACACGCAGGTTTCTTTTGGAGGCGGTACCAAGCACAGGGAGGCTGTATCTTGCGAAAGCGAGGAACAAGGCGTTATAAAGCTGCAGCAATGACCGCACCGAAGTGCCCCGTGACTTTCCGCCGAGAAATTTGAGGAGATGTATTATTGTCAATAATCTCTTCTTCAGGTATGAAACATGCGGGCTCTATGATAGGTCGCAGTCAATAATTACCCCTAAAAAGCGGTGTTTCCGTGCATTTGCAACGGCCTGCCCTATGGCATTTACAGTGTAAGGCTTCATTGCCTTCCGACTGAATGTAACAAGGCAGCATTTCTCTGAAGACAGCTCTAAGTTCTGTTTTCGCAAGTACTGTGATGTTAATTGGAACTATCTCCACAAGACATTGTGGTAGAGAATTATCGAAACAAAAGACACCACCTTTGAATTTAAGCCATTCCAAATTTGCGAACCAGCATCTGCGGTAACGACTTGTTTAGTGAAAGCAGATTGACGATTCTGTTCGTGAAAAACGTTTATATTGTTTTATATGAACGTTGTTTAATTTTCTAAAAGGTGAGATATTTTACCTATTTTGTGAGATCTGAATCTAGAAAAGCTTCATGTCATTGTTCCTTTTTGCTTTGTACGTAGGCACATAGTGAAACATACATTTTCAATAGGTAATAATTATAACAGCTATAATTCAGGAATACCCGTGTACGTGGGCGGAAATACTATTTCTTTCTTTTTAATTTTGAACTGCATGAAATAGCTCTGCCGCATAGCACTGCGTTCATGTTGCATATAAGGCTCTCGTTCTTTTTCGATCTTTTCGAAGTTTCGTAAGGAGTTGAAAATTTGTTCAAGAGGAAAGGAGGTGAACTCAGACACAGTAATACAATTATTGGATCGTTTCATCCGAAAATTTTTTCTTCCCTGAGGGAACCAAACACTCTGTTAACCTCCCTGCCTTCTTTTCTCTTTCCTCCTTCCCTGCAGAAGGGGCTCAGTGATACCATCTTTCGAATTGGAATCGGACGTCCGCTTAGGACAATTGAATTTGCACAGCGATTAGATCGGGGAAATTTAGGCCGACAAAGAAAATTGGAAACAAAACGGAAAGTGAAATCTTCCTTTTGGCATCCGAGGAGTTTAGAACTTCGCTGAATAGTCTGTGTGTCTTGGCCGGTTTGTTTTGTTCTATTTGATTAGAGTGACGAAGTAGTTGCTCCTTTCAAATTATTCTTTTTAAGTCCTTTGGGATCAGAAAGCAATTCAGAAAGTGAGCGAGATTCGCAACCGCGCTTCCACATTGTACAAAATGACTTCAATGTGTGCTCGATATTTTCAATCTACTTGTCTTCTGATAAAGTTTCTGTCGCCACGAATGCGACCAATCGCGTAGCTCTGGTGTAATAGTGTCGTCGTAAACCATAGCTGTCGGCACGGTCCTATATGAGCGGCACATTCTTCTTGTAACAGCAACGCTTTATTCCGTGAAGTCACTCTTTCAACAGGGGCCTAGCTCATACGGCTATTCGGTCGAAAGTGCCTTTCGCCAATGGCCAATAGCACTTACGCTTCACTAATAATGTGTCCAGCATCAGGATTGGCCTGCCTTCGCTCTTATGAAGAGATCTAGCGTTTGAACCTTTTTGTGAATACAGGCCCGATTCTCATTCTGTTTCGCCACAATATACTAGGGAAAGCGGCTAGCCATCAGTACTATCGAGCGACAGACTTGTTGTTTTCGGGCTTGCGCTCAAGTTAACAACAACAAAAAAGGCACACGCATAAACTTTTCGTAAAAGTAGATGCGAGCAAGTCGAGATGTTGGACAGCGAAGGAGGCCGGGAAATCTCAAACAGTGCTTACAAACGAAAAACTTTGATAATTCGGCCCGTGAGACCCAGAAAGCTTTAAGGTCGTAAGTGTTGGGCGCCATTGGCCCACCGCTTCGCTAGTGAGGCGTCAGGCATCCTAATGGAATCGCATCTGCTTTTACGAAGAGTTTTAGCAGAAGTGTTTTTTTTTTCTTTTTTCTAATAGGAGCCCTGCTTAAAGAGTAAACATTTTCTTCTTTTAAACAGCTTCTAAAACTCGGAAAATTCGTAATCAATCTTCAGTACTCACAGTACGTAAGTAGAACGGAGGCCACAAATATCTTCAAAATAACGTTTATGTGGAGCCTGTGGATATTATTAGTCCAACAATATTGCCATTCATTACCGTTCTCTTCTGTCACGGATTGACGGGCCTTACCTGAAAGTGGGCGCCTGTATGGTTCAGCAAATAAAGAAAACAAGAAAACTCACATGTCCTATATTAATAGTATGTGAGACCACTGCGTAGTAGGGCTAACGACAGTCTATTGACGAGTTCTTGCTGCAGAAAACGGCGCATCCTGCGCTCATTTGTTGTATGGTCATCCGCTGGAAAAAAGATACAACGTCAGTTAGGCCTGAACGAAAACAGTGTACTGAAGAAAAAAATTACTTCGCTTTTTACAAAGCAACAACGTTTACCGAACTTAAACGTTCCAACAAATATCGAAGTACGCCTAACTTTTTGATATTCAGTTCCTTAAAGTCTGCATCAGTGGCTCTGCTAAAGATTGCCTCGTACCCAAAGGTACTTTCAGCGGCAAGAATATGTACTGATTGCTTCACAATACTCGTGGCCACAGATGCAAAATATTCTCCGATTCTTCATCCTAACTGGACCATTGTCCAAAATAACCATGTAGGCACTTCACATCCGAACATTTGCCGCTTACCAAGCAGCTGGGCCTGACCTATTATGCTCGTGCGAAGCTTCAAACACAAGGATACGCCGACAAAGAGAAAGGGGGAAAATCAGAAAGTAGAACGAACTTTGTATCCATCATAATATCACGGCAAGTGCCAAATCTAGTCAGCCTGTGCTTGCTGCACAGGCTGACGCCATAATTCAGTGCGTGGCCGGACACAGGTGACAGGGACAGCGTAAACGCAAAGAAAACAGCCTGGACAATGGGATTATGTGCGTAAAATTTCATCATAACAAATATATTCATCTGTACATATGTCATGTCATATAATACGTGTCACATATGGGTCATGACATTCTCTTTGTTGTTGTTGTTGTTTCAATTTTGTTTGTTTTATGTGCTCACGCTATGTATGCTATTTTGCGTGAGTGTTACATCGCTTTTTTATGTTACCGTGAGTTGTACTTTTCATTCCTTTCCCGACAACTCTTTGTATTGATTTAGCATTTTTATTTGTTACACTGTTTTGCAAGCACGTGGTAATTATAAACATTTGTAGCTCTCACATTTTTTAGCGCTCATGTATCTGTTTTCTCTTGTCATTTCTTCAATGATGCCCCCCTTACTCAATGCTCCCTTTGGGGCCTGTAAGGTAAAAAAAAATGTTGTCGCCTACAGCTGGCGCCTCACTCAAGAGGGTTACCGCAGGAATACATATTTAAAGTAAGGGAAACGAAACGAACAAACAAAATCGGTTTGATGAAAGGTAACTAGCCAGCGCAACAAGTAAAGGCTTTCTCCCTCGGCAGTCTTGCATTGGCCAGAAGCAAAACGGGTGGGAAAAAAAAGGAAGCGTCACACTGAAAAAGGCAAGAGAATATATTTTATATGGGAAACAATTTTCTCGATCTGGTTTTCGTCACGGAATTCGTCGTCGCGTTCACGCGGCTGTCATGCAGCGCAAACAAAATTGGTGCTCGTGAAAGGGCATTCGAAAATAACTCGGTGATATCTTGAATACGGCACTCAAATGTAGTGGGAAGACAGGCAGCGAAACTGAATTGAATTCTGTAGGTTTCACGCACCAAAACCAGGATTTGATTAGGAGGCACGCTAGTTTGAAACTCCGGTATAATTTTGATCCCCAGGGGATCTTTAACACACCCACAATGCACGGGACGCTGGGTGTTTTTGCATTTGTCTCCATTGAACTGCGGCCGCCGCGGCCGGGATTTGATCCCGCGACCTCGTTCTTAGCAGGGCAACGCCACAGCCGCTAAGCCACCGCAGCGGGAGCCGCGGCAACAAAAGTCGCCGTCATTTACAACATGTCATCAAATAAATTAAAACAGAGAGAATGATGTAGAGTGCGACACAATTACTGACCAATCTTGCCGCGCAAAGCAAGCCCGGCGCAGGTTCGCTACTACAACCATACTCAGAAATACACAACGTAAATCAAGCAAGTGATTTGAAGAATGATATTACTTCTCTCTCTCTCTCTCTCTCTTTCTCTCTACCACTGTCATTTTTTTATGTCTCTGTTTACGTCTTTTCCTTTTTCTCTTTAGCAACTGGGCGTAGGGCCCACTCACGTGATATTTGCCAAGTTGTGTTTGCTTTTTGTAAAATGTTTTTTGTCTTCGTTCTGGCGCCAATAAGAAATGTGCAGCCATACCTGCAGCGCAAGCTGCTTGTGTGGAGGAAAGACGAGGTTCCCTTTCAGTGAAGCAAGAGGCGCCGATCAATGGCTCGCAAATCGCTCGCGAACAGGCGCCCACCGATCTGACCGGTCCTGCGAAGAGCCGCTCGTAAAAGCACTGCACTTAACGACCGTACTAAACCCTTGAGCCAGAACAGAGCTATTCGCAAGCCATCCCTCGCGATCGACCATCGCCTTGCTATCTACTAGGCGGGTTTTGTCGGAGGCTTCGTCTTTTCTCTGTGTACTCATGAACTGCACCACTGGCTCAGGGACCGGTGCAGTCTACAGGAGCAAGGATTCTCGTACATTTGAAGACGCACAAGCGTATATCCAGATTGCTCGAAGGTACACTACACGAAGTTCCCTTACGTCTTCGAGTGAGGAGAATATTTTTTGAGCGCTTAGCAAAACAAAGGAAAATAGGAATGGCTTGTCAGGCAGTTGAAGCAAAATGTATGCGTAAAGCACTGTGCCACTTGCTCACCTCCACGTAGCCCGGTATCACTGTCAACGTTATGACACTCGATCCGACCATTATAAACGACAGCGCTGTGGCGACAAGAACTGCTGCGGTCGGCGGCGCAATGTGAATTGATTAAGAAAGCAAACTATAGTGCAGGTGGCGGCGCCAGGTGCGCTGATGATGTTCCATTCATTATAAGCCGGGATTGGTCTTTAATGTCTTACTCATCCGCGTCAAGCCATTATCAACCGTGATCAACCGTTCTCCGGCGGCGGATACGTGTGGCACGGCCGCGCGAACCGCACCTTGAAAGCGATCAGCGATGCCGTCAAAGAGTCCCTTCTGCTGATAGCTTCGCGCGCTATGTTCTCGCCGCTTACTTCGCGTTGAAGAGAGACGCGTGGGCACCTTACTTGAAATCGATCTGCGAAATGTGTATGGTGCGGAATGTGCTGATAGCTTCGTGCATGAGCGCTGTGTTCTCACCGCTTCGGTCGCGTTGAAGCGACAGGCAGTACGAGGGTGAATTCGTTCGCTGCTGCGTGCTCTATCTCGAAAGCGATGGTCTTACGGGAAGGATGGACGGATGGATGGTGTCTCTTCTTGGTAAGCATAGGAATGCTTACGCATTTAGAAATGCCTGGTTCGATGGAAATTCAGATCACGGGGACCAGTATTATGACTCAGTCGTCGTTTAATTTCTTCTTTTTATTACTGATTTCTTAGAACACTGTTGAAATGTTGGGGAGTTGTCACTTCTTATTTTTCCAGAGCCACTAAACAATAACTGCACAGTTACGTCTACTGCTGTACAGAGCTTATTCAATGCAAGGATCGAGGATATTTTCATTGCTCGGCCGTCGCTCTCGCAGAAAGCTATTCAGGCGCTACTGCCGTTTCTCTTTTAAACTGGCCTCATTGACCGTTTATAATGCTTTTGGGAACTCTCTTGCCTACACGCAGTGTTCGGCATTTCCGTCCCTTCTGGCCTTCAGGCCACGATTTCACTTACCCCCGTTTAGGGTAGAAAACGGGACGCTCGTCTGATTGAGATACCTACCATTCATCTTCTTGCATACTCTCATTTCACTGTTCTGCTGTTCCACACGTGCTTGGTTCCATGCTGCAGCGTACAAAAGAAAACAGGTACTGAGCGCAACTTGTTTCTTTTAACGACATTCCTTCCAAACTCGCAGTTACCTTATATATTGTTACTGGAGCCAATTGCATGCACAACATAATGGCCGAAAACGACATTCACGCTACAGGTGCGTGTAACGAGCGCAAAAAAAATATGATAACATAGTAATCCGCGATAGCGAAAGCCTTCTGCAATCTCTAATACAGCTTAAGGAAACAAAAAAAGCACGCCAATATGTCCAGCTCAGACCTAATTGGACCTGTGTTTGACGTGCTTGAGAAACACGAAACGTGACGTATGTATTGGTGCTGTTAGAAAGCTAGCAAATTAAATTTCCACTGACGTCTAATTTCCCACGCGCCGCCCATCGCACGTGCGCCCTAATTTTAGGTGCTCTAATTAGCGAACTAGGCGAGGAACACGTAATGGCGGCGCCAACAGTCCTGTACTGCGGACCCGTGGCTCGCACGGCAAATTCTCAGCGAGCTTCGCGCTCTGGTGCGCTCGCGAGAAGACCTCACGACAGCACGTTCGTTGGCGACGCCGACCGAGGTCCCGAAAATGAAGCTGTACAATTCCTGCGCCAACTTTAAGAGAGAAAAAAAATGTAGAGAACACGGAGAAAGACCAAATGAGAGAGGCAGGAAGGTTAGCGAGTACAGAAAATGTGGTTGACTACCCAGCAATGGCACACGGAGAGAGTAAAAAGATTAGAAGAAAGTAGAAAGAGAAAGTCAGATTATGGACGCACGGTCACCGCATAGGATCGCAGCATCAGGCAAACGTACCAGAAACAAGTCAGAAAGCCTTTCGTGTTGGTTATTACCACCATAGTTTTCTTTGGTTTTTCATTACTTCGACGGAAATCGTGGGATACGTCAGTACACGTGATGTTAGTAGTCTACAGGACGCTTCTTATCGGGTATCTGAGGTACACCTTACCTTTCCTGAGCATTACCTGCAGAAGTAACAACAGCGCTCAGGTGCACCCACTCAGGGTTTGTCTTGGATCGCCGCGCTGCACATCAACAGCGGAAATAATTGCTATAGCCCAAGATTACCCAATCACCACTCATTGGACGTTGTAAGGGCTCGGAGCACACATCAGGCCCGCGCCCCTTTTCACCACCTCGCCGACCTGCCAAAAAACAGTACACCCTTTGGCCAGGAAATATTCGCGCGCCGTGAATGCCTCCCTAGAGATTATACGCCTGCTGAGAGGCTGCTGGCATCTCCTAGGTGTTTGGCTCGCCCAGAAATTGCACTCTCGGTACCAGGAATTCGTGCGAAAGCAGGATTCTCGTCGCCAGCTCTCTAGCAGCTAATTCTACTCATGCTGCACGAGACATACAAGGACCATCTTCAGATATTATTTATCGTCATTTAGCTTCATATCAATTACACCAAGGCCTTAACCCGGGTTCCAAACAAGCAGAGGAGAGGAGGAAGAATAAACATTTATTGATGAGAGAAAAAAATGGGCCACCCAGGTTGATCCAGGAGGCCATTCTGCGCCTCGAGGTCAGCAAGAGCGAGGATGGCCTCCCAGGGGTCCATCAGTAAGGTGAGTACGAAAGGACAGTTAATAGTATGAGGTCTTTTGGCGCACTCCTATGTTACGTGAGGCAATGAAGGCCAGGACCACGGGCAAAAGTTATTCTACAAGCAGAGGTCACCACCGTAGCAGGAGTAACCATGCTGCCTGCTCGCCTACCGATAAACATCATTCATAATTCAATCCGACAGTCAGGACGCATGCTGAGCCTTCCAAGACATTGCACTGCTCTAGTGCATCCTCCAGGAAGCGCGAACACATCTGCACAAATATCCATTCATCAGTGTCTCAGTCGAGTGGTTATCTCGTCACTAGGAAATTGGAGGCAAGGGAACAATCGAGCTGAAGAGATGAAGTCAATCCGGGACCTCCTGCCCATTGGCCAGCGCGCATTCTTAGCATGAGGACTATTGGGAAGTCCAACGGCAAAGACCGACTCACTCGTCTCCGAATTCATCGAGAAGAGGTAACTTTGTTGCCTTCCCCATCATATATCTTTAACAAAACAGAGGCTACGCTTATCCTGAGAACCTAAACATCCTAGAGAGGGAATCCAACATGGAGTAATATGGTGGATGTTTGCGTCAAATCTGCGTGTATTAAGCATTGTACAGTATCTGCGTCGGCAACATCGTGAAATAATTGTTTTTCAAGTGAAGCTTGGATTGCCTCTCTCGTGTCAGCGTCGGTGTTGGTGTTGCCGTACGAAAAAAACTCAAGCCGCATGAAAATATTGCTTGTCAGGCTTCCGATCCGAACCACCAACCTCTGGGTTGCGAGACCACCACGCTAACTGATCAACAACTGTCGTGTTTTTATTAATTACTTTATTTATTTATTTATTTATTTATTTATTTATTTATTTATTTATTTATTTATTACAGTACCATTCGATACCACATTCACCAGTTACGGCGTCAGTTAGTTATGGAGAGCACAATGAAAGTGACTGTCAGTTCATCATACACGCCCTTTCCAGTGGGGTTTTATATGCATGAAGAAGTAGACGCAGTGCAAGGCGCGAGCCAATCACAGGCGTCCCCTTCCTCCAGAGGAGGGAAAGGGTGTGATCACGTGTTATATATATATATATATATATATAGTCCGTTTGATTGTCCGTCCATCCGTCCATCCATCCATCCATCCATCCATCCATCCATCCATGTATGTATGTATGTATGTATGTATGTATGTATGTATGTATGTATGTATGTATGTATGTATGTATGTATGTATGTATGTATGTATGTATGTATGTATGTATGTATGTTATTAGCATACCCTTTGGAACAGGGTGGTGGGTAGCGCCACCAAGCTCTTGCTACTATACTGCTTAATATCCTACCTAGGTTAAACAAAAAAAAGAAAAAAAACACTATGAACTATTACGCCCAAATTTTCTGATCCCCTATTGCGAACTGTGCTTTTGTACGTCTCCTATATCTACCAGACCTCCCAAGCGTCACCTTCCACTGATCTCGCAATGCCCCCTAAATACCTCCTAGGTGGCGTTCCCTCTCGTCAGTCGTTGTACTTCCATTGTTATTTTCATTCAGTCTTATATTCGTTAGTGGAAAGAAGCAGCCGCTGCCACTCTCAGGTGGACACTTTGTGCTGTTTCGTTTTCATTTAAATATTAAAAAAAAGCCGAACTGCTTACTTCAGCACACCGATATGTCTGTATACCGCATTCGTTAGGGCGCCGCAGGTAACAGATATGCTTTGCACGTATTTCGAACGAAAGGTTTCTTCGAACTTAGCTAGTTGATCGTGATGTTTGTCTTTCCACTAAGCGCGGTACTTGCTTCCCGACACGTTTTTGCTTATTGAATTGAGTCACAATCGACCGTGCATAAAATAGCCAGAGGCGACATGATTACGCGTTTCGAAGAAAACGGCCATGGAGGGGGGGGGGGGGGGGGGTGCAATCAGAGTACGCCCTCTGCAAGTTTCCG
This sequence comes from Dermacentor albipictus, assembly GCF_038994185.2. NCBI lineage: Eukaryota > Metazoa > Arthropoda > Arachnida > Ixodida > Ixodidae > Dermacentor > Dermacentor albipictus. The sequence goes on along the minus strand of NC_091825.1, from coordinate 143,382,103 downwards.
AGGTCCAATTCGCGAAGCTCTTCGTTCGTAAGCGCCGTTCACCATTGGCCGATCGCCTTCGCTAATGATATGTCCAGCATAACGATTGACTGGAATTTGCTCTTATAAATTATTCTAGCGTAGAAGGTATCTGTGAATATGGGCCCTGCTCTTTCGGGAACATGAAGAGTGGTGAAAACGAAAGAGCGCCTGTAGTAAACGATGTACATTTCTTAACGAGTCATATCCCTGCAAATTCGGCGTCTATTTTAAATTCCACCAGTGTGGCTCAAGAGTCCTCGAAGAGATCGCTGCGTTACCTCGCCTGCCAATTTTGCCCATTTTTAGGCACTTTCGGATGGATCCAGTAAAGTACACTGCATGTTTCTAGGAATTCTCGCCGAGGGCCCGTTGCTAGCAATAGTGGTCTTGCGCTTCATTGGGTTCTTGAAGCCGAGTAAATGACTCGGAAGTTCTTTTGATGACTTCTTATAAAGCACCGAAACTGCTTACTCTTCCATTTAGAAACGCAGTGATGTAGGGAAAAAGGTATGTGCATGGTACGTCGATGCCTTCACCGTCGTACGAAGGGCAAGATCAGTCGAGGCGAAACGTGAGTTGGCGTTGATGCGTTATACACGGCGTCGAAGTGTATCCGGTGTCATGAGTTTTACAGCGGGTTCCGCTTTCCCAACAGCGCACCAATGGGAAACGTTGCTGCTGGGGAAGTATAATTCGTTCACACGATAGTAGCTATCAGGCGTCTTAATACATAAAAAAAAATTCAGTCAGCAAAGATGTGTGGACAAGCAGCCTGTCCAGCGCTTACGATTCTCGCAGGTGCGTTCGTGCCTTGAAATGACACTTCGTAGCCGTTTAGGTTCCAGCGGCCAGTGCCTACTTGAACGGAATATATGCACTCCCGCTATAGCTGTGCATTGCGGCTGTTGACGATGTAGATAATGTTGCACCATGCTTCTCCTTGAGCGCTCATCTGTAGCCTGAGAACATTTACTTGGCGTAGCGCCCTTCTATAATGAGTCGCGAGTTCTTCGGACCGAAACGTTGCAGGCTTTACGTTGCAGTACTCGACGTGTGTAGTACTCAATATTCAAGTTCAGCGTGCCTGCTTGATTGCTGATCGCTCGGGAATATCAGCCTGTATACAGGTTTTGAAACTGGGCCCTTGTTCGTGAAAGATCTTACGCTGTACCTTTTCATAATAGTAGAGGTTAGTGAAGCGTGATGTTGGACATATTGTAATCGAAAGCGGTCAGCCAGTGGCAAGCAGCTCTCACAAGCGAAACCTTTCTGGGAACTCAGCACTGTCTAACTATCTAACTCAGCACTTGACTAACATATCGTTGCGGAATAAGGCTGACGCCGTCACTAAAATGCATAGACCGTATCAACAAAAAACTCGTTACGCTATCACCTTTCGTTAGAACAGGTTCCAGTCAATCATGATATTGCAAATGTTAATGGTGGAGGCGGCTGGCCAGTCGCAAACAGTTCTTACGAATGAATTTTTTTTTTCGGCCCCAGCTTCAGCATTCCGGTGACACGGCTGATCGCCTCTGTGGCATATCAGCAAATAACAAGCAATACTTCCTTGTTTCCTTAGGGAAAGAAGAAAGAGCTGAATGCAAAGGTACAAATTGACATTTGTTCCCAATCTGAAAACGTTTTATTGACTCCGGAAATAAATGCTGTCGAGCAAACACTACGCTCTTAATACGTCTGTACTGTGTGTACTGTGCACTAATGCAATCTCGTCCTTGCGCGCGCTCCCATAGAGCCAGGAATGACTGAGCATGCTTTCGAGCACTGGAGCGATGCGCGTGTAAACGCATCATGGATGAACGGCAAAAAGACAGCACACGAACTCGCAGCCTCCGCAATAGGAGCATCGAAACGCGCATCCGGTGATGGATAACCGGAAGGATGGAAGTTGTCTGAAGTGCGAGCGGTGTCTCGATGGCTGAGTTACACGAAGAAGCAAGAATACAAGTCGCATGGGCTTTTCCTTCTTCTTTACTTTTTTTATTCTTTTGACGAAAGCGGTAGAGGAAGAGAGGGTGAGGGAGAAGGGCGAATCGTTCCGAAGCGAGCTATCAGGACGACCCGAAATTGGATTTGCGAGGAACTCGGCGAATTTCTGGAGTGGACAGGTTACCGCGTGATAGATATCGAGTGGCGACCGCTCCCAGGCTCTGCTTAGCGCCGAACGAAATAAGGCGCGGTAGCGGATGCCTTTTCAACACCGTTTGTGGGCTCGGCGTGTTCGGCCAAGAAGTTTGCTCTAAAAAAACTGAGGAAAGAATCTTGACGCTTCAGAGATAACTTACGTTGTTATTTTTTCTTCTTTCTTTCTTTACTTCTTTCTTTCTTTTTTCCGGTCTTTCTTTCCGGTCTTACCGGTCTTTCATTTTTCCGGTCTTTCTTTCTGTCTTTCTTTCGTTATTTCTTTCTTTCGTTATTTCTTTGAGTGCATGCGGCATAGTTCGCGCTTTCAAGCAGCTGATGCCAGTAGGGATGAATGCGGTTTGTATTTATGGTCAGTTCAGAAATACTAATAGGTAAAAAAAAGAATATATGAATGTCTGTCTTTAGACAGTCCTAGAAATAAACGCTGTGCAGAGAACTCGAAATAGCATTAAGATACAACGGTCCCTCGGGTAAGCAAGCTTTCATGATGTTGCAGCACTCTACTATGGTTTGGTTCTTTCCTCAGCTGTTGTCGGCGATGGACCTCCAGAAAGGTTCTTTATTAAATCGATGGTCTTTTATTTTTCTTCACCCTTTCCATCCTTCCCAGGGTTTGTTGTTTGGTCGGTGTTCGATTTCTTGTCGAATAAACTGCGACCAATGCCGGAAAAAGTTTGTTAGAGAACTGCGCTGATCTCCGAGATATGACAATCAAAACTGTGCTAGTCCCGGGGACAACGTAGTAGTAAACTGGGCTGATGCCGGAGATGTGTAGTCGTCAAAATTAGGCTGATACCAGAAAGGGCGCAATCCGCGGGGGTAACTTGATCTGCCTATCAATCCAGTCACCATCCTGCAATAGGCGTCTCTACCCCTTGACTGGTTAACATCCCTGCCTTCCTATATTCGTCTCTCGCTCTCTCTGTCTCCAAAATGGTTTCAATGTAGTCGTAACGCCAGCCTAATCTTGGAGGAAGTACAATATCCTGATAACCCTAATAATGCTATCCCATTACAGTCGCTCAGTATAGCACGAAGACCTAGCTTGTCCTTTCTACTGGTTCGGCGCCGATGCCTGTATAAACATGGCGGAGCGTCTGTCGCAAAGTTATGGCGCATGTAAACAAGTCCATAATTTGGAAATGTAATACACTTCCTCGACGCTATGCCTTTTTTCCTAGCATTTAATTGAAATGGTTCAAGAAGCTTTCGCTTAATGCATAAGCCAAAAAGTTGGTTGTATCCGCCGTAATCTTTTTTTTATGTGTCGGCTGCTTGGCCCGTTGCACTTGTAATGCTTGATTGTACAGACGCCATAATAGATGTAATGATTTCGTGTGTGCATCTGCTGACCTCCAATGCTTGGGACAAACTCGACGTTTGATCTAGGTAGTTATAGCTTGTCACTTTCTGATTTTGGGGTTTTGGATGCTTTATGGTCCTCGTGACACGTAGAATTACCTTCCCGTTATTTTAATAAACAGAGGTGTCGGGACGGCTTGAAAGGGAAATAAAGCAAAACGTGCTCTCTTTTCATTAGAATATTTTCGAATGTGAAAGGAGAGAGCTTCACCTTTGCTTCACACGAAGGTATAGAATGTGATTCTTACGTCGTTTTCAATCACTTTTAAAAACTAGTTGACATATTTTAGTTGCTCGTGTAGGCCACAGAAGGCACTTTAACGCAATTGCTAAATTTATCAAGGAATGAAAGGCGCGAATTTTGAATATTTGTTGAGCCACCTAGGTTCTTCAAACTCAAAGTTCAACAAAAATGCTGCCGATATAGAGAATCGCGTCCGCGCAAATATTCAATATGTATAAAACTTCCTGGACGGAAAGCACTCGTCCACCTGAAGAAAAGCACTTCCTCTCGTCCTGGAAAACCTCTATGCGTTTCCTTTGTGGCTATATCTGCTATGTGCATTGTTCTAAAGCATTGACTTGTGATTAACCACACGTGGCGCTGGCCATCTGCTCGCCTCCAGGGCACCCGTATTTAAAAAACAGTTCTTACGTTAGTATTGTTCGTAATACTAAATTCCAGTCAAGCCTGATGTTGGACATATTATTCGCGAAGACGACCCACACTCGAAAAAAAAAGGACTTACGAACGAAAAATTTGTGAGTACAGACCCTTGGTTAGCTCAAATGGCAGGAGGAAAGCCACGTGAAGGCTTTGGTATGCGACACGCTTTGACACCGAGCTAGCTGGTGTTCCATCTTACTTCGAATTACAGCACATACCGGGACAAGGACAGCAAGAGAATCAGCGCTTGTTTTCGGCCTTGCCTGTCGTTATGTTCAGGCGTGTGCTATAAACCACAGTAATTTGGTCTGGCGTTCGATCCCCGGAGCAGAACGATTTGTTCCTTCTTCATGTGTGAAGCTTTCTGTCTTTGAAAGCCTGGCAATTGTATAGCTTCGGGCTGCTGTCGTATTGTTGACGTTCTTGCTTTCGTAATTGCGCTCTTCAGGAACCGCAGGCTTCTCGCACGACTGCGCCTGATGTGCTGCGTCCGATTTCTCTGCATTCTGATCGATTCTGCTCGGCTTGTGTCTGTTTTATATGAGCTTCCTGCAGAACCCCCGCAGATTAGCGAGAGAAAGAAAACAGTTGGTGTGTGCCCGCCCGCGGCCACATTCGTAAGTGACGCATGACGGTGCCAGTAGCAAAAAAAGCTAGACGCCAACTAATTCCTTGCCGGCGAGGATCGAAAACGGGACGGAGTCCTGTCATAAGTGAGCTCGCAGACACGTCTGATGCCCCCTTCATTGATTCTGTAGTTTCCGCCACAGTTTGCGTTTTCTGTATCCGATCCTGTCTTGGGCGTTTTCCGTCCGCTAGGAGCTTATGTTTTATTTCTCGAAGAAAGAAGCACTCTGTCTGACTGATTCAGATTATTAAACATGTATTCTCTCTCTCTCTCTCTCTCTCTCTCTCTCTCTCTATATATATATATATATATATATATATATATATATATATATATATATATATATATATATATATATATATATATATATATATATATATATATATATATATATATATATATACATACACACAAGTAGCAGTAGATCTCAGCGCTATAGGTATACTTCTTGTATCTGACACAGGAACAGGCAATGCTCATCATAGCTTTTTTTCCTTTCGTTGTTTTGTTACTTTTGGTGGCTCCGATTGACATCACGCCACATTCCATTCCTTCATATGTATTGTGCGGTGGTGCGTGTGTCGGAAAACGTAAGCTGCAGGGTGCCTGCTTTCGGGGTTCTTTATGAAAGCGCGCTTTCTTGGATTAAGTGTAAGCTTCTAATAAAAGCCACAGTTCCCCAGCGTGTCATGTCTGGTTCTAGACTTCATCTTGTCTTTCTTCTTGTTGTTGTTGTTCTTTTCACTTTCTGTGTTTCTTTTTCTTTCTTCTGTTTTATGCGGCGTCCTCTTCTAGGTTGCTGCTTATATGGCCGCGTAAAGTGATGATCTATAACATCTGTATGGCAAGATAGCTAAAATGTTGCATTGCATCCCGATACGAGGGTACGTTCTAGCACTTGACTACACTTGGTTATCACTTCCACGGTGCCTTAAGTGTTTTTTCGACACAGTGCCAAATGCAAGAACATAAAAAAGAAAATTAATTTACTACACGAGAACCACACTTTCGATGCCAATACACAATGAAACAAAGTATATATTTGTCTGCATATTTCACGACGCTTAGGTGCAGGAATATTTTTTTTCTTTACTATGTTCTGTTTATTGGGGATGGAGTATCGCCGTGCCAGTAAAAATGGGAAGTCTGACCGAAAAAAAAACACAAGAATCTGTGGCGTATGTAGCTTCGCGAAAGTGTAAATGTACATCAACATATTGGACATATAGCGCAGTTCAGGCAGCGCTAAGGGAAGGTGAAAACACGGGCGCTCGCCTGCGCTGTCGTGTGTTGAGCCATGAGTCGCTGTTAAACCAAATAGGCATAATCAGCATCCTTCTACTGCGAATGTACGCAGCGCAAGGGTATACACGCACAGAGCTACAAAAAGAATAAGAAACTATACGCCAACTACCACTGCTATTCTACCTCTATAGGAGCAGACTTCGACAACCTTAGATACGCGTGGTCTTCCCATAGCAACGGTAGAGCAAAATGCTACCAAAAGTTCCCCTTGGTCACCTTATCAGGCGCGCACTACGTCACGCACTACGCCATGCATTCAAAAAGACACAGCTGTGATGTAGCGCCGTCTTAGACACAGGGGACCGTTAAACCAGGATCTGATGCGAGCGGCGGTTTGCGTTTGCTTTTGTTGTTGGCTCTTTCATTCTCACTTTTTAAGGGAGAGTTTTTAGGGGAGAGAATTTCCGCGCGGATGCCATAAAGTCCCAGATCTTAGCCATAGGCAGCTTCACTGTCAAAGAAAGAAAGCGAAAAAAAGAAAGGTCTTTACGGACGCATATTTCTCTGCGTTATGTTACCTCTCTGCTGTTCCTGCGGACAAAGTTCGATATAGGTGGCCCAGAGCTGCCGCGTTTGAGCGGAACCTTCACCGATATACTTCTGTTGTTCGATATAAGGTACAAGCTGAGATATACCGCTTCCATTCTTGTGTGCTCTGTATAGCAATGGTATTCCAAGGGCTACTTCCAGTGCACTTTTTTTTTCTTCGTAAGGAGAAGTAGAAGAAATCCTGGGATAATATGTACGCACAGCAAACAAGCGTCGTCCTCCAACGACCGCATCTCAATTCTCGCGCAACTTTGCGAATGAAAATAACGTGTTCTAAGCATTCGCTCTTTTTACTTCAGGCTTTTCTCGTCGTTACGCTTTCCTTGCGTCTTAAATCTTGCCTCTGATTGTACGAACTTGGCGTACACAAAACGCCTTCAACCATCAAACGTGTACCTGTGAATAAGTGATGCATCGCTGAAATAATATTCCGACATTTACAGTGAAGGCTCGTTAAGTCGAACTTCAATAATTCGAATTTATGGATAATTCGAACTGTACGATTTGGTCCGGCCAAGCTCCACAGAAGTCTATGTATAAAAAAGTCCGTTAATTCGAACGCGAGAAGGTACCCTCACGGATAATTCGAACTACGCTCGCCTGGCACACGGCCAGAGAAACGCGCTTACTGCCTACACACAAGGCGGTATTGCCTCCGAAACCGAGAGAATGGCGAGAGAAGGCAAAATCGGAAAAAGATCTAGCCGACGCGGGGTCAGCCAGAAGGCATGGGTGGCTGCCGCCTCTCCGTTCTACGTAACCTCCGAGACTTCTTGCCCGGTGCGAATCTCGGAGGCTTTGCAAATCTTGTGCAGCTGCTAATGTTGTGCGGAGATGGCACGGCAAGCGCCAAAACACAGCAAATTAAGTACGTCGCAGCTGCGCTTGCAATCAAGAACCAACGAATCAGGGCCTTCGCCACCTTCACATGTTCAGCGTCTTTGTCTCGGCAGTCTTCATCGGTTGTGCACCTCTGTTTTCAGCTTAGGAGGTATCGGCCGTCGCGATTCATTGTGATGGTGTTAAGCCTCGGCTAACGTTCGTTTCGGTGGATATCGGTGGTGTGGCACAGTCGGACCCAGAGCTTCGACTTAAAGGTGGCGTGTGCCCGCGGCACACATGCCCTCCTGCTTCCAAATCGCAGTGTACTGTTGCTCTCCTTCACTTTCGTTAGTTCGAACTTTCGTTAATTCGAACTGAAGCGGCTTCCCCTTGCGCTTCGAATTAACGAGCTTTTACTGTATATTTGCGCCACCGTATATTCAAGGATCAATGTATGAGAACCATTTAAAAACATTTGTGATCCTCGTTCCTTGGCTCTTGCTATCATAAGAAACGCCCCTCAGTAATCACTACAACTTCAGGTCCTGTACTAACCATCGCTTAATGTAGTACCTAGCAGAGTCATGGGCAGTTCCGTTCATTTGGGCATTTCGTCAAATCCATAATTCCGTGTTAGCGCCACTAGCCATTTGTCAGCGCCATGCCTCGGCTATACCCCGTTTGCGCAGCTGTTACACGAGAGCGTGAGGAGGAGAAATAAGGAGGGCAAAGGGTCAAACAACAGCTGCTTCCTGGTGGTACCTGATGATGTTTCACGCCACACAGACTGAACGCGCCGAACGCATTACCACAGTGAACGATCGAGTCGGTCGGTCGTTTGCAGGGGACGATCATTACCGTAGGATAACTTCTTTCTGTTCAAGGACTGAAGTACCTGATTAAGGCGTTCTGAGCTGCGGACACACTGTGTGTTATTGTTTATCTAATGAAGAAATTTAGGCAGATGATGCTCATTGTTAGGCGCATGCTTTCGTAAGTATATACCGACTGTCTTAAGCAGCTTGTCGCGTTGGCATGCGAGCCGTTGGTGACACCAAGCGCTTCATGCTGATCGCCTCAATCTTGAGCACTCGAAACTAAACCTGGTGCTTGTACTGGTGCCTTTACTTACTGAGGTCGAGTGGCCTGATTTTTTATAGTCAGAACCATGTGATGCTAACAGGCAATGAAGCCAACGAGAGCATAGTTGGAATTACTGGTTTTATTTGAAATGTAGAAATGATTGTACGTTTCAGTTAAAATGAGCAAATACTAAGCTTTCCTCGGCTTAATTATTTCCTGGCTTCATGTGGTGGTGCCTTTAATGTCACTCAGGCAATGTCGCTAACTCAGCAAACTTGTTCATCAAATACTGTATAGATGCAAACATTTTTATTCATAAAAATTTTTAATGAAATGTGCTAAATTAGCGTATACTTTAGGCATTATAGGCTTGGGCAATTATTGTTTTATTTTGGCATTGTATGGCTACCATCTTATTTAACGCTGCTGATAAGAAAAGGAAATACAGCGTGGATATGATTGACAATAATGCTTTCATATACGCCTGGATATTTGTTGCCTATAAGAGGCCTTTACTTCTAGCTGCGATAGAGCCATCATGTCGTTCGTGTTAGTGTAGTTATGGCGAACTTGGACGTTAAATTTCTTTGCTGGTAAGATGAGAGATACTAGAAGGTTGCCTAATTTGGGGCTGCTTTTCACCATAGCCTGACTGCAACTCTATGAAAACTAGCCGACACTGCAGAAGGAAGAAAAAAAATCACAAGAAAAACCACATGGACTGTTCTTAAATATAACTGCAACAACTTCTTCCTCTGCAAGAGTTGCACTTTGTAAAAGATGGAGTCGTGAGCGCCTGTTTCTCTCCTTTTGACGCAACATTCCATACCGTCTATGAAGCTGCTGCTCTGTAACAGTTTTTGAAGCATAGCACACACACACATTTGCATTTCGATTTTAATTCTAATATATGGAAATGTCGCTAATAAATTGCTTAGCGTCATTTGCACATCTGAGAATTAAAATACCTTCAGTTATCGGAACGGAGGATCACAAAAATTTTGATATCTCTTTCTCACATATGCACACTTGTCCACAAGCACGCATACACATTCATTCATTCATTCATTCATTCATTCATTCATTCATTCATTCATTCATTCATTCATTCATTCATTCATTCATTCATTCATTCATTCAGTAAATCTAGTAAACCATCAATCAAACACTACGTGTTTACTATTATTTAGTGAGCGAAAGGCTCGCATTGTTCAGCTGGCACTTACAAAACAATGTACCTCTAGTGAGAGCCAACAACTGCCTTTCTACAAGATCATTTGCCTGTCGGGAAAGGCGGGTCTGTACTGTTATCTTAGAAGAGTTCTGTTCACCTCACTCCGCTGCTTTATATGGCGGCATTTTGTGCTCTGCACCTACGCTACCCAAACTGAGTAACAGCGGCATAGCTTCCAGGCCATCCCGCTTAAAAAGAAGTCAGCGTCCCCTCTTTGCTGTTCGCAAGGCTCTAATGATTCATTACTTCTCTCGCTTACATTGAAAGCTAGTGATTCAGTCGGCACGTTTTCGTCAGGATAACTTCACTAAACAGACTGGTTCGAGAGCACGTCACTTGGTTTTCCGTAATTATCGCGCTCTTTTCTCTCTTGCGTAGGGAATTCTCTTCACGTGACTCCACCGCTTTCCGCGCATAGAAGTCTGCCAAGCGTGCCGCTGGGATCGCATCAGTGAAAGTAAAATAAACTACCTAGCAAAAGAGACGCTGAAGTAAATGAGGACTGAAGAGCAAATAAGGCTACTGTCAACTTCTGCTCCCGACGCTTCGATAGGCGATCATCTGAGCCAGCCAAGAGAAAGTAGGAAGGAGTGCGAGCCGGCAGACTACATACCAACAGCCTCTGGTCAAGCCACGCTTTCGCAAACGCCCTTTCGTAAAGCACTGCGCCAAATGACCACTGTAGGCTAAGCGGCCTGTGGGACCCTCCATAACAGAGCTGCTCCTGTGTCCGTTGATCGTCGCCTGTTTTGCAACTATTTCTTGGAACTGGTTAGGCTATCGTGTTGGAGAGTGTTTCTTTCCCTCTTTTCCTTCTTTCTCTCAGTCTCCCGAGTCCTGAAGACACCGCAGGGAAATAATCGCTTTTAAGATTGATTCTTATCACCTACTGCATTGTATGCTACGAAATTGAAAACTCCTATATTTTGTTAAAATAACAACGGTGTACGCTGAAAGCAAAATCACTCTGTACGCATGCATAGAAATCATAACCTTATGTTTGGCATGGCAAAAAAACACTGTTCCTTTCCTAAACGCAAAACTGAGGGTGTAGTCTCGTAGTATGGTGCGAAATGACGTTTCGGTGAGTCATATTGGATTTTCATGTTATCGTGCGGCGTTCAAAACCGAATTGGCTAATGTTTTTCGTCATATTCCATTAAAAAACAGTCTACGTCGAGCTATTGTCAATTTTTTTTCAATATATGAGCCCAGAAACATGATTAAGCTTCTTCCATGCAACTCTGCAAACGTCGAGCTTGAAATTCTTAGTGAATAATTTGCCTGTTCACGTCCTAGTTAGTTTTGAAACGGACTGACGGCACAGAGCTCGCAGAAGTTTAAGCCTTTTTCTTTGGAGTGGATGTTTCTTTTACGATGATTTTATTGATCGACGCCACAATTTTTAACAGTCTTGTTTGGCTTTTTTTTTTATTTCCCGAGTATATTTGTCTGCTTGGTTCCCCCCATGCTCTCCTAACACTCGTTTTTTCTTCCCGGGTGTGAGAACACATGAACACATGATCGTAATATTTTGAAATATTAACAAATTGACACGGTAACAGTAAATCAGTGAGTAAACAATAACGGCAACGTGTGGATACATTTAGACGTTCTGCTCTTTGCAGCGAAACCGCTTATTATATCCATGGTGTAATGTATGACTTCTGGACAACGCCTTGGCTAGAATAAATGAAGTTTCAATAATTATGCGCCGTGAAGTGGGCAGTTACATCGTGCCCCTTTTGTACCACTGCGTTCCATCACAACTGACGTTCAGCAGTCACACATTCTGGCAAAGGCTGTCTTTTCACTGCATTGAACGCGTCGCTTCTCACCTCAAACTATCGTATGCTAAGCGAACGAAGTCGTGATTCTCTACTGACACCGTACTGATACATAAAAAACAAAACCTATCTAAAGTAACACAGGTAGTGTGCTTGGTGCGTGCGTTAAAAGCAGACGTTTTCAATAGAGGTGTCATCGGAAAAGACTCGTCAGACATGTGCGCATTACATGAGTTGTTACCTGCCTACGACCGTGAGCGATATGCATGCGAGTGATGGTCCCGTCTACCATTCCAGCTTTGGTTCTTGTAGCAGTGGATGGTGTCAACCTGTCATTGGTGTCCCGCGTTATCTGCCCTGACAAAATAGAGCAAAAGAGAAAGAGCTGTCCGACGCATTTCCCATGCTTCCTTGTTTTACCATGCGCTTAGGCTTTTACCATGTGCAAGGAACGCTTTGCGGATCCAGTGACGTTATAATGTGATGCTAAAGCTTTAAGGTCCCGCAGCCGACTTTAAAAACTAAAGTAGTGCACGTATCACTTTCTCGGCTTGTAAGACATGTGGCCATGGTCCAAGGTATACTTTTGTGGCCGCAAATGAAAAGCGGCTCTACTTTCTAGGCGCACTTCCGTATAAAGCTACATTCTCAATATTTTCCATCCTTTCCTTCCTTTCGTTCCATCATCTAACCCCATTTCCCATGCGTAGGGTAGCAAACCGGAGGCGCGTCTGGTTGACCTCCCTACCATCCCTTCACTTTTAAGGAAGTGAAGAGTAGATCACGCACTTTCCTGGGTCTGGTCTGTCAGTATCTATCTATCTATCTATCTATCTATCTATCTATCTATCTATCTATCTATCTATCTATCTATCTATCTATCTATCTATCTATCTATCTATCTATCTATCTATCTATCTATCTGTCTGTCTGTCTGTCTGTCTGTCTGTCTGTCTGTCTGTCTGTCTGTCTGTCTGTCTGTCTGTCTGTCTGTCTGTCTGTCTGTCTGTCTGTCTGTCTGTCTGTCTGTCTGTCTGTCTGTCTGTCTGTCTGTCTGTCTGTCTGTCTGTCTGTCTGTCTGTCTGTCTGTCTGTCTGTCTGTCTGTCTGTCTGTCTGTCTGTCTGTCTGTCTGTCTGTCTGTCTGTCTGTCTGTCTGTCTGTCTGTCTGTCTGTCTGTCTGTCTGTCTGTCTGTCTGTCTGTCTGTCTGTCTGTCTGTCTGTCTGTCTGTCTGTCTGTCTGTCTGTCTGTCTGTCTGTCTGTCTGTCTGTCTGTCTGTCTGTCTGTCTGTCTGTCTGTCTGTCTGTCTGTCTGTCTGTCTGTCTGTCTGTCTGTCTGTCTGTCTGTCTGTCTGTCTGTCTGTCTGTCTGTCTGTCTGTCTGTCTGTCTGTCTGTCTGTCTGTCTGTCTGTCTGTCTGTCTGTCTGTCTGTCTGTCTGTCTGTCTGTCTGTCTGTCTGTCTGTCTGTCTGTCTGTCTGTCTGTCTGTCTGTCTGTCTGTCTGTCTGTCTGTCTGTCTGTCTGTCTGTCTGTCTGTCTGTCTGTCTGTCTGTCTGTCTGTCTGTCTGTCTGTCTGTCTGTCTGTCTGTCTGTCTGTCTGTCTGTCTGTCTGTCTGTCTGTCTGTCTGTCTGTCTGTCTGTCTGTCTGTCTGTCTGTCTGTCTGTCTGTCTGTCTGTCTGTCTGTCTGTCTGTCTGTCTGTCTGTCTGTCTGTCTGTCTGTCTGTCTGTCTGTCTGTCTGTCTGTCTGTCTGTCTGTCTGTCTGTCTGTCTGTCTGTCTGTCTGTCTGTCTGTCTGTCTGTCTGTCTGTCTGTCTGTCTGTCTGTCTGTCTGTCTGTCTGTCTGTCTGTCTGTCTGTCTGTCTGTCTGTCTGTCTGTCTGTCTGTCTGTCTGTCTGTCTGTCTGTCTGTCTGTCTGTCTGTCTGTCTGTCTGTCTGTCTGTCTGTCTGTCTGTCTGTCTGTCTGTCTGTCTGTCTGTCTGTCTGTCTGTCTGTCTGTCTGTCTGTCTGTCTGTCTGTCTGTCTGTCTGTCTGTCTGTCTGTCTGTCTGTCTGTCTGTCTGTCTGTCTGTCTGTCTGTCTGTCTGTCTGTCTGTCTGTCTGTCTGTCTGTCTGTCTGTCTGTCTGTCTGTCTGTCTGTCTGTCTGTCTGTCTGTCTGTCTGTCTGTCTGTCTGTCTGTCTGTCTGTCTGTCTGTCTGTCTGTCTGTCTGTCTGTCTGTCTGTCTGTCTGTCTGTCTGTCTGTCTGTCTGTCTGTCTGTCTGTCTGTCTGTCTGTCTGTCTGTCTGTCTGTCTGTCTGTCTGTCTGTCTGTCTGTCTGTCTGTCTGTCTGTCTGTCTGTCTGTCTGTCTGTCTGTCTGTCTGTCTGTCTGTCTGTCTGTCTGTCTGTCTGTCTGTCTGTCTGTCTGTCTGTCTGTCTGTCTGTCTGTCTGTCTGTCTGTCTGTCTGTCTGTCTGTCTGTCTGTCTGTCTGTCTGTCTGTCTGTCTGTCTGTCTGTCTGTCTGTCTGTCTGTCTGTCTGTCTGTCTGTCTGTCTGTCTGTCTGTCTGTCTGTCTGTCTGTCTGTCTGTCTGTCTGTCTGTCTGTCTGTCTGTCTGTCTGTCTGTCTGTCTGTCTGTCTGTCTGTCTGTCTGTCTGTCTGTCTGTCTGTCTGTCTGTCTGTCTGTCTGTCTGTCTGTCTGTCTGTCTGTCTGTCTGTCTGTCTGTCTGTCTGTCTGTCTGTCTGTCTGTCTGTCTGTCTGTCTGTCTGTCTGTCTGTCTGTCTGTCTGTCTGTCTGTCTGTCTGTCTGTCTGTCTGTCTGTCTGTCTGTCTGTCTGTCTGTCTGTCTGTCTGTCTGTCTGTCTGTCTGTCTGTCTGTCTGTCTGTCTGTCTGTCTGTCTGTCTGTCTGTCTGTCTGTCTGTCTGTCTGTCTGTCTGTCTGTCTGTCTGTCTGTCTGTCTGTCTGTCTGTCTGTCTGTCTGTCTGTCTGTCTGTCTGTCTGTCTGTCTGTCTGTCTGTCTGTCTGTCTGTCTGTCTGTCTGTCTGTCTGTCTGTCTGTCTGTCTGTCTCTCTGTCTCTCTCTGTCTCTCTCTGTCTCTCTCTCTCTCTCTCTCTCTCTCTTCAGCGCCGCAAAACGTGCTGCACCGTATTGTGAGACGAAATATAGGACATGCCTTCTGTAGTCCCAGAGAGGCACCCAGTCGCAAACGAGCCTCGCAGCTAATTTCGTTAGGGAAATTCAGTTTCCAGCTCGAGGCGGCGTCAGGCATTTTGAGCGGCTCGCTCGCTGAGCAAGCAGCATTCCAGGTAACGAGGCAATGCTTCGCGCCGCAGGTCGACGCCAACTTGACCGCTACTCTGTCAACAATGAGACCGTCCACTCAGTACAGCGCCTGATGTTTGCGCCTCGGGAACAGAAGATGCCACAAAACATGCACAGGAAGCAATGTTTCGAGCCTTCATTCTGCCGAACTTAAACAAACAACTGGTTTTGATATTACCACCAGCTCTGTTATTTGGCGACGTACGGCTAGTCGCCATTTCACACCACCTTAGTTTTTCATTGCTCCTTTCTTCTGCGCGAAATATCAATCTGGAAGATTATTACCTCAAGAAAATCTTTACGTGTTTCAATAAATATTCTTCTTTTCAATTTCTATCAGTCACTCACTCAGTCATCTTAGCAGCGTCTGTACACTGAAAACATTACAAACGTGCAGGAGTCATTTGTAATGAGGTTCCAGATTTTTGCGTTTTTCTGTATAGATATACAGAAATATATATGCTGCATTATTATTGCGTTATAGCATTCATACCCTTCCAAGACGCTCACGTTTTCGCGCGTACTTTAATATATTGCGTGGAATACCATGTTAGGGCCTTTAAGCGTTCTTGTTGGTTTCGAAAGCATGATGCTTCTACAGACGTGAATTTCGAGATGCAATAGCGTTCACACTGCATTTGGCATTATAGGTTCAAATATCCGTGCGCTAAGGACCATCGAATTACCCGAGAGTTCGAAGTTAACCCTTCGCAAATTTGTAAACGACGAGCTACGCTAACTCGAGCCACGCAGCTGTACTATGCCGCATTGTAGGTCAGGGACAACAATCAACAAAAAAATATTCCAGAAATCCTTAATGACTGGCATTGCAGATTATATTTCAGAGCCTCAGGCAGCCGATGTACGAGGCAAATGTGTGTTGTCGAATTCTTCTAATCAGTACGTCGCTCCAAATATTGACCCGCTTCTCTTCGTAAACAGAGCCTCACCCGGCGATGCACAGATAAGGATGGGAGAGGTGGAGAGGGGGGAGGTGGCGAGCGACGCCGCATATATCATCATCATCATCATCAGCCTGGTTACGCCCACTGCAGGGCAAAGGCCTCTCCCATACTTCTCCAACAACCCCGGTCATGTACTAATTGTGGCGATGCCGTCCCTGCAAACTTCTTAATCTCATCCGCCCACCTAACTTTCTGCCGCCCCCTGCTACGCTTCCATTCCCTTGGGATCCAGTCCGTAACCCTTAATGACCATCGGTTATCTTCCCTCCTCATTACATATCCTGCCCACGCCCATTTTTTTTTTCTTGATTTCAACTAAGATGTCATTAATTCGCGTTTGTTCCCTCCCCCAATCTGCTCTTTTCTTATCCCTTAACGTTACACCTATCAGTCTTCTTTCCATAGCTCGTTGCGTCGTCCTCAATTTCAGTAGAACCCTTTTCGTAAGCCTCCAGGTTTCTGCGCCGTAGGTGAGTACTGGTAAGACACAGCAATTATATACTTTCCTCTTGAGGGATAATGGCAACCTGCTGTTCATGATCTGAGAATGCCTGCCAAACGCACCCCAGCCCATTCTTTCTTCTGGTTATTTCCGTCTCATGGTCCGGATCTGCCGTCACTACCTCCCCCAAGTAGATGTATTCCCTTACGACTTCCAGTGCCTCACTGCCTACTGTGAATTGCCGTTCTCTTCCGAGACTGTTAAACATTACTTTAGTTTTCTGCAGATTAATTTTAGACCCACTCTTCTGCTTTGCCTCTCCAGGTCAGTGAGCATGCATTGCAATTGGTCCCCTGCGTTACTAAGCAAGGCAATATCATCAGCGAATCGCAAGTTACTAAGGTATTCTCCTTTAACCTTTATCCCCAATTCTTCCCAATCCAGGTCTATGAATACCTCCTGTAAACACGCTGTGAATAGCATTGGAGAGATTGTATCTCCCTGCCTGACGCCTTTCTTTATTGGGATTTTGTTGCTTGCTTTCTGGAGGACTACGGTGGCTGTGGAGCCGCTATATATATCTTTCAGTGTTTTTACATATGGCTAGTCTACATCCTGATTCCGTAATGCGTCCATGACTGCTGAGGTTTCGACAGAATCAAACGCTTTCTCGTAATCAATAAAAGATATATCTAAGGGTTGGTAATATTTCGCACATTTCTCTATCACCTGATTGATAGTGTGAATATGATCTATTGTTGAGTAGCCTTTACGGAATCCTGCCTGGTCCTTTGCTTGACAGAAGTCTAAGGTGTTCCTGATTCTATTTGCGATTACCTTAGTAAATAGTTTGTAGGCAACGGACAGTAAGCTGATCGGTCTATAATTTTTCAAGTCTTTGGCGTCCCCTTTCTTATGGATTAGGATTATGTTAGCGTTCTTCCAAGATTCCGGTACGCTCGAGGTCATGATGCATTGCGTATACAGGGCGGCCAGTTTCTCTAGAATAATCTGTCCACCATCCTTCAACAAATCTGCTGTTACCTGATCCTCCCCAGCTGCCTTCTCCCTTTGCATATCTCCCAAGGCTTTCTTTACTTCTTCCGGCGTTACCTTTGGGATTTCGAATTCCTCTACACTATTTTCTCTTCCATTATCATCGTGGGTGCCACTAGTACTGTATAAATCTCTATAGAACTCCTCAGCCACATGAACTATCTCATCCATATTAGTAATGATATTGCCGGCTTTGTCTCTTAACGCATACATCTGATTCTTGCCAATTTCTTGTTTCTTCTTCACTGTTTTTAGGCTTCCTCCGTTCCTGAGAGCATGTTCAATTCTATCCATATTATACTTCCTTATGTCAGCTGTCTTACGCTTGTTGATTAACTTCGAAAGTTCTGCCAGTTCTATTCTAGCTGTAGGGTCAGAAGCTTTCATACATTGGCGTTTCTTGATCAGATCTTTCGTCTCCTGCGATAGTTTGCTGGTATCCTGCCTAACGGAGTTACCACCGACTTCCATTACACACTCCTTAACGATGCCCACAAGATTGTCGTTCATTGCTTCAACACTAAGGTCCTCTTCCTGAGTTAAAGCCGAATACCTGTTCTGTAGCTTGATCTGGAATACCTCTATTTTCCCTCTTACCGCTAACTCATTAATCGGCTTCTTATGTACCAGTTCCTTTCGTTCCCTCCTCAGGTCTAGGCTAATTCGAGTTCTTACCATCCTGTGGTCGCTGCAGCGCACCTTGCCGAGCACGCCCACATCTTGTATGATGCCAGGGTTAGTGCAGAGTATGAAGTGTATTTCATTTCTAGTCTCGCCGTTCGGGCTCCTCCACGTTCACTTTCGGCTATCCCGCTTGCGGAAGAAGGTATTCATTATCCTCATATTATTCTGTTCCGCAAACCCTACTAATAACTCTCCCCTGCTATTCCTAGTGCCTATGCCATACTCCCCCACTGCCTTGTCTCCAGCCTGCTTCTTGCCTACCTCGGCATTAAAGTCGCCCATTAGTATAGTGTATTTGGTTTTCACTCTACCCATCGCCAATTCCACGTCTTCATAGAAGCTTTCGACTTCCTGGTCATCATGACTGGATGTAGGGGCGTAGACCTGTACAATCTTCATTTTGTACCGCTTATTAAGTTTCACAACAAGACCTGCCACCCTCTCGTTAGTGCTATAGAGTTCCTGTATGCTACCAGCTATATTCTTATTAATCAGGAATCCGACTCCTAGTTCTCTTCTCTCCGCTAAGCCTCGGTAGCACAGGACGTGCCCGCTTTTTAACACTGTATATGCTTCTTTTGGCCTCCTAACTTCACTGCGCCCTATTATATCCCATTTACTGCCCTCTAATTCCTCCAATAGCACTGCTAGACTCGCCTCACTAGATAACGTTCTAGCGTTAAACGTTGCCAGGTTCATATTCCAATGGCGGCCTGTCCCTGGCCGCATATATAAAGCGCCTCAAGTGATAGTGGCTTTTCAACATGCCGCATAAAAAGAAGCATCACCTCAACCATGCGTCAGTAAATTCAAAACACAACGCACTGTGGAGTTTACTGCGTTCTTGACTGAGATAAAAAAAATAATTACATGGGCAACATTTAGCACCTTAAGTTACTCACCACGCTCTTACACAGGGACGTTAAGCAGAATGGCGCCTTGTTGACCACTCTAGGCTGCCGGAGGGGAAGAGAAAAAATACAAAATTAAACAGTACGACACCATAATCAATCGCAGACACAAAGCACACTACATTAGTTAGACTCTGAAGCCCTTTCAACCCTTCGTAACTTGCATGAAGATGGCATTTGTGGCCATATCCGAAGCCGTTTCTTTCTTACGTGCACCTTCCTTCAAATTCTTGTGACTCCAGTTTACAGTCACTCCGGGTCATCGTTTTGAGTATAAAATCAGGTACTGCAGACGGTCCTGTAAATGTTAAAGGAAACGGTACTACAAGAAACGTGGACGCGTTAGTTCTTGCGCAACAAAATGCGTGGGAGGCTGGCATTCATGTTCTCGCTTAACACTGAGAAAGAAACAAAAAAATTGGGCAGCGCGACAGTGTCATAAACAAAGCGTGCCATCCAGCAGGTGACAGCTCATGGATGCGTTTAGCTCGGCAACGTCGGGTAAAAGATGTCGCGAGCTTTGTTTCCATGTTACGACCACATTTAGTTGCGTAGCTTCGCGCTGCTCCCCGCGCGGGGCTTTCGATGGTTTAATGTCCATGGAAACGAAGAACGAGATTAAGTTTTAAATTTTTTTCGTGATACAGCCGTTGCACGACACGAAGCACAGATAATCGGACCCTGGTCTTAATGAAGGAAAACAGTAATCGAAATCCGCCTCTACCTACCATTTTGAATACTAAATTGGACGTGAATTCGCAATAGCGTGCAACGTCGCTTTGAGAGGGGCGAGAGCCGGGGGACAATTTCGTTTGTGCGCATAGTGTCACGATGCATAGAGTTATAAAAGTTCGCAAAATAATTAGGAAGTTTAGGAAATATTCACACTCTCCACTGCTAATTCAATGAGGGTGCAGTGAAAGGTCCCTAAGATAAATAGTAAATTGGTAAATTATCTTTGTTTTCCCCTTTCCCATTCCCCCTGTGTAGGGTAGCCAACCGGACGTGATTCTGGTTAACCTCCCTGCCTTCTTCTTATCTCTTTCCCCCCTGGTCGAGAGTTCTTTTTCTTTGTGTTCAAGTTCTTTTTCTATTCTTTATTCAACATTTCTACTTTCTTTCTAGAAGGCAGCCGTTGAGCCCCTGTTTGTGGTAGTAACAATGATTATGATGATTATGATCGTGATGATTCCGTCAATGATGGCACAGACCTGCCATGGAGAACAGGGACCTGCCATGGAGAACAGGTGGAAACACAAAGAATCGGACCATAAAGGCAGACATGGTATAAAGCGGTCTGTCTTGCATAAAGCTCACAACTAAAAATTATTTTTTAAATGATAGTTAGGGTACATAAAAATATTGATGCTCACATACCTCACAAAAACAACAGCAGCAACAAAAGCAGCAGCAACAACAGCAGCAGCAACAACAACAACAACAACAACAACAACAACAACAACAACAACAATAATAATAATAATAATAATAATAATAATAATAATAATAATAAATAAGATGATGATGATGATGATGATGATGATGATGATGATGATGATGATGATGATGATGATGATGATGATGATGATGATGATGACGACGACGACGACGACGACGACGACGACGACGACGACGACGACGTTATGTCTCGATGTATTCTGCTGCTACAGTATGCAATTTAAGCTGGCCGTCCGTAGTGTCCCACAGTGAAGACCGATTCATTTAGCTTCTTCCATTAAAATTTGGCTTTTACGTTTACGAGTTACCACCTCTTTTTTATTATTATGATTTAAAAGCCTGCTTTGTGGCATAAACCGTTTGGCGCGTGCAAGATATATATAAATGTGCAGCTGGTTACGTCCGACTTATCTATGGTGCGGACCACAAATCCACACATGGTAGTCAGGTGGGCGGCTTGGATGTAACCTCGCTTTTTACAATAATTGTAGCGCCTCAATGAGTGCAATCCCATACAATTTCACAAGAGATATGGTAGATCTGGGAGCGCAGCCGGGCGAGGTCAGAAGGGACAGGTTGCGCGCCGAGGGCAGGCCTATGGTCCGGGGCCCAAAGAGAGGTTGCAGCTGGCGTCAATGCGGCAGCCACACGTATCCTTCGTGACGCAACCTCCTCGCGGCGGGAGAGACCGGGTGGAAGGCCTGATCCGCAGGCATTTGTCAATGCTCGTGTGTAGCGTCGAAGGACTTCCTTTCTTGATAGCCCTTTGAGCGAGGGTTGTTGCGGGAAAAGCGGGCAGTAGATATATCACTGGAGTGTCGGCCTGGATGTGCCTTGGTGAAGACGAACGGGGCATCCAAACTATTCGCACTGTGTGTGGAAACGTCGACGTTTCACGCTGCACTTTCTTTTGTTTTTCTAGGAAAGGCGGTGCGTTCAATACCTTGCGAAGGTTGTTAAGTGCTTGGACCGAACCAGTGTATATAACTAGTATTGATGTTTCTTGTGGTAGTTTGATCGCAAAGTGGTCAATGTGTCATGTATAAACGGCAACTCGGCGAATATAGACGGCGTCACCAGTGGAACGTCATAGTGGCATGATTGAGACAGTGTCAAGTTAGGACAGGTGCAATGAAAGCACGAACTATCAGCATGTCTAGCTTGAAGCACGCCTGCTAGAAAATTACACATAGGAGCCCTATTCCTACAATGGCTTCGTCCTCCGTCACTCCAACACACTTGAGCTTGCTCGTGTCGCGGAGGTACAAGGACATCCTACTCGCCTTGCAGGATATAACTGTTTTTTTTTTAATGCCAACTCTTTAGCGTTACATGTAAGATTAGCGAGCTTACGCTACAACCAACTTCCGTCGAAGCATCGGTCAAGAAAGTGCTAACGGGGTTATCCGTGAAAGGCTACGACACCAGTAGTAGGGAACATGGTGCAGATAACGTGGCAGAAAGTTCTGTATAGGCTCTCCTGGGCACTGATGAGAAAAATCGATGCCCGCTTCGCGTGTAGGCTGCGTTGATTGCGTTGTCAATCAACGGAGCACGATGCTCGAAATGTGGCGACCGTGTCACAAGGGCAGCACCGACACAAAGAAATTAGAGGGTTTAACCCTTGACGTATGCCTCGTTAGAAGATGGCGTCGTGTTTCTTTTTTCTTTGTGTTTCTGCGCGGAAATCTTTGATGCATTGTGCTTCTAGCGCCTCGTTAAATTGCTGTGTCGCCGAACATTTAATTCCGGCTGAACAGCGAAAATCAATACACATAGAAATAGAGAACGCTTGTATTGTTTTCTTCTGTTTCCTCAAAAAATAAAGTATTGAATTCCTGGGGGAGTTTTCACACGGCAATTTGCAAAATATATGTTCGCTGCAGATACCATCATGTAACTGCCATAGATAGAAATGGCACGTTACAGTAAATATTTAATTATAGGGCAGTTCATGATATCATATTTTCGTTAATTTTGCTGATAACTATAGCAGAGAACATCAAGTGACATGTCTGCAACTTTGTCGACTGAGGCATATCGCAACCGTAGCAAGAAATTTGTAGGTACGCTCAGTAAACGAGATCCTTTTGCATGTAATGCTGGTAACCCACATCTTGTTTGATACGGAAATGAGACTAAGACGTCACGTGAGTTTACAAATGATTTTGTGGGCCATTAAAATTTCCAGAGTCAATCACGTTCTGGTGAGGCAAACAGAAGACACGAGCTTGCTGCCCGGGTGCGTTGTCAGCGTGTAATTTCTTCACGCGTCGCAGATTAGCTCACCCATTTGTTACAAAAAGTGGTATGCGTCACTGTTGCATACTTTGATGAAATTTAGAATTTTTGAATCTCAATTTATTCCTTGTGGAGTTCGCGGGGCGCCGCCTGTTGGGGAGACGAGAGAACTAGACTAGACGTGCGACCAAATCTGATATGTCACAAAGGCCTCTGGCGACACATTAAGGTTCGTCATACATCTCGCGCCTTTCGTTTTACGCTAGGCTGCGCAAAAACCATGCACTCATTGTCCGCTTTTCATAAGTTGGCGTGCTATGCACCTGCCATCACTGACTCAGTTCTGCCGCGGCCAAACAAGGGCGTTCATTGTCCTGTCGATTCTGTCTTTTTTTTTTCTGACCTGGTTTTCAAGCGGCACGAGTGGCCTTGGGCCAGATTCACACAAAAAAATTGCCTTCACTTAAGAACAGTTCTTAGTAGGCATGCCATTATTGGTCGCTTCGACTCAGATATGTATACTTTACGTGCTATAAAAATTATGGTGCATTTGGAAATACTACGGATTTGTAGCTTGAAATATTATATAATGAATGATCTATCAATCAATTATTTATTTATTTATCAACACATTATTATAAAAAACATTGCAAGATTTTGTATTGATTTTTCCTAGACCAAAGCCTGTCTGCTTACGAATCTTTCTGCAGTGAGGGAGCGAAATAACTTTATTTATATAGGCCGATGGGGCTCCTCCTCCGGGGGGGGGGGGCGGGGGGGGGGGGGGCAACCCCGCCTAGATGGCGGCCAGAAGCCCTTGAGCTCTAGCGGCGTCCTCGGCCTGCTGGACGGCCAAAAGTTGGTCTTCGGGGACCGAGCTGAGCAACACGGTCTCCCACTGCTTCCGATCCTTCATTTTTTGGCCCTGTCGGGGCGCCCGAGGGCAGGCCCAGATAATGTGATCCAGGTCGGCACTTTCTTGACAAAATTTACATTTGGCCGAATATTGGTCTGGGAAATAATTATTATAAGTAACTCGATTTGGATATATATTTGCTTGAAGGAGGTGCCATGCCACCGCCTGCTGCTTATTAGGTGATGGGTGTGCGGGAGGAAAACGCACCCTCCCCAATCTGTAATGGTTAGTTATCTCCCTGTAGCCAACCATCCGGTCCCCTGCAGAGAAAAAAAAAATTATGGCGGCAATCGAAAGGGAAGCGTGTAGTGCCACCTAGAAAAGAGTTAATTTCCCTACAACAACGACTGAAACGACGGGACAATGCACATAATGACAACTAAGACGTCGACGACGACAACACGCCGGCGACGACAGTGGTGCGACGACAGTGACGACTACTAATAGGACTCGAATCCTGCGTGGCGGGCGAATCAGGTATTCTTTTCTGTTGGGCTCTTCTGCACAAGAAAAGTGGCTCTGATACTTTGGACAGAGGCGACAAAATGTGAATGAAGTTATTTTAGCAGCTTGAAGGGCTGGGAAAGGAGTAGCGCTCCTTCTCTGCTTAACCTCTTTCCTTCTTTCTTTTCGGCTCCTCCGAGTCTCGAAAATTGGGAGCTTCACCGCTGGCGGCAACCAAGCGAATACGCGTGCCTCACACGTCTTGTGGGAGAGCCGACAGGGTCGCTCGGTCCCCGCTTCCGAGCCCAGCCACGCATAAACGCGGGTCCTACCCTTCAACCTCTGTTTTACAACGCGTTCGCGCCTCCCTCCTGCAGTCTCACGGGCTCCTCTTCCATTAAGCGTAGTTTTCTCTGCTGCGCTTTATATTCTGCTCCTTCCTGTTAGGTATCCACATCTCTATTCATCTTTTTGTGCGTGCGTGTGTGCTTGCGGGCGTGTGGCCGTGCGTACAGGCATGCGGGAGAGGACGGGCGTTCGTGTGTGCGTGTGTACGTGCGTGGGGGAGGGCGGGTGGGCGTGCATGCGTGCGTGTGTGTGTGGGAGAGCGTGCGTCTGTGCGTGCTTATGAGTGTGCGGGAGGGCAGGCGGGCATGCGTGCGTGCGTGCGTGCGTGCGTGCGTGCGTGCGTGCGTGCGTGCGTGCGTGCGTGCGTGCGTGCGTGCGTGCGTTCGTGTGTGTGCGCGGGGGTGTGGGCAGGAACTTTTGCGCGACATCATAATTCATGTACATAAACATGGAGCTGGACGTTCTTTTTGTATTTCTTTCTTTATTTCACTTTATTACAGTCGTCAGCGAATGTGTTCAAAAGACAATATTTCTGGCGATTAAAAGATATGGGGTGAATCCGCATTTTGTTTATTAATGTGTCAATGATATATGCATCTAAAAGCAAATAAAAAGGTGGACTTAATATTTGTTAAACGGGCCTGGCATCCCGTGCGTGTGACTAAACTAACTAGAAGGCTACGTGGTTATCGTCGCGCATTTTGGGGACAGATCTATGGAATGTTACTAGTCTCACGATATTTTGTCAGTTAATATCGAAATGACTTTAAGATGCTTGGGCTGCGATTCAGTGAGTACATCAAACCACAATGTAACAATTAAAGGAACCTCTGCAGCCTCGGTGAATAATTTGTCGTTAGGATTTGTCATGCAGATAATGCAGGAATTTTCCACTGGTTCATATCAGGAATCGAGTTTCTGCTATATGAAACAAGAGATACCGTAAATTAAAGCTACAAGTAAGATACATGGTGAACTCTTCTGACATTACAAGTACAGTTGCAGTTGTTTAATGTACGTATATAGTAACTTTCATAACCGGTCGCAGTGGCTGAGTAGCTAGACGTGGGGGCTGGTGAACGCGAGGTATGCGATCTTCGTCACTGCATTTCTATGAGGGCCGAATACAAATGTGGTACCTCCCGAAGCTATTGATTGTGTTGCTTCTTGAGATGTAAACCGCATGAATCCGCCAATCCACCCGTCATTTTTGAGAAACATTTTTTAACTGTATACTAACGAGCCATTACTGTGTCTAGGTAAGGGTTGCTTTGTTTAAGAAACATCACATAATGTGATCGTCGATGCGAAGCAAACGTAATGCACAGTTGTCTCTCATTTCACGAAGTGCTAACTGCGAAAAATTGCAGGATGTGTGCATTTTTGCGTGACATCATAATTTGTTTATATAACAACGGAGCTCGACGCTTCTTTTGTTTGTTTGTTCCTTTTTTCTTTCTTTTGCTTTATTGGAGTTGTCAGTGAATATGTTAAGTGTACGCTATAACACGTTTAGAGTTGTTATCAGAAGATTAATTATTTTATTCCTAAATATCGTTAGTAAATGCAATAGTTCACATTATTTCACATAAGAGTTCCAAGCTTCCGTGAAGAGAATGCATTCGCGTAGTAAATATATGTTACTGCGACAATTTATAATCAAATAGCGCACCCTGCGTGCACTTCTGAATCCACTGAACAAAAATGCAGCTCTGTTGAGGCTGCATGCTTCTATGGAAACAGAGCGCTGGCGAGGCTTCTCAATCAGGACAACAATGGCACAGCTTCAGCATCTGCAGACGAACTGTTACTTCTCCTGTGTGGCCGAACCGGACTGGACTAGCCATTGTGTCTATATATGTTAGTGAACATTAATCTGCGGGTGTGCGCAGGCTATCTTTGTTTTTTATCTCTTGATTTTCCCCCATTCCTACGCATGTGGGCAGCCTAACGTGCACGACCACGGTTAACCTCCCTGTTCTTACCTGTATATAAATAAATATATATATATATATATATATATATATATATATATATATATATATATATATATATATATATATATATATATATATATATATATATATATATATATATATATATATATATATATATATATGACAGACGCACCGAAGTTCCCTGCACGCGCTTCAACTTGAGTACGTTTATGATAAAAGATACCGAAATATGGGACACTGACAACCACCTCGCCTTTCGCGGAAATCTGAATTCGATTCGGTAGACCAGAATGGAGTCGATAAAGAAATTGCGGAAGTGTCCGTTGATCTTCGGCACGTGGGAGCAGCGCGAAAACGTTTTTTGTCTTATTTATCTTTTATTGCATCTATCATGTTTGCCAATTTTCGTGAGAACTCGCTCCTTACGAATTCACTGAGTCTATTCAGTAGAATCCTTCAGCGATCCATGACGCTTTCACATCGAAACTCTACGAGATAGTTCCGAGGGGAGGTTCTTCGTGTGACAGTCGCCAGATAATCACTTCTCGACAGCAAGCTGCATAAAAAGTTAGACAATACAAACCGCTCTTTCCTCCAAAACTGAATACACAATGAAACAAAGTTTTCCTTCGCCACTCCGCTTTAGAATGGCGGAGAGGGAGACCTCACTCTCCGCTATTCTCTGTGAATCAGACAGTAGTGACGTAGCATGACAGGTACCATAGTGGAAAATAGGTGGCGCCACTACAATTTTGAGTTTGCATCATTTTTTCGCTAAAAAAAGCTCTGCTGTCGCTACAATTGACGAATTCATTATTGAAAAAGCATAATCTTTTTATCTAGTCCGGCTTTTACATATTTTTAGCGTCCTCTTACATTTCATATTCTCCTAAAAATTAGATGTTATTCACGTTATTACTGAGTTAATAACGCTCTTTTTTATGCTTTTGTTACACACTGTGAAGAAAGGTCGTTGTTTGTACACGTTTCTAAACTGATACAAACGTAAAACAATAGGTAACGGGAGAATCCTGGATTGCTTTAAAGTGTCCCGGGAAAAAGTTAAATTTTACCTAGAAGATGACAGGCAGTCCGCTGTGGAACCGTTCGCCACCACCCCCCCTCCTTACCACTCGCTATGAGTCGTTGAAGCAGTTGCTCGTCTGCAGTGATTGATCACGTCGAAAGAAGTAAGAGGCTCGTATAAGTGCTTTCCCTAGCCACCACTTCGCTGTATCGCTTTATACAGTGTCTCTTGCGTCAGTGGCACTAGCACACAAACTATACGTCGGCATGGTTGTTGAACCACTCGTCAATAAATTTCGCAAAAAAAGATTTCAACCAATGGGCGAATTTTGTATTCTTATCCTGTAATGTCCTATTATGGTTTGTTGATTCGATGAATGCGTCAAGAAGTGTTTTAAGCCGTGGAAATTGAGTCAAGCCACCGTTTTCAGCAACCTCGAGAAGAATTTATGTAGAGAACTTTCGTGCGCGTTTTTATTATTAGTGGTATTTCTGCTAAGTGCTGTTCATTCTTGTTTGAAGCTGCTGCGGGGACGAAATAAAGATTATAACTGTCTGCAAAATTCATATCGAGTTAAAAACATGGCTCCAACCTTGACCTAAGCGCTTTTTAAGGATGCATCACTTTATAACCATTATATTCGGCTACATTTCGAAAGGTGTGGCAGATTGCAAGAGACGATCTTGTGCGCTTAAACATAACTGGATAATAAAGATCTTCAGGTGGTCAATATTCCTACAGAGCCTCTCACAACTGCGTGTCCTCGTAGCAGATGAAAGAATTGTTGAGCTTAGCACCAATAATTGTTCCATCTCAAAGCACAGCCGTTCGTGCTCTAGTAGCTAGCGTCCCACCCTTACTAAAAAAATGTTTTAATTTTGTGCATTTCTTGCTGAATGTGAATGACCTTGAAAATGGCTTCTATAATGAAACAATTGGTTTTAAATTTATATACATGCAAGGATAACAATTGAAGACAAGTATTTTCAGCGTATCTGTGACGTGGCGTCTCCTTTTACGCCGTATGACAAATATGCATATGTCGAGAAAGCGGCGCATGCTGTATAGGACTTTGAAACCATTATCTCAGCCCTCAGCAGTCTCGCCTTCGCCTGCTTTTGCTAGTAATGAAGGATTATCAGCACACGCATTAGAAGTAGACTATTGAAAAGTCTTCGTCTATCGTAACCTTGAATTTACGCTTATAAACAACTCCTTTGAAGCAGGCTTTTTTCGCGTGCACGATCATCCAACAGAAATGCACGCTTTACAGGAGAAGAAGCGTTCTGTTGGTGCATATATGGCATACTATACCGTATTCACAAAAAAGTTCTTACAATGGAGCTGTTCGTAAGACAAGAGGCCAGCCAAGAGGGTTGTTGGACATGTCATTATTGAAGGCGGCTGGCTATTAGCAAGTGCCACTTACGAACTAAAAGCTTTGCCAATTCGACCCCACTTTGTCCGCGTATTCATGCAATATTATTAGCTAATGCAGACTAAGGATAAACTTTTGAGTCTATCCGACTCGGGAAACAACTATGCGTAATATCGCAAGTAGATTTATCGTCACAGGCAGAAATGCGTGCGCAAGCGATATACAAAAAGGAAAATAGCATACGATGTGTAGTACGTCTTATTCTGCGTCATTGTTGTCACAAAAAGATCAATGTGGTCGAGGAGACGCTCTATATATGTTTCACCTGTTCCCTTCGCATGGGAAGTAACAGGCAGTGGTTCATAGTGCGGAAAGGAAGCTCGTCGGTAACATTGAGCGCGATAGCTCTCACGCTGCAACGCCTAGACAAAATTAAACGACAAAGCGAGCCCTTGGTCTGGCATGAACTATTAGCGTAAGTTTTTTGGACAAGGCGAGTACCCCACTTCGTGTAGAAGCATTCACAAACATCAAAGCTCAGAAAGTGCCGGTGCCTTCATTTTCTGTTATTTGCCGCACCTTTCCTTGCAATGTGCGTTTTTCTTTAGTTTTTTTTTTCTTTTCCCCGTTCTCTCTCTCCCTCTGTGCTCTCACGTAGTGTCTCATGGTTATGCTCTGAAAAAACAGGAAAGATGCTCTGGTCTTGCGATTGCTGGCAGAAACCCTTGCTCGGCCATGCGGCTAACAAGGGCTGCTCGGCCGACCGAGCTTCGATACCACGCACCTGCGCCCTTATAATGAGAAAAACAATTCAGGGCGCCGACGGTTATAAATAACGTTATCTGCCGACGTTCTTCTTGTTTCTTCGCTCCTTTTGTCTTGAAAAGTGTCGCTTACCGTTGCGTTGCCATCCTATTTCTGCGACGACGTGTTCCGTACTACTTCTGAGAAACAACTGCGTTACCTGAACACTACCTAAACAACTACACTAACTGTAACTTGGGTTAATGGTTAATGCACAGACACACAGAAAGGACAAATGAAGGTTATTTCAAAGAAAGGAGAGGGCGGCCGAAAGAGCGTGTCTCTGGCCTGCTACTCCTCGTTTGTCAATGTGCGTGCGTGCATGTGTGCGTGCGATTCTTGAGCTAAAAATCGAACATACCAATGTACAATTTTCGCTTTCAGGTCCAAAAGTAAAAGAAATAAAAAAGCAAGTATTTTATCAATACATATATTCTCCATGACAGAGACAAATTACTTCGGCCCACCAGCGTTGCTAATACTTTTCTAATCTTTTTCTTCTTCTGAAAAGAATTCTTTTTTAACATCCCTAGCGTACCTAACTTTATCCGTTGTGTTTATCTTCGCTCAAATGAATTGTTGCATGGGAAAAAGAACACCTGCTCGCTTAACGCTTACGGTTCATTGCGGTATCCCCGCCGTGCTTTCAAATATTTCACAATCAATTTTTCATTCCTACAGCCGTCTGTGCCCACTTTTCCGAGTACTATGTTCATCAGCTGCTAATTACTGTGCTGTTCTCAAGTAACAAGAATAACACGCTGGGCTCAGGGGGTCATCAAAATTTTATCCCTAATCGCGTTGCAAATAGTTCTAGTTACTCACTCCTCTTGTATTCCAGATATCTGCATTGCCCGCATTGAAATTGCTTGTTCTTCCCCGCTAATTAACACTCTTTGGCTACCAGCTAATTCTGCTTTTGCGGAATATTCTTGCCGAGTGAAACGAAATCCTCAAGTTGCAGTATTCTCAACGGACGTGACGCACTGTTCCTCGCGTAAATTGCACGTGCATCGTTTTGTTTTCAGACGCCGCCGCTTGCAGCTCTTTCGATACGCTAACAGTTTTGTTTATAACCGCCGAGAGAAAGCTCTCCCCCTAGGGAGCTCATCAACTAAATGTTTCACGTATCTCGCTCTGTTCATTTTATTTCTTTTCTTTTTTTGGCACACACACTACACAGAAACACAACCATGATGTACGAGCACCTAGAGTCAGCTCTTCTTTAAACTCTATTACTTAGTTCTCCACTCTTTGCTCTATTTTTATCTGTCTTCTCACTCCTAGGAACCACGAAACGAGCTGCTCCAGGGAGCAAATTTTAAAACGCTCCTTTACTACAGCACCCTTTTGCGAAATGTGTATAAGGCGTGTAAAAGCGCGAACGTGAGTGAGAACTGTTAAAAAAAAAGAAATAGAAAAAACTGCTGAGCGTCTCTTATCGACCTGTTTCTGCCGACGCAGTCGTTTCGCGTACTCTGTGCGATTTCAGGCGGCGACAAGTTGTCTATAAAGCTGACGCCATGAATATTTCCTGCTTATTCGTTTATCTGTCGGCGTCTGTTGTGAGGGCAACGGTAGTAGCGCATGATTCTGACTACCTATCCGGAACTTAAAGCTTAAAGAAAGGGAAGAAAGAAACACTTAAACTTCGAGGGAGCGGTAGCTGTTAACAAGGTTGCGCCCGTTCCCTTTGCAGCTCAGCTTTTCGCGACAGTGAAGACTGTGACGATCGAATTGGTTTACCTTCTTATAAGCAGGAATACGTGCCAGAGTGGTGACAAAATTGAGATTTACTCGGGCTTATCAGAACAGATGGAGCAGTGGGGCTAACTGCGGCAGATGGAAATGGTTGAAAAGGTAACACGTGACTAACACCAAGAAAGGAACTTGTGAAGGGGTTTTCTCTTAAAGGGGTAACTGCGACAGCTTCTTTCGGCTCTGACTGCTTCCATCTATGAAAAAAATTCGTGCGCAGCTTGCGCTAGTGGTGCAAGGCTGGAGTCAACAGCGGAGCTTGTGATCACCTAGCTTTTACGTGGCTTGCCAAAAGTTGTTTGTAGGTATTGCGAGGTTATGCTAGATTTTGCTAAGTTTTTGGTTGGCTTGGCTAAGTCATTTGTGGACATTGCGAGGTTTTGGTAGGTTTGGCTAAGTTGTTTCTAGGTTTCGCGAGGTTATGCTACGTTTAACTAAGTTGTTGTCTCGGCAGGCTTGACGCTGGAAGTTTTCGAGCAGGCAGACCGGGGTCGCTTTCTCGGCGACGTCGGGCGTTCAGGCGCCAACTCTCGCGTACCCTGGACTGAAACTCGGTATCCTAGACTCGGCGTCGCCTCTTCTCAGCCGCAGCTTCGGCGCGGTGTTCCGGATCACCTCGGCGACGACATATCGCTTCTCGCTTGGCAGTGCGGCGCTCTGCCTGGTAAGCCGTGCCTTCTTCGGGCGTCCGGACTTTCTTCGGTCTTCCCATGGCAGATGCACGTACGCATGGAGT
The DNA here is from genome assembly GCF_038994185.2 of Dermacentor albipictus. Lineage (NCBI taxonomy): Eukaryota > Metazoa > Arthropoda > Arachnida > Ixodida > Ixodidae > Dermacentor > Dermacentor albipictus. Next base: position 143,350,059 of record NC_091825.1, on the reverse strand, counting down.
AGTGGTGGCGAGAGGTGTGTCGCCGCGCCGGCTGTTCCGAGCTTTTACTCACCTGTGACGTCACGACTCCGTCCTACGTGCGTGGGGTGCGAGAAGGTTACGTGGCTCGGTGCTATCGCAGGTGGTTGCTAGGCAACGCGAGGTGGCGCACAGCTAGGCTGAGTTTTCTGGTAACGCTACACGGCAGAACTAAAAGATTAAACAGCTCCGCTGTTAAAAACACTCTCGTCATCTTTTAGTGACGGCCTCAAGTGTATGGAAAGTAAAATTCAATTTTTCACCAAGTGGTATTTAATTCTGGGTCTACGGCTTGTCATTTACGACCTGCCGTCTAAGTCGTCGTCTACATACTGTCGCCGTTGTCGTGTTTCTGCGATGTGGCGCTTATAGGAGACGTTGAGCTGAACTCCTAGTTATAACCGGTTTTCGCGAAGTTCCAGTATTAGTTTTGTTCACAGCAATTTTTTGTGAGCAAGGCAAGATTGGCCAAGTGGCATGTGAAACTGGAGCTTGTGGTTACATGGTATTACGAACCTTTGACGCGTGCGTCAGAGTGCCTTGGGCATAACCTGTACCGTGACCGTGTCGCCGAAAGCTGGGTCTTGGTCGTCATCCATATCGTTCATTCTGTTTCACCTACAGTGTGGGCTTCTCCGCGTTCGATAATGATCATCTGCTGTCGGTTCTCTCAAGGCGTTCCGCGTCCCCCTTCCCTTCCTCCTTTCTCTTGTCTTCCTTGCCCTACTCGTCTGTTGTTTGGAAAATGCTTCTTGAAATCAGTCATTGGAAAACGTCTGGTTTGGTCGAATTGTAGATTCATGAAATATATATATATATATATATATATATATATATATATATATATATATATATATATATATATATATATATATATATATATATATATATATATAATAAAGCAAGAGGCACTGAACTAGGCCTCCGTGGGGAAGGCAAAACGTCAACCCCATTTACAACACCAGTATGGTTGGCGTTATGTTTTTATTCTTTTTGTGTTTCTAATGTTGAATTCAGTCTTTATTTTTCTCTTGTACAGAGAAGGAACCAGGAATAAAAGCTCGTAAGCTTGACAGAGGTCCTGCACATGTGAAATGCATATGTGAAATGCTTGCTGGCTTAACATGCCTATTCCTTTCTTTAGATGCACTCAGATTTTGTCGGGGAAGTCACAATATGGCCTTCCACCAATGTACAGTGCTCACCAATCCCGTCGTAGTAGTTTTGAAAACCACGTGACTATTATACCTTTGATTTCCGGGTTGCAATAAGGAAATCGGCTGAAGACATCTGAAGCCGCATTCCACTTTTCGCGCTTTTTGAACAGTAGTGATTCAAAATGACATTCTAGTCAAAAAATAGGCGCCTGAGAAATATGGCAAAATAGACGTTTTTAAGCTTTCATGCTCGAGCTCTACCCGCTTATGCCATTGACCGAATCGCATTTGAAAAGTTCCCTGTTAAGCTTAACTTGTGCCTTATTACATGCTTTTTAGAAATTGAGGCCCCGTAACTCGAGTACAAGGTCGGCAGCTATCCAAAAAAGCGCATATCTTGCTTGCATACCAGTACGCTGGTGTAAGGATGGTCGACAATCGTTTAAAGGACCAGAGCAACTTCGTCCGCAGAATATCAGGGCCGGAAGTCGGACGCAACAGGTTAGAATAACCACTCGTATAGACAAGCTTTTGCTGCATCCAGCCAAGAAATGAGCTGATAAACTCCTCCCCACTCTCTTCCTTGCCCGTTATTCTGCTTCACCCTACATTGTGATGAACCTCTATGTTAAATCTCCAAGACCACAATCCACACTTTTATAATGCAAAAGTCAAATCTGTATTCACCCGCTGTTTGCCGCAAGTCTCCTGAAGGACCGCTCGTTAGTTTAGTCAAAAGAAATATCGATATCATTTTAAACTGAGTCACTGCATCCAGATAGCCACTGTCGTCGTCAGCATAAGACCGCTTTTTAAACAAAAAATAAAAATAAAAGTATACTGCTGTAACTATATCAGGAAGCGCGCGGAGTACCTGCCGGGTGAAAGACATTATTTTTCAACCGTTCGCCCGAGCGCTCGCCTGTCGACGTATCACAGAGCGGGCGTCGGTTGTCCCCTTTCGCTAAATTGGATTTTGGGGTGTGAAGCAGCAAATAGGCTTAACCACCGTCGCAGTTCAGACATACGACGTTGCATAAGATACGCCTGCTTCGACAGCCTAATCTCATTCGAAGACTGCGGTGAGAGAAGAAAAAAAATGCGTCGAAGAAGCCACCGAAGCTCGCAAGCGCGGAACCCCTAAATGCAATTATTCCTGGACTGTCGTTATTCCTGGACGTTGTACTCTGTAAAATAATTTACAACCTTAAAAGCGAATAATGGTGCAAATCTCTTTTATAACCTGTACCTTTACACCATTATTTGGCTCTAAAAGTGTGAGTTCTAGACCGTTTTACCCCCTTACTCACTAGGGTAAATTATAGTGTAGGAGGAGGAGGAGGAGGAGGAGGAAACAACTTTATTGACACCAAGGGCTGGGTCAGGTGAAGGGGGATAGGGATCAGGGGAAGAGGAAGACGGTGGGCCCTCAGACCGCTATGTGTGGCCGAAAGTCGTTGTGCTTCGGTGACCCCTATGGCCCAGCATAGAACCCGGAGTTGATCTTCCGACCATGAGCTGCGCGGCGCAGCCCCCCAGTGCTCCTGTCTCTCAACCCCCTCAAAGGAGGGAGTAGGTTAGTTTCGGCAATAACGATATATATGATTAAAGTCGGCTCGAGGACTCGAGCAGAGACGACAATGGGGTAAGACGTCACCCTGATGAATTAGAGAATTGATGAAATGGGAAAACCAAAGTGTTCGTTTGGAATCGACGCCAAACGACTTGCTCAGCCTGGGACAAAAATTTGTGAGGTGTAAGGTAGCTAGCTCATGCTGGCATTGCGGTAGTGTAAAGTAATTTCATGGTAGGTGAGCAGGCATTTCCGCGTGCTGTGAAAGGAAGGTAGACCGTTCACTGCCCGGTTGACGAGTGCTCGGCTTGTTCGTGGGCGCTTTTATTCCCGGCATGTCCACAGTGCGCTGGAACCCGTAGGATGGTGATTATGCGCTGGAAGGAGGGATGGCTTGTAGGATACGGTTGGCGGATTCGTGAATTCGACGCATAGAAAAGTTACGAATCGCCATTTTTGAATCTGAGAAGATATGTAACGCTTGAGTGTGAGCCATTGCTGGAGTGATGGCGGCTGCTTCTACCTCGATTGGTTGAGCCACTCGGTCGATAGTGGCGCAACAAAGTCGTTTACGGGCATTATCCGAGACTATCACTGTGAAAGCAGGACAATGAAAGTATTCTGCAGCATCTCCATAAGCAGTTGGAGTCGAAGGTGGACAGCGCTTATGCATTGCCCTGTCTAATTATGGGTTGGATGGGTATTTTTCGGCAATGGTGGAATGTAGAGACTGTCGCTAATGCACTCGGGGGAGAAGTGATGGGGTTGGCGCATCCTATGCGATTGATTTTGAGGCGCTGAAGGAGCTGCCTGCCTGTTTCAGAGCGGGAAAGACTGGTGTAATGCCCCATGCGGTGTGCTTCGACTAATTCATCAGTCGTACTGTGCACCCCCAGCGGGAGAATTTCACTCGTAGCGGTACTCTTAGGAAGGTGCATGGCAGTCTTATACGCTGTGCAGATGAGGTGATCTACCTGGTTCCCCTCGAGAGTTGACAGATGCAGATGGGGGAGGGAGTAAGTTATCTTACAGAGGCAGAACGCTTTGACCAGGTGGCGTGCGTCAGCTTCGCGCATTCCCCTGTGGCGATTAGAGATCCTCTTTATGAGGGTGGAGGTATTCCGAACCGACTTCCGTACGGCACATATAGTGGTGGAATTGGAACCGTTATTGTAAATGTGAAGGTCTAGAATTCTTATGTTGCTCACCTCTGGGATGAGTTTATCATCCAGATATAGTGAAATTGCTGGAGGGGAATGGTCTTTGGGGCGAATGAGGAGAAGTTGAGACTTAGGAGCTGAGCAGCTGAGGCCAATGCTCCGCGGATGTTCTTGGACCGTTTTTGCTGCCCTTTGAAGGGTGTATTCGATTGTTCCATTGTTGCCCGTGGAGGTCCAGAGAGTAATGTCATCGGCGTATAGGGAGGGCTGTAGGGCCGGCATGGCGAATAATTTTTTGTGCAAGGGGAATTAGAGTTATATTAAAAAGGAAAGGAGATAGGACGGCTTCTTGCGGAGTGCCCCTACTTCCGAGTGTGAAATCCGGTTATTTAACCGATCTGAGCTTTATCTCCACGGTTCTATTGGTTAAAAAGGCAGTAAAATCTTGATAAGTGCGGGAACACACCTTGAGCTGACTGAAGTTTTGTAGTATAGCCGCGTGTCGCACATTATTGAAGGGTTTAATCCGGTCAAGTTCCACTATTGTTTTGGTGAGATGTGGGAATTCGTGAGCTAGTACCTCCTCTTTCAGTTGGAGCATTACATCTTGCGTGGAGAGCCCTGTCCTGAATCCGAATATAGTAGGATGGAAAAGGTTATTTTTTCCCCATGAATCCGCGGAAGGGGGGAGGGGGGGGGAGGTTAGTACATTAGTACATGAAGTGGCAGCTAAGGTGCACGTCTCGAGATGTTCTTCAGCCGGGGTGACATCCCCGACCACCCGTCGCCTGTATCCTTAAGCGCTCACCCTTTTTAATGAATTAAATTAAGTTTGATTTTCCCAGTAACGAAAACAATGTATACGGGAGCGAAATGAGCTCCGGATTCTGTGCTCTTCTCCCTCCACTAACCCTCACATTAAAAAAACATCTTCCGGAGTGCCTGGCTGTGTAGTACATGCTTTATAACGAGGCACTTGGGTTGTTACGTTAACGCGATAGCTTTAAGGGCCTCATGTCGCAAGAAAATCCAATGTCGGCGTCGGACTTAGCTTAGACGTAGCCCTCCGTGTGGTGCAGAGGCGTTACTAAACTAATTGAATTCCACAAGGTAAATTACGTCGAAAAACTTGTAAAGCACGACCTAAACACAACTTACAGACATAGTAGCGTCGGAGTTTAATTTGAATATACCAGAAAAACATAATTCTGTTACGCGTAAACTCAGACACAGACCCCATTTCCGAACTGCGCGGCTCGCTCGGTTCCTTGCAACAACACCATCGCGCTCGCCTACACGCATACGCAATAAAGCTGCGGTTGCCGGGAAGCGTGACAAGCAGTCAGGGATCGTTGAAATCTATCGTACTCCACTCTTAATGGCGAAGCTTAAGCGTCCTCCAATCTTTTGCTTTCTTCTTTGTCTTTATGATGTCGTTTTAACCTATCTGATCACATCTATTGGCAAAGAAACAGCCTGTCAGTAATGATGAAAATATTCATTCGCCATTGTTTTCTAAAACTGCCCTTCAATCTCAATCATGCTTTATGGCTTCTGGAAGTGCCCAGAGGACAAATGTGTGCTTCTGGGAGGACTTCTGCTGTGTGCGAGTTTAAGTGTGCTGAAAAAGAAAGTTTAGAGGAACGAGTCTCCATTTCTTAAAGAGAGGCTCGCCCCCCCCCCCCCTCTTGGAAGGTCAATTGTAGCACTGCGCCATTAATTTTAATTCAGCAAGCGCTAGAGGTGATTTTATTGCCAGCAGTGCCTTCTGCGAGGGAATACTAGGTATCCAATTTGTTGACTAATGAATTAACCACGATTAATCACTTTATGTACCATAAGGAAAGCAGGTATTTTTACACGCAATTCGCCGAGGTACTGCGCACGACGGTCATTACCCTTGCCCGACTAACGTTCTTGGCCCTGCATCTGTTTCATGAGCCCCCTACATGTGAAGCTGCCAACTCGTGAGCAACTGAAGGTTCACCATAGTTTCTTTATATATATAGTTTACCAGTTAATTTTCATTCGATTAGTTGTGCATCACGAGGGCTCTGTTATACCAAAGACGCGATGAGGGGGAGAGGTGATCACTCGTGAGAAGAAGGAGAGCGGCGCCTGCAACTCCAGTGGAGCCTCCGAAGCGCGTGGTGCCTTTGAGCGCCGCCGCGCACACGCTTTCTTGGTGTTCACTTACGGCGGTGTGCAATGGCTAGAGAGCGGAGATCTCTTGTGGCTCCGTGTGCGCTCTGTCTTTGCGGGCTTAGCTCACTCAAGCTTCGGAGACGCGTTAAAGCTAGAGGCCGCGTGAAGCGTTCGCTCGCTGCTGCTGCCGCTCTTCGTCACGCCATTGTTTCGACAGCCAGTTTCCGTGGTCATCGAGTAAGATGCGTTCGTGTTTGCCTGTGCCCGCAACACCATGCTTGGCAATATAGTTATTAGGCTAATGTTTACTGAAATTTATATAGGCGATAAAACTGCGAACCTTTCTTATTATATAACAATTTAGTAATTTACTATTGTAATCAATTCTTCGCCTTTCGAACGAAACATATTTCCCTACGTGCTTTCTGTGCAAGTTGCCTACTGCACTGTCACAATTCTTTAATCCTATGCTTCGCTTTATACATATATATATATATATATATATATATATATATATATATATATATATATATATATATATATATGAGCCTACCCCTCCTCCTCCCCTCTACTGAAGGAAGACATTAAGCTTAGAACGACAGAAAGCTGAGCTTGGTAAGTATTCATTATAAGCAAAAAAAAGGTGAGGCATGCAGACAGGATACAAAAGTAGAGAAGTGGACAACACGAACGCCGACTATCAACTGAAGGGAGCACTGAGGCGAGAAAAGAAAGAAGACACAAAACCCGTCTGCGCAAGCTCAGGAATGCTATCACCACGTGTCAGTCGGGAACACGTGCCGGTGTACGTGAGAGATAACTGTTAAGGCACTTAATCTCTTCCTTGTGTAAAGTAATTTCACTTATCTACTTCTCCGCTTCTCTACTCTTGTGTCCTGTCTTCACGCCTCACCTCTTTTTTACATAATGAGACTTTAAGCCCTGGGCCTAAACCGCCTACACCAGGGGCGGCTTGGACGAACATTCTATAACAAAAATAATAACGAATTTAAGAACGCGTTCTTGTCCGGACTAGGCGTTGGTTATGGAACATTTAAGAACGCGTTCCTAAATTCATTATTATTATTTTCCCTAAAAAAATGTTCGTGCAAGTCGTCCCAGGCTACACCTCGTTGGAGCCTTCGCTGCCCCCAGACTATCGAAGTGCGCCCTGTCGGCTCTCGTTAGTGTCACGGTGCAGTACTTGGCTTCACCGCTCCTAAATGACGGTGCCATCACTGTCAAGAAAGGGCATATTTTAGGCGCTCGCGCCATCGTCACTTCCATTACAGGAAGTTTATGGTGGTCCCCGGTATAAAACATTTTCGTGTTAAAAAATAATGTACGGCAAAGACAAGGGCACAAACATGCCTAAGCAGAAAGAAACATACAATATTATATGTATAGCGTTTTCGGCTGACGATCTCTGAGAACGGCCACCACTACCTGAATGAAGACGCCTCTCTGTACGGGCCTATGCTGGAAGAACCGTATGCCGGACGTGCTGTCTATTCGTACTTGAAACTACAGCGCCACATTACAAGATCTTAACGGACAGCAGCGCTGTGTCCGTCCTGTCTTTCCTTTCGCATTGTGTAGTTTCAGGATGCAGTTTCAATTACTAATGCGAGCCTTTGAAATAAACAAGCTAGAAACATGCTGGCCGCATGGAAAAGGCCTTAGCATTTGGTGCACGCTCGTTTCCGAGCGCGGAAGAGTTTGTGTGAGTGGCAACGTCTAGTAGACAGCCGCTGCGCTGGCCAACCGTAGTGCGTTTCGAGAAAGGAGTGAGTAGGCTTAATGACGCAGGAGAAGCGTGCACAATTCCCTCTGACGCGTTTGTTGCCAGAGGACTGCCCTCTCCTTCTTTCTCCCTTAGTGGCAAAGAGGCAGTCTTTGTTCTGCTTAGTCGAGAGCTTCCTACATTTGCGCTAAGCTAGATCCGTTTCTCATTGTTAGGGAGGCTCCTCAAAACGGGGTTCCCATTCTCTCTCTCTCTCTCTCTTTCCTACTGTAAAAGTTGTTCTGTACTTTTTGCTTGGTTTCATGAGTCTATACTGATTATCGTCATTGGCGTCAGCTGCGTTTTTTCGTAAAGCGTTCTCAGCATTGGGGTTCGAACCGATATATGCGACACCTATAGGTGAAAGAAGCACCAGCTTTTTAAATCAGTGTACATTCACGTGCGCCTAACGCGTCAAAAACAGTAATAACTCGAGAGTCGCTGGGGACCATCTATAAAGAGTCAATTGCTAAACCATTTTCTTTGATCATAAGATATAATTTACAAGGCCTGTAAACTGGCGTCGATAAAGGTTGTAGGCTCGCCCTCGTGAACTGTCAAGTCGCGCCGCACAACCTGTGCAGTCACTGCACAACCGTTAGGTTGGGTAATTAAGAGCTGTGTGCAATGTTATGTCGTTGTGTGTGTGTGTGTGTGTGTGTGTGTGTGTGTGTGTGTGTGTGTGTGTGTGTGTGTGTGTGTGTGTGTGTGTGTGTGTGTGTGTGTGTGTGTGTGTGTGTGTGTGTATGTGTGTAGTAGTAGTAGTATGTTTATTTGGCCATATTATATACAATACAATATGCCCTCGAGGTGAGGCTAAAGGAGGTAGACCAAGCATACCTCCTGACAAGGCCTAAACCCCGATCACACATCATGGAAACGGGGGCCGAATGGACAAAGAGAAAACAAAACAATGAGCAAACATGATCACAATAGAAAATAGTTAATGATAGACAATAATAAATATCCATTAACAATAAACAAAACATTTCATAATATGCACATTCAAAAAAAAAGAAAAACCTAAGTATACAGAATTAGCTGAAATTTAACCGGGGGGGGGGGGGGGAAAGAATCGTCAGTTTTTTTCTTAAATACAGACACACTACAACTTTCTAAAGCAATCTGAGTAAGAGACTGGTAGGCATTACACAATGTTATAATTTGATAATCGGTTGTTTGTTTACCATAATTTGTTCTGGGTCTTGCAGTAGATAGGGCAACGGAACGTAGACCATACGCAACGTTTCTTGAATTATAAGTATTAGAAAAAGAGTTAAAGTCATGTTTGACTTTATAAAAAATGTGAAGAGCCAAACTAAAATTGTATAAGTGAAAGAAATTGCGAACATGGAATGTTTCGAAAAGATTAGCTTCAACAGATGAACTTGAACTTAATAAACGTAGAGCTCTTTTCTGGAGAGAAAGCAGTTTGTGTGAATCAGTTTTGTTGCATGTACCCCACACTAGGGCCCAAACAATGAAACGTTCCTTTCCTTCGAGCGCTTCCTAACCTTACGTGAGGCCTCCTTACAGCGAAGGACCGATGGAGGAAGCAAGCATACTCTGAAAGCTCCCTTCACCCGTCCTCACGTAAGGAGCGGCTGCCGCCATGCCTGGGTTCGAGATTATCTCTTAAAAGCTTTAGGCGAACACCAGAACACCACTATTCAATAAAAAAGGTTGTATCGTCGCACAATCTCTAAGTTGATGAGCTAATATAGAGAAGCGTGGACGCTATTTTTTAGTTTTGTTTACTAAATCTAAAGAAGCAGTGCATTACAGTGCGAAACTTGATGTGCTCCAGCAACGCTGGCACGCCGGCGTCGTGCAACGCCTAGCAACGCCTAGCAACGCTTCGATGCCGCACACTTGAATGCAACGAACGTGCCTGGCAAAACGTACCGTGCTCGCACTTCTCCGAAGGTGGGCGACAGCACGCACGCGCAGCCAAACGTCACGTGGTTAAGCAGTGAGGCGAAGCGCTCGTTCAGGGCCAGGAGCGGCGTAAGGACGCATGAAGGTAGCTTGGCCCAAACAATAAAACGTTCCTTTTAGGGGTGTGCGAATGTTGAAATTTTCGATTACGAATCGAATACGAATAAGGCGAAGAACTCTCTTCGAATATCGAATCGAATATCGAATACATGTGTAGTATTAAAAAATTGCAAGAGAGGTAACAATAGCTTTATTACCCTTTTAAAAATAACATTGCATTTTACAAGGTTGCTTCAAATTAAAGAGGTACTCAATTATAGATAATGGACTCAGGTAATGCCCTCAGTCAGGTAAAACGCTTGTTACAGATTGTCATGAAGGAAAATTAACTGCTCAATATGGCCAGAAAGTAAACGCTCTCTATGCACTGTCACATTTCTACCGGTAGAAAAGACTCTTTCACTAGGAACTGAAGTGGCAGGGATCGCCAAGTACTTCCGGGCGAGTGCACTTAAAAGCGGGTACCTGAAGCGGCCAATGGACTGCCACCACTCACAAAGATTCATGCCCCTTTCCAGAAGAGGCTTTTGCGCGTAGTCTGTAACTTCCCTCTCAGGGGCAGATGCCAAATGTGTCTTATCTTTGTTCATCACTAGATCGTCAAAAGCATTCCATACACTCGATGCCACCAGTGGACACGAAGTCGACGCTGGCACGGCGGTGTCCCCATGGTGTTCCACGACGGCTTCCTGGAGCTCCCTTGTCACAAGGTTTTTCAGACAGATCATCTGACCAGATGCCTGATAAAGTGTGGCCATAAAGCGCGGATCAAGAAACATGCCTAGGCTGGCCACTTCATCAAATTTCCACTCCGCACAAAGAGCCTTGATACATTTTGAATCAATGTTAGCAAACCCTGAGTTGCCTTTGCCACCTTCAAGGCAATGGGGCATTCCAAAATAATTGGAATTATAAAGCTTGGTGAAAAAGTAACCGAAACTGATCATGTCTCAAATGCCTGAAGCAGATAGACTGAAACAGAGCATACAGATAATGAGCGGATCATGCGAAGTTCTCAGTTAATAAACATGTTCTTAGGAGAATGCGGAGCAAGCATACAATTGGTTAATTGCTCAATTATTCGCAGTCTATCCGAATATTCGCGGTTTCCACCGTTATTCGGCCGTCCTCGGATATTCGTGAATTTCCGAACATGCACTTCTCGAATCGAATACGCTTCGAATATGGAAAATATTTGATTCGTATTCGAAATTCCGAAAATTCGCACACCCCTAGTTCCTTTCCTACGAGCGCTTCCTAACCTTACGTGAGGCCTCCTTACAGCGAAGGACCGATGGAGGAAGCAAGCGTACTCTGAAAGCTCCCTTCACCCGTTCTCACCTAAGGAGCGGTTGCTGCGTGCCTGGGTTCGAGATTATCTCTTCAAATCTTTCCGCGAACACCATTATTCTATTAAAAATGTTGTATCGTCGCACAATCTTTAAATTGAATAGCTAATATAGAGAAGCGTGGACGCTTTCTTCTAGTTTCGTTTACTAAAGTTAAAAAAAAGTTGCGCATTACAGTGCAAAACTTGATGTGTTCCAGCAACGCTGGCACGCCGGCGTCTTGCAACGCCTAGCAACGCCTAGCAATGCTTGCATGCCGCACGCGTGACTGAAACGAACATGCCTGGCAAGACGTACCGTGCTCGCGCGTCTCCGCAGGTGGGCGACAGTGCGCATGCGCAAGCGAATGCCACGTGGTTAAGCAGTGAGGTGAAGCGCTCGTTCAGGGCCAGGAGCGGCGTAAGGACGCATGAAGGTAGCTTTGGAGCTACCTTATGCTGAGGAAGCACCAAGGAAGCCTTCACCGAGGGCCCCTCAGTAAGGAAGCTTTCAGAGTGACATAAGGTAGCCTCACCCCAATGAAGGCTTCCTTAGTGAGGTAAGGAAGATTTCATTGTTTGGCTTCTTATGCTGAGGAAGTACCAAGGAAGCACCAAGGAAGCCTTCACCGAGGGCGCCTCAGTAAGGAACCTTTCAGAGTGACATAAGGTAGCCTCACTGCAATGAAGGCTTCCTTACTGAGGTAAGGAAGATTTCATTGTCTGGCCCTAGGTTGCAATACACCAGGTGAGACTGAACAAGGGCAAAATATAACTGTTTTTTAATTTGTAGTGGGAGGAGATGTCTAACACGATAAATAACATAAATAGATCTGGCCATTTTTAGTCTAATGTAGTTTATATGATCACTCCAACCCAAATCGCTACGAAAAAACACACCAAGGAACCGGCAACTATGAACTTGCTCGATGTTTAAGTCATTAAAAAATAGTTTGATGTGATAAGCTAATGGTTTGTTTTTTGGATGGAAGAGCATAAACTTTGTTTTGTTTACGTTTAATTGAAGTTGATTAACATAGAGCCAAACCGCTAACTCCTCAAGCCAGGTATTACATTGGTGTTCAAGTACTTGGAGACTGGAGCCGGAAAAAAAGACATTAGTATCGTCGGCATACATCATGATATTAGGAGTTAATGGAATGTTTACAATATCATTAATATAGAGAATAAATAAAAGTGGTCCCAGAATTGAACCCTGAGGGACACCGAATTTTATCATACCAAAACTGGATTTTACATCATGAATCTGAGTGTACTGTATCCGTGCAGTTAGATAACTTTCCAATAGTGAATTTGCCACTCCACGGATCCCGTAAGTTTTTAATTTGTGGAGCAGTATTGTATGTTGCACAGAATCGAAAGCTTAGTTTCAAAATTGTTAATTATAGAGTTTTTAATATCTAACAGAGCAGATTCTGTTGATTTACCGGCCTGAAAGCCATACTGTTGGGGGCAAATAAGATGTTTAGCTTGTAAGAAATTGTTTAGTCGCCTATAGAGTATACGCTCAGCTAACTTCGAAAACAGAGGCAATACCGAAATAGGACGGTAATTATTTGGGTCATTTTTGTTGCCTCCTTTGAATAAAATGGTAACGCGCGCGACTTTTAATTTGCTAGGGAATACACCAGAAAGAAGCATTCTGTTACAAATATGCGTAAGAGGGCCTGCAATAATATTTACAGCACATTTGATAGGAAAAGCAGCAACTTCGTCATCTCCAGGTGAGCAGGTGTTCCTGAATGAATTAATGATAGAAATAACTTCATCCACTGAAGTAGGGGACAAAAATATAGATTCAGTACTGCAAGAGGGTAAGTATGAGTCAACAGACCGAGTTGAATGACAGCTAGCAGAGGGTCGGTATGCTCCGGCAACTAAAAAGTGTTCATTCAGCATGTTGGCAAGTGAAACTCCAGCATAATTCACCCCATTTACTTTCAGCTCAGAGGGAAGACAATTCTGCCTGTTCCCTATAATAACGTTAATACCTTGCCAAAGTAATTTAAGATTGTGTAAGATTGACGAAAACTTATTTATATAGAAACAAGATTTAGCTTTCTTTAGATCCGAGTTTAATTTATTTCGAAACTTCTTAAACTTAGCTAAATCATCCGGGCATCGCGTTTCCAAAAAACGAGAGAACATTTTGTTCTTTTCTTTAATTTGTTTCGAAAGTGCTCCTGTCATCCATTCTTTTCTAGCCTTTCTATGTTTTTTTATAGTTTGAGTTGGGAACGCAGCGTAATAGCATTCAAGCAGCTTCTGAATAAATATATCATAAGCACGGGACGAGTCGTTTTCACCATATACATCTACCCAATTAATTGTCGACAACAAGTGACAAAATCTGGAGATGCTCTTTTCATCATTAACTCTACGAGCGTGAACGCGTTTATTCAATTTGGTCGTATCAGGAAAAAGTGAAAAGAAAGGCAAGTGATCACTAATTCCAGAAGAAAAAACACCGGATATGCAACTCTGAGGTGGGAAATTAGTGAAGCACAAATCAATTAATGTTTCAGAGTGCAAGGATATGCCAGTAGGAAATTTAATAGTATTGTCACAACCATTAGACAGCATTATTTCATTTAAGTTAATCTTCAGAGCGTTATCCTCCAAAAAGTTAATATTGAAGTCACCTAGCACAATGATACGCCAGTTGTTTTGGTTAGCAAACTTCAGAAAACAATCAATGAAGCGAAAAAAATTGTCAGAATTTCCTTGAGGGGGGCGATACACAACCATAATAGTAACTCTATGAAAAGCAATGCAAACAGTTTCAAAATCAGTACAAACAATTGAATAATCCGACAAGACCTCAAAGCACAAATAATTTTGCACATATAAAGATACACCACCACCACGCTTTCCATCTCGAAATACTGAAATGGGTTTGTAACCAGGAAACTCGCTGACATCTGCATTTGAGGTAAACCATGTTTCAGTGAAGGCAATAAGGTCAAAATTAAAGTTCAGTTTAGTTAATTCAGCTTCTACTTCTTCCGATTTACTTTTTAGGCTTTGACAGCTCAAGTGGTAAAGAGATAGTGTGTTGCGAGGATTGTAAGCACCATCCTTTAGAAAGTCGGTGAATGACTCGGCAGTAAAATAAGCCATTTTTGAGCAGGTGTACTGCGCAGTCTCGCAGCAACAGTGATTAAACCATCTTATCAATGTCCTCCTCACAAGCGATCCTGATGGCTCGTGCACCAGGTTGCTTTCGAGCGTAGATCTTTCCTTCCTTTGACCAGACGAAAGCGTACTTCATTTCCTTAGCCTTCATTTTAGCGAGCCACAGTAAATTCCTGCTAGAAGCCGTCAGGTTATCAAAGAATCGAATGTCATCTTCGCATTTTTTGCGCTTTGAAATCCAGTCTGATTTTGTGGATCGGTTGGCAAAACGGATCAAAACCACAGGCACCTTGTCTGGTTGAGATGGAAGGCGGTGTAGCCCTTCAATGTCATTTGCTACAAGTGTGGGCAAGTCAAGCTTTACAGCAAGGCTGTTTACTTTGCTCAGTAAATCTTCACCATCTGTCACAGGCATTCCATGTATTTCCATGTTTTGCCGCCTACTGTACTGGCTCAGGTCGTTCAATTCCTGACGCAGTTTTCGAAATTGCTGACCGTCCTGGTTTGCCTCAATGTCGTCAACTCTCTTACGCAGGAGCTCGATTTCCTTGTCATGCCTATTAGACACTTCGAGCAATTTGTCATACGTGTCAGACATATGTTGTACAGACTTTTCAATGCCTGAAACGGTTTCCTTCTAAGATGTCAGATCATCCACTTTGGCCGTGAGATTTGCCAATTACTTACTAATCTCAGCAAGCCGTTTGCATTGGACAGCAGAAGATGCATCACTGCTGCTATCCTGACTGCGAGACGCCGGAGACCGACATGTCAAGCATTTCAAGACTTTTCTTAATTCGGCATTTTTTGCTTTAAAACTCCGCTCCCCAACCCCTGCACACTTCCCTATATGAAACCTTTGACAGCAATCTGCACAAGTCATAAATTCTTCACCATCTATAATGTCTTCGTAGCATGCAGAACAAGGATCAAAATTTTCAGATGACATTGCAAGCAAGACACTAGACCATGGGCAGCAGTGGCAGCAGTGGCAGCAGTGGCGGCAGCACGCACTGGCAGCTTAACAACAGTAAGAAAAGAAAACTAACCTGCAAAATTCAAAACAGTTGTTTGAGCGCTCTTGTGCAGCAACGTGCCACCGCCACCGCTGCCGATGTGTGAAGGCTCTCGACGACTTGCGCAGCTTTATAGCCAGAAGGAAGGGGGCGTATCTTCACGCGATGACAGCACGTAGGCAGCCACACACGGTGCGTCAATGAAGCCAGCAGAATGCAGATCGCGCTTGATACGGAAATTCTTGCAGACGGACAGCAGCGAAGGAACTGCAAAATTCAAAACAGTTGTTTGAGCGCTCTTGTGCAGCAACGTGCCACCGCCACCGCTGCCGATGTGTCTGCCGATGTGTATGTGTGTGTGTGTGCGCGCGCGCGCGTGTGTGTGTGTGTGTGTGTGTGTGTGTGTGTGTGTGTGTGTGTGTGTGTGCGTGTGTGCGTGCGTGTGTGTGTGTGCGTGTGTGTGCTTGCGTGCGTGCGTGCGTGTGTGTGTGTGTGTGTGCGTGTGTGCGTGTGTGTGTGTCTTTCTAGGCACGCTTAAAGCAAACAATGGAATCCAATCTAATTTAATTATTCTTTGCATAATGAGGCACGATGAAACCAAGCAATTGGAAGCGAAGTACTCTTAGTGGCGCGAGTCTCCATATTTCAGAAAGCTATAAATCTCGCTGCATTGAGCCTTTAGTAAAACTGCGAATTTGTTTCAGTAAGTTTTCTCATTTCTTATCGCCGAAGCACTTCAACACGAGATATTTATTTTTTATTGAGAGCGTACGCGCGGGCCCGTGTGTGTGTTTCTTCGTATCGATTGGAACTCTTCTTTATTGTTACTTGCACCGGGAACGTTCGCTAAAGTCTTCGTGTGTGGAAATGATTCGCTTTCGAAAAATATATGTCGCACTAAAGAGAAAACTGCAATTTTATATTTCTTTGTCCTTCCTTCATTCCTTCATTATTTCTTTTTATTTTGTTGACGTGCCGTACAATAGCAATCCCCTAGATGCAGTAATTATTATGGTTGTCTTTTGTCACCGGTGAAACAAGCGTCGCAAAAGGCAACATTGTTTCCTCGTAATTGATGTTAATGCGAAGACGGTGTCACAGCTCCGTTTACCTAAGGAAAACAGACTAAGCTATTAAAAAATTAGAAAGCACCCCGGCCGACATAACATAGGGCGAGGCCATCTTTTCCGACTCTTCTTTCTTTTTTTCTTTTTTCTTTTTGACATGCCATAAAATAGCAATCACATACATGCAATAATTACCATGGTTGTCTTTTGTCACCGGTAAAAAAGCTTCGCAAAAGGCAACATTGTTTTGTTTTAGTTGATTTTAATGCAAACACAGTCTCCTAGCTCAGTTTGGCTAACCAAAACATATTAAACAATTAAAAAAGAACACCCTCACTTACTGCGTTTATAGTGACACAATTTAGTGGGTACTATTTTTAGTGTGTCGTCTTCTTTCAAGAATATGTTTAGTATCTTGCCACCGCCGCGAAGTCGGCTCCTCTAATAAATAAGTCAACCTTGCCATAAGCAAATTACCTCGTGTTTAGATTACTTTCTCGCGCTAACCACCAGACTGGACTATGGGGCATTCATATACCTGCGTACACGGGTGCTAGTTGAATTGGCAGCACGTAGCTCCGCACGATGCCAGCTATTGGAAGCGAGGAGACGGACCCGCGCAACTGCGCTGTGTTCGCACCGTGGTCCCAGCGGCTAACTTCATTAGTGAGATGCACTTGTAGCCACTGAGAGCCGAGGTGCTCATTTGGACTAACACCATCACCGGGCAGTGGCGGCCACGTTGTGGTTAGCGAGACCACCGTCAACTGCAACCCTCGTCCGTACAGCTATGCAATGCGGTGGAAGCTATAGCACTGGTGTCTGTCACTTACCCCTCTAATACTTTGAAGTATAATATCTTTACTATACTTTTAATAGTAATACTTTATAGTAACACTAATACTCTTCAGCATAGCTTTTTCCCTCAAACAATCGAAACTTCGAATTCGCTACCAGGAGCCAACAATTTTCTCCCATTAAATGAATTTTTATCTGTAATCCCTCAACATACCACTTAACTTTCTTTCCTTGTTGCCTATTGTGTTTCTTTTTTGTATTATATTGCATTATCAACTCCTGCTATTGCCCCACCATGGGCTGCAGTATGCGAAAAAATAAATAAATTAATAAATAAATAAATAAAGGGGGGAGGGGGGTCTGTTGACCGTAATGTTGAACACATAAGTGCGCCAGGAACGCGCGACTCTTCTGCATAAACTGTGAGCCCGTTCGCGCTCGAATCTCGCACAGACGTGCATTTTGCGGCAGAAGTAACATAATTATGGCCGTGCTTGGGTGCACTGCTATTCAGATTTTTTTTTTTAGAATAATTTCACGAAGCTTTTCTCAAAGCTCAAAGATTCGCCCTAGATGTCCATCTTTCCATCTTGAAGTCCACGAGACAAAGACAGATCTGTGCTAAAAAAAGAAAGAACTGCTGTTTTAAACGCGCGATATAGCTAGGCGTCAGAGAAATAAGCAAACCAATAACGTTCTCTTAAACACAGCAGATCTTTTAAAAACAGCAATTCTTAAACGGCTCGGAATATCTTAGCTTCAAACATGGAGCTTTTATTTTTCAACTAGTCCAACAATTGCATTACCAGAGTAAAGTCACTAAGCTGTCAGCTGACTGCAACTGGCTCGGCTCTCTGTCAGAGGTTAAGGATAGGTACACTGTGTGTTGACAGGTGGAGCTCGCTTTTTGTAAGTTTTAGGCTAGCTGTCACTGACTATGATAAAGAATGCCGTTTATGCGTTTCGCTTTCTACAGGAAGACATTTCGCTCACTCGAACGGAAAACGCTCGCGATAACAAGAACAGATGCCGGGACCGAGCAACAAAAACGGATGCGAAAACTCTTTGCCACCCCCCCCCCCCCCCCCCACCAGCTCAAATAGTTTCCCACCGTCTCCGCAGTCCGTTTCTCTTTTCCCTACCTTTCTTCTGCTTACTTTGTTTTCCGGTATTTCTGTTTCTCAGTGCGGCGATTTATGATTTTATTTCCTGAACGCGCAGACGACCTCCTATTCGAAGTTGTTGAAGGGCGGCGTTTTAAACGAGGCCATTTTGTGAGCAGCACGCAGTCAGGGGGAAGTTGTCGGCTCGAGAAACGACCCCACAGCCGTTCGCTCGCTCTTAGCACGCACTGCGAGTTTGCGCTACATGTACTGTGCTATTTCTAACGTTTTCGTTTGAGCATAGAAAGCTTTCTTTCTTTCTTTTCTTTGATCATTTTCTTTCTCTGCGGGGTCTTGCTATGCGGTCTATTATGCAAGAAATATTCACAGGCTTAGTTTACACCAAGAGGTTTTCAGGAAGCACCACTTGGCTTGAAGAAAAGTGTAGAACCTTTCCTTGCTGGCTAATGAGATTTCTTTTGGATCTTGGAAACCTTAAAAATTCAATTTGCTCGAAGGAGCGATAATGACATGTGGAATCGGGAGCAAGCTATACATCCCCGCACTTTCTTTTTCTTCTTTGTTTACCTTGCCATTTGTTTTTTTTGTTTTTTTTTTCTTTTCATTCATGCAGTTTCAGTTGTCGCGATCTATCGTTCGTCGAAGCTTGTCGTTTCGGTGATCCTCTGTGAGTCCGCGTGTTCCCCAATTAGGTTCTTGCCGTAAGCGTTGTCGTAAGCTCTTAAACCTCTTACCAGTGCGTCAATCGAGCTTTCGTACTTACTCCTGGTTTCCGGATAACACGGCCTATCGTCAGGCTTTCTGTGTTATCCGTTTGGCTAACGAGGTTCAGCTGTCGATATTATGGGCTGTTATTCGAGCGAAAGAAGAAACGTTTCGCTAAGGTGATTCAGTGTGGTTGTGGAATTAATCTGAGTGGGAACTAAAAACAGGCACAAGCACACACACACACACATGCTCGCACGCAAGCACACAGAGAGAGGAAAGAGTTTATCGATTGCGAATGAAATGGGGTCACACTTGTCCTTCCAATGTGCCTCGTATGGCTTTCTGGAAGGCTTTCAGAAGGGAAAAAGAAGTGATTCTTGCATTAGCGTCCCGTCCCTGTCACTTCGCAAAAGCGAGCTGGAAATTTTAGATTCGATTTGCTGATAACTTCTCTGGCTTGTAATAGATTGTATGGCGACTTCAACTTTTTGTCAGTATTCCTGCACTTGCGGCGAGTGTAATCTTTGTGTGCGTGTATATTCTGTGCCAATATGTTAGGTACTTCCTAGAATAAAATTTGTTGCGAATTTGGCGCTCGGTCTGTCTCCGGTTCTTTTTTTTTCTGAGATTTTAACCTTGCGCCACACATTTTATTTATTTATTTATTTATTTATTTATTTATTTATTTATTTATTTATTTATTTGTTTGTTTGTTTATTTATTTTTTCAATATACCTTACAGGGCCCAGAAGGGCATTGAGTCAGGGATACAAAAAAAAACAGCGTAAATAGTATAGAAACAAGTACCAAATAATGACGCAGGATGCAAAACAAGAAGTAAATGGAAAATTGTACAGAGCAAATGATAATAAAAGAAGTATATGCATAGGCGCAAGGAACGTCATATTACAACATGAGTGACAGGATTGCGTCATATGGGGCCAATACATATCGTAAGAAGAAACAGTGGTCATACAAGACATGTAATTGATGTCAGATGCATTAGGTAACAATACATACCGCAATAGCAACGAGAATGGAAATGCAAATCAACTGAAGAGACCCAAGCCACGACTTCACCCCTTACAAAAATGTTTCCGCAGCTCCTTCTTAAGCTTTATCAATACACGCATAGCTCAAACGTTATACACGACTAAGCAAGCGATCTTCACGAAGCCCATGTTTGAATTATATAGAAAGCACAATCTCTTAATCTGAAATCAACCAAAACCATGTGAGCAATAATATACGTGTACTCTTATGAAACGATAGCAAGTATTTTAATGTTGATGTGTTTTTGATTCATTGGATGATTAAAAATGGCTGTGGCTTAGCTAAGGTTAAGCCCAGGATGCGAAGCATACTAGCCTTTATTTTAGTTGTTGAACCATTGTTTAGCCAGGTGAACTGCTGTTGCTTGGCTATATTTGGTTCGGCTAGACGAAGAAACTACTCATGCGTTACTCTGCTTCGCCTTCAAGAGTGGAAGGCGACAGCGTTCCCGTCGACCCGCCAAGGGGTGTAAGACAATGGGCTACGGCGCAGCGACTACGCGCCCCGCATTGGACGCGGTGAGCGTCGAGCAACGCAGCGTTCGGCGCGGCAACGAAATGTGCGCCTGAGCAAGCGACGCACGCCTGAGCCTTAGAAACAGCTCGTTTCTAAGGCAACACCGCATTCACTAGAGGCGCTTTTGTACCGCTTTGAAGCATCGTACTCGGGGCTCAGTGGTAGCGTCTACGCCTCACACTCCGGAGACCCTGGTTCGATTCCCACCCAGCCCATCTTGCAAGAGTTGAGCCAAAGCCACCTAGAAACAAGCGCAGCTGCTTATATACCGCCACGACGCCGCGAGCGACGGCGCGAGTTGGAGCCCCGTTTCTCCTCTATCGTGACGTCACGGTGTCACGTGGTATGGCATGGGGTCAAAGGTCATTGAAGGCGACACCGCCGCGCCTGAGGAGCTGGGTTGAACTCTCGTAATATGCTTCGCATAATATTACCTGCGCAGTTCAAACGCCGTCTTCGTGAAGCTCACTTGCTTAGTCGTGTATTATGTTTCGGTGAAGAATGCGCAAACCTCACTCCCAGAAAAGAAGCCTGCAAGCAGGTGGATGTATGAACGAGCCTATCCTCAAAGGCAGCGGCCGTATTCTGCCATATTCTGCGCTGCAAAGCGCAATGTGTGAGTAGTTGTCCCTCGCTGTCTTCCCCATTCCTTTGGGAGTGTGTACCGTCTGTGACACATGTTCACTTTGTTGAGTGATGAATTTTATCGCATCATTTACTTTCTGGCTTCGAGCACCTATGATAGAGGCTATGAGAACGCAAGGGTATTGCCGCGCGTGAGAACATCGTGGGAGCAACACAGCGCAGCTATACGCCGTAGTTCTCAGCATAACCTCGTAGAATTACTGTGCGGCTGAAAGACTACGCCAGACTGCTGAACGCTAGTGCATATGATCACAACGTTCAACCTGTAGCAGGCTGACATAATAAGGACTGATCTGGTATCGACGTTAATAAGCAGGATATTGATTGATTGATTGATTGATTGATTGATTGATTGATTGATTGATTGATTGATTGATTGATTGATTGATTGATTGATTGATTGATTGATTGATTGATTGATTGATTGATTGATTGATTGCGGAAATATTTGCACAACGTGTGTCTCCAGCATGCCCTATCAATAAGTTTTTCAACTAATAAAGAACGTTTAGATGATGACCCCGTGGCTTCTGTGTAATATCGCAGCTACATTTCTTCAACAAGACTACTACTGGTGTTTGTGTTGTCCTTTTCCCTCTTCTTGTGCCCGTGTAGGCACGCCTAACTTGTTCTAAGGCGAGTCAATTATCAAGTAGCTCAGGCTTCTGTCGTTCTAAGTGTGAGCCTGTGCTGAGCAGGGGGCAGACGACAACCTGATGCCGAGGGGTACGCGGCGCAGGGTCACGTGTATACGTTTGACAGCGCTCCTGCTTTCCTGGCGCCATCTGTAGCTTCTACTTCGGCGTCCCATTATCTAGAATCGCTGTGAGAGTAGCCGCGCTGGTATGGTATGTCCTTCAGGTAAACGATTAGCGACAGTCCGAGCTTTACAGTTTCGGGAGTTACAATCTTGCAAATTGTGCAGGAGTACAGGCTAATTGGAACTAACGGGTTCATTGTTGACGTAAAAACATCTTAAAGCGCAGAAGAACTCGGACACAGGCAAACAAACACGGGCGCTGCCAGAAGTACTGTCGATTTAGTTTGAAATACTGCGCCAGTTTGTGTTCACCTGTCTATGTTTCCTGCGCTACTAAACGCCCCTCTGTCGTCTATGATCGAAGGTGGCCGTGAAATACGCGCAGCAAACAGATACCACGTCCGTGCTTTTTCTTCATTTTTATTTTTATCTTCTTTTTTCTCGTGTCGCACCGAACACGTGTCACCCGTTTCTCTTTTGTTTTTTTCTTCGCAGGGTTGGGCGTGAACGCGGCCTTGTGGTGGTTGTGCGCATGCCGCTCGTGATGTGTGCCGCGGCGCGGTCCTTCCACGGCCCGTAGAGAGCCCTCCTCTGCTCCTCCCCGTCACTTCGGACACGCCGGAGTGACCAGTGTGCTCTCTGAGGATTAACCGCCAGTCCATCATGCTGACACACGCCAGGAAGGAGCTCAGCCTGGACGCCCAAGGAGGTGAGTGATGTACTACAGTGCATCCATCTGTCCGTATGAACAGTGCCCCTCAAGGTGTTACTATTTCTGCAGTCACGCCGGCGCAGTATCGGGTAATCCTTACGCAGCTATCTGGACATTTAAAGCGAAAGCTTTACTGGCCGCGAACTTGCAATTTCGCCGTGGCCGTGCTCCGAGGAGGCGCATGACGTCCCACCGCGTTCCTCGTCCCACCGCGTTGCTCGTCGTTGCGTTCGCCTCTGCTCGCTTCGCCAGCTGCGTCGCATGCATGATAACATGACGGAGGATTGAAAAGGAGAGCTCGCGTGCGCCGCAACCACAGTTGAGGCGGCAGTATGGACGGCCACATCTCTGGTATGCAGGAGGAGCCCTGGAATCGACATCGGAACGAGATGACGAGGAAACGAATCGCTCATGAAATAGACGAGCAGCGCGCCGAACGACTGGCTAAACGCCGCAACGTAGCTAGACAACCCGACTAACCTGGACTTGCAGTCATGATTAAACAAGGCTAACCATGCAATCTCTTGGCTTTCGCTACGTATATTCTGGCACAGCTGAGCTAAGCCACTGCCAATTTTTACTTTCTCACGATTACGTGCTAGGGATTACAGGGCAAGATGACGTATACTTTCCTAGGCTGTAAAATGACCCGAAGTAATTCTAGCAATTGAGTGTGCATGCGTGTGCGCCAAGCGCACCGTCGTAAGAAATAGCACGGAGCGATTCACTGTGCCACCTTTAAGACCTACTGCGTTGCTTCAGGGCGTTACATACTATGAATTAATCAAAGAATCTGTCACTTAAGAAACCTTGTCATTGATCTCATTTAGACGATTGTCTGAAGCGTCGGTTGCGGGCGCTGCGGCCAGTGCTTTCTTTTTCTGTATTTTCCGCTATCGTGAAGAAAGAAAATGTCCATGAGACGTATCGGCTGTACAAGAAGATAGTACTTAAACTGCTGTAAAAATCAGTGATCCACTGATGACTTTTGCTCGGACAGGCAAGGATGGTTCACTTAACATATTTACAGAGCTCTCGTCAAAAAAAGAAAGTCAAAGGTACTGTGTAGACTGCAAAACGAAATAAATTGTGCTAAATATATTTTGTCTGGTTACCAGCTTGCACAAGGCATTTCGCATAGGGATGCACCCTAACTAGTAATAACATTTATCTACTAAGGATTTTCCCACAGTGTGAGTACTGCCGTTGTCATCTGCTGATCTCACGCCTACCCACGCTAACAAGTAGAGCTGCATGTACGCGGATTTGGGTCTACGTATACCGTCACGATGCCAGTTTTAACTGTGAGCGGGCTATGTGCCAAATGCGATTTGCCCACAGATAATGGAGTATGCCCGGCAACTCTACAGAGAGTGTATGCAGGGGTATGCAGGGCAATTGTTCATCAAACACATAGGTGACGTTCCCTGAATGTACGTTTATAGGTGATTTGTGCCGACAAAAAGCAGACTAAATGAACACGTAGTTTTCAAATCACAACTGAAAATTCTGTAGCGCGCACTTTCTTTCATGGTATTTGCCCTTTACAAGTTGGGTGGATGGATGGATGGATGTTACGTTATTTTATGAGCGTCCCCTTTGGAACGGGGCGCTGGGTTGCGCCACCAAGCTCTTGCTATTACAGTGAAAGCTCGTTAATTCGAACTTCAATAATTCGAATTTATGGATAATTCGAACTGTACGATTTGGTCCGCCCCAGCTCCACAGAAGTCTATGTATAAAGAAGTCCGTTAATTCGAACACGAGAAGGTTCCCTCACGGATAATTCGAACTACGCTCGCCTGGCACACGGCCAGAGAAACGCGCCTACTGCCTACACGCAAGGCTGTATTGCCTCCGAAACGGAGAGAATGGCGAGAGAAGGCAAAATCGGAAAAAAATCTAACCGACGCGGGGTCAGCCAGAACGCAGCGGCGGCTGCCGCCTCTCCGTTCTACGTAACCTCCGAGACTTCTTGCCCGCTGCGAATCTCGGAGGCTTCGCAAATCTTGTACAGCTGCTAATGCTGTGCGGAGATGGCACGGCAAGCGCCAAAACACAGCGAATCAAGTACGTCGCAGCTGCGCTTGCAATCAAGAACCAACGAATCAGGGCCTTCGCCACCTTCACATGTTCAGCGTCTTTGTCTCGGCAGTCTTCATCGGTTGTGCACCTCTGTTTTCAGCTTAGGAGGCATCGGCCGTCGCGATTCATTGTGATGGTGTTAAGCCTCGGCTAACGTTCGTTTTATTGGACATCGGTGGTGTGGCACAGTCGGACCCAGAGCTTCGACTCGAAGATGGCGTGTGCCGCGGGCACACGCCATCACTTTTTGACTCGCCAAATTTCTAACATGCCCTACTGCTTCCAAATCGCAGTGTATACTCTGTTGCTCTCCTTCACTTTCGTTAGTTCGAACTTTCGTTAATTCGAACTGAGGCGGCTTCCCCTTGCGGTTCGAATTAACGAGCTTTTACTGTATAGTGCTTAATGTCCTACCTAGGTTAAACAATAAAAAAAGACAAAAAAACACTACGAAATCCCACAACCAAATTTTCTGATCCCCGATTCCGAACTGTGCTTTTGTACATCTCCGGTTTTTTTTTTGTTTTTTTTGTGATTTCCCTATTTTTATTCCACCAATCCTCCAATCGCCTCTTACTAATCCCTGTTGCGGATATGTATACTTTTCCACTGCTTTCGCTGAACCCAAGGGCTTCAAGGAGGCCAGTGGTGCCTAAATATACCGCTGGGTAGACGTCTCCACATTCTAATAAAACATGCTCCATAGTTTCCCTAGCTTTACCGCAGCAAGCACACGCTTCTTCTTCCTACTTATATCTCGCTTTAGAGGTGCGTGTTCTAAGTAATCCCGATCTCGCTTCGAAAAGTAATGAGCTTCCCTTTGGGTTATCCTAAATTGTTTCTTTCCTGATTTCGTTTTTTCCTCTTAAGTAGTTGCTCGTGGCAGGTTTCTTTTCCATTGCCGCCACCCATGAGATTATCTCGGCCTGTCTGACTTTCTGCTTGACGTTCTTTGTGGCCACGGTGTCGAGATGCCATCTGGTATCCGCCTGGAAAAATGTTGCGGGAGACTTATCGATCCGTGCTCGAGCGCCGCGCCATCTTGAGGCCCACTGACGTCTGCACAAGAAAAAGTGACACTGCTTCCCATAGAGGGCGCTTCCAACTTGCTCGCATTTTGTTCATAGTTAACAACACAGTTAAACAAAAATAAAAAGCTGAGCATGGTGGCAACTGCCATCACCCCGTTTCAAAGGGGACGCTCCTGCTTTCCATCCATCTATCCATCCATCCATTAGTGTATATGCGCAACGCATAAGTCCGCCGTTATGTTCCTGCTCTGCAGTGAAGCAACTCCTCGCGCGCAGGAGGCAGATGCCGCGCGGTGTTCCATTTGGTTTTTTGTCTGCTAGCCACGAACGACATGCGGCAATTGTTCGCAAGCGCTGAGCAAGACGACACTTTTTAATGCAGATGACGCTAGAACGATTGGCGTAGACGGAGGGGTGCCCACCCCCCAACATTTTTAGTTTGTATGTACATATATACATGCACATATACAAACACACGCATGAACGACCATATAAGGAGTAGAACCTCCCTCGAAATAAAATCCCGACTACGCCCGTGGCTCGAACAGCTCAAAAGTTTGCTTGCAAATGCGCATTACCTTGCACCAAAAAGTGGTGCAATGTTTTTCAGCATGCATATGAAGTTTTCTCGCGGAGGCTGGAAGGCAAGAAATGTTTTAAAGGATGTTTAAAGAAAACTCCACGCATGTGAGGTGGATAATTATGTGAGCACATCATGGCTGCCGAAACCAGGCGAATAATGATGATCGCCAAGAGAACTATCGTGCCTGCAGTTATGTCAGTGACCGTTAACCGTGACTGTCATTCATCACTAACCGTCGTTCACAGTTGCTGCACGTTTTCGATATATGCGGTACAGACACGCAGATTTAAACGCATTTCAAATGTTCACATGCGCAAAGCTTATTTTTACGATTCATACCGCAATGTTTACAGCGGCTTCTTAGCAGTTAACCTGCAAATTAAATGAAATGCTATTAATATTATTTCCAGTGACAGAGAGCTCGCTGATATGTCTATTTCACATTTGCTTATGCCTGAAGCTTCAACATTTCATGTTGAAGACGGGTATATTTCAGAATTCTATGATGATAGCACGCGTATTTTTTTCTATTTTCTTTTTATTTAACGTAACTTTCTTTTTCTTCATAATGATGCAACAGTGCATGATCGAAATAACTACATTACAAATTAATTGCTACTCGTTTTCTCTAAAGTCATTGAACACGTTATAAATGTGAGCTTGTTTTTGTTTTGTTTAAGCCAAAGTGATCACAGATGGCCAGTTTCGTTTTCAAAAAAATTATATCAGCAGAGGACGTCAATTAGCATCCTAAGGTAACTATTAGAAATAACACACATAAGCAACTTCTCAACACCGGGATATTTCTAGGCCCTAAAGACGCATTTGATTCTATCAAATTTAATATCTTTATAAGAAAGTAAAAAATGTGTATTGTTAATTCTTATTGAAGGTTCCTTGAGTTATAGCAAGCAGTTCACTGAAATACAGAGAAACAGTTTGAATCCGGGTGTTATTACGTATGGGGTTCCTTGAGGCTATATAGGAGGGCCAATTTTATTTGTACTGCAAATAAAAAAATTTGTCAACATTCCTTTCATGCACACATGCAGTCTATTACCAGACGATACACAAGGTTTTTTTTTTTTTTTCATGTGACAACAGTTCAATCTCAGACAAAACCTCATTGCGAAGCACAGCGCCTACAGAACATTTACAATTTATCACTCCCAGAACTAGAACATGCTACGGTACTCAAACGCTTGCATTTATCGCTCCGGTGTTGCTTAATCACTTCCCATGTGCGTACAATTTGTCACTCACTGCACACAAAATCAAGCACATATTTTAGAAGGTTACTCAAGTCGTACTTCGCAGCATGCTTGTAAGTGAATCCCGTGGGCTTCTATATGTCGGAAGATATTTCGCTGATCTATGCGGATGCCTGTTATTGTTACTATTAAGGGCCAGTTTTATGAAGCTCTTGCGAGCCTTATTCTGCGGTTTATTGCGGTACTTGTAGTGCGCACATCCCTCACACAAAAAATGCTGCCCCTTCTCTGTCTGTCGAATAAATAGGCCAGTTTGCGCATGACCGAACGGTTACATCTTGGGTAAGAAGAA
The DNA here is from genome assembly GCF_038994185.2 of Dermacentor albipictus. Classification (NCBI taxonomy): domain Eukaryota; kingdom Metazoa; phylum Arthropoda; class Arachnida; order Ixodida; family Ixodidae; genus Dermacentor; species Dermacentor albipictus. The sequence continues at coordinate 143,322,081 of NC_091825.1, read as the reverse complement.
TAAGTGCATAGAACAAAAGTCGAAAAGACGCCGATAAGGCGCGTTAAAGGAATTTGTATACCACAGTAAGAGCAAAAAGACATTTGACTAAAATAGTCTGTTATTTCCTGTTAACGTTGTTTTCTGAAATCTCCATACTTCATCCACTTTTTCTGCTGTGATTTGAACCGCGTTCAAGCAAAGCTTCCTTGACATCTTCGTTACTTGAAAGACCATTCTTCTTCGAGGTGGTGGTGGTGGTGATGATGATAATCCTCCTCTGTCATGGCTCGCACCCACAAAGTGGGGTAGCCGAGAATTGGGCGGCAGGAGGTAGCTAAAGGAAATTCTTTGAAGACGATAAACGTAAAATGAAAGAAATACAAAAAAAGGTGATTACGCAACAACTAAACTCGTATGGGAGTGAGCAGTCAGACTACATGAAAGGTGAATGTTTAAAGAGGCTACAGTCGAGAAAAATTTATGTTAATAAAGGATGTAGAGAAGCAAATTTAGGTGAAATGAGTGCAGGTTTGATATGTAGAATAAAGATACAACAATTAGCCGGGCAATCGTTTTGTCTCAATTAAGTAACCAAATACTGCGGAACAATCGTTTCTGTGGTTATAGCCTAGTGTCGAGGCCTGAAATGATGATAATACTGGTATACATAACCCTAATCCAATTTTTCAGAGTGGAGCTTCGTGTAATATCTTTCTCTGGTGTGAATATCGTCTGCATGCATGATAAAAAGTAGTGGCCTATTGATCTCATTTCCTTACATTTGTAGCATATAGGGAACATCATCAAACCAGCTCTGTGCAAATAAAAATTCTCTTGCGAGATGCGACAGCGTAGACGGGTGTATGTAACTTGATATCACCGAGAGGGACACCCCTATTTATGCCAGCAAAATCGGAGATGCTGAAAGTCTGGAGATGGTATCAGCGAAAACTTACCTAAATCATTCTCTAAACAAGATTTTCTGTATCCCGATGTAGTGATGTAAGCTGTATCCGGTAAAACAGGAATCAAAGGTCCACTTAAAGACGTTCTGTCTAATAAAGCTGCCATTTAAGATTTAAGCATAAACGAGGTGTTATTTCAGAGCTGTGAACACCAAATAAAGAGAGCGGTCGGGTCTCTAGCGGGGTGTGATATACTTAAAACTTTCATGCTAAATGAAGTATCTCTCTCTCTCTCTGTCTATCTACCTTTATCTTATGTTTGTATGTGTGGGAGAGAGAGAGAGCGAGATAGTAAAGGGGACCCTAAAGGGCACGATTTCGCTACACGGCGCAAAAAATCTAGAAAGTTGCGTGTGCCGATTTTCGTAACGCCGCCCCTGTTAGCCGCGGTTTCGCTGGGCCATCTAGCGTTCTCCCGGAAAAGCACCATCCGAAAGGATCGATCCATTCGCGAGCCCCACGCCACCACCAGTGCGAACTCACACCGCATCTCACAGAGAGCGCTGCAGGCTTACGTCAAGAGTTTTTAAGACTATGCGCGCGCGCCAGGCTGTAGTGGTTGCTACAAAGTGGTACACCTGAAACGAAAGCAGCAGGCCTTATGTGACTTCTCTCATTCAAATCTAGTCAGTGATTTCAGTGTTCTGCATTTGCATGCGTTTATCAGGCCACACCCCGAATAGCTCCCACTCAATACCAGATCGCGTAGTGGAGCCGCAACTTGTAGATTAACAAACAAACGCGAACGCAGAGATCGGCGCAGTGATAGATGTAGCGGGAAATGACGCGCGTGAAGACAACAGATAGTGAGACAGCGCAATGCGGTAAATATGAAAAATAGGTAACAGTTTCGCTTATAGTATTCTCGGTGAAATTAAGTAGAAAACAAAGTGCCGGTGAATCCATCCTTCGGAGATTATTGGCGGCGTTAATGCGAACCGCAGTGTAGCTTATCATGGGTGTGTAATTGGCGGGCAGCGTATCCAGACTGTTGAGGAGAGACCCGGTCGTCTGTTTAGAGTAACAGAATGGGTACATTGATAGGGAGGACGCTGTCGAAGACAGAGGAGGATTAGGTTGTGCTATAATATCGGGAATTTCGCCGGCATACGCTGAAGTTCGCTGCCTCAGGCATGGGTAATTTCAGGTCTTTCGAAGAGGCATTCATATTGGTGCCGATTTGACGGCGTCTGACCATAGTTATTGAGATGATGACTGGCGCTTCTGACTGGCGGATGCCGTATCGTGCTATTGCTCAGCGATATATGCCGCTCGCAGCGTAGTGGAAGATCGTTTCCGGCAGCTGTTGCTCCGAACTGCGAACTCAGCTTTCGCGCCGGTGCTGTTCTCTGGGACGTACCATCTGTTCAGAACTTATGTTATTCGTTCCGTAGGGCATTTTGATCTGACGGTGCTCTTTGAGCATACTCTCGAGAGGCGCGCACTATGAGAAGGAGTACGACCGTTATAAGTATACACGTACCCCATTTATAAGCCTACCTATATTAGTCTGCTACAAGCCAGAATAAAATGTTTTGCCAGGAAAGAAAAAGAGGAGAACGTCGATTCTCTGTGTTTTAGCCTGACCTAGTATGCTTTGACGCTGCAAGTGTCGATGGAAACAGTGGCGCCTATGTCGACATCTTATGAGGCCAGGTTAAACGACGGTACGTTAGAAAGGTTATCGTGTTGCGGTACTCCCTTCGTCGAAAATGAGATAAATAAACAGTCAATATCAGGAAACATTGCGGCGCTGCTGGCAATGAAGAATAGAACGCAGATGCTTATATTAACAAGAATTTTGTGTAGTTTGCGAATGATGGGACGCGAAGTAGTCTTTTAAGACCACTTTCGTTTAATGTATACATTAATGATGCAATTACCATAAACAAGCAATGTAAATAAATTATATACGCAGCTGATACTGCAATGTTTTTTTTTTTGTCGCATATGATATCGCGTAACAAAGTGAAATGGCTAACAACGTCTTGAAGTCTTTTGCAAAATGGTCCGCAGTGAATTTGTTAAAGATTAATGTTGCAAAAACAAAGGCCATGATTTTCCGTTCTCGAGAGGAAAATGTGCAGGACCCACCACCACCTTTTCTGAATGAAAATGCCGTTGCACATGTAAATGAATTTACATCTCTCGGTGTAATATTCCCGCCCACAATGTGCTGGGATGCCCACGTATGTAAACTTTATTTGAATCTGTCCAGGTTTGAGGATATTTTGTCCCGCAATAGAGGCACTCTGCCTCTTAACGCGAGATTGGACGCTTATTACGCTTTCTTTCAATCGCATCTGAACTATTTGCAACCTAGTCTGGGCAACCACAACAAATAGCAAACATTAAAAAAATTGCAATGATCCAAAAAAAAATGCTTAGAGCCATCGCAAACGTTCCACAGAGTACCCCAACCCGTCCCATACACCTACTGTATAATACTGTGCCTGTACATAATATCCTCGCGTATAGGCTTGCGTGTTTGTATAAAATCACTGCTAATCGATATGACACATTTTCGCATCGTATTATGAAAGTTTTGCCGCGTTATACATCATACGAAATGGGCACACAATACACATCTATCACACCTCGGTGTATGATGAACAACGGATTCCAAATGTTAAAATATATACTTCCACACTGCTTAAACAACGGGTTCTATCAGCGTATACATTCTGTACCATATGTTACCATAAGAAAACGTTATGTAGACTGAAATCAGCTTACTCGTTTGTTTACTTTTTTAGTTTCTAGCTTTTCTTGCTTTTTTGCTTTCGTTATTATAGTTTTGATATTACCCGATTCCGGGCCTTTAGAGTAAATAAATGAAATGTAAAAGTGACGAAAAGATGTATTACGTGTGTCATGCCAAACATACTTGCATATTATTCTGCTTGCTTCTGTTTACGTTGTAATCACTGATTCTATTGCATTACTGTCACCAATCCAAAGTTGCAAGGTTGGCGAGGCCTGTCAAGCAGTTGCGAAGACTGCTTTTTTCTCGTCAACCCCAGCTGTTGTACATGCCCTGTACAAGAAGCTGAAATAAAGCATTCATTCATTCATTCATTCATTCATTCATTCATTCATTCATTCATTCATTCATTCATTCATTCATTCATTCATTCATTCATTCATTCATTTAAAAAAAACGCGCTGTCTGTAGAGTTCTTCACAAGGGATGCTGTTTCCGCGAGCGTGTCGCTTTATGGCAGTGCACCTTTCGCTGGAAACATATAGTACCAACACGCAAGTGCCTAAAGGTTTCTCGTGGAGGCCGTTCTTCATTTCCTGACCAATATATTTTTTTTATATTTCGTAGTATTAGCGCGTAGTTTGTTGCCCGTTAATATTCGTTAGTACACCGGTGCGCCAGCGCCTGTATATGCTCATGTCTTAAAATATGCTAATTCTCTACACAATCAAATGTACCGTGCAGTGGCAGCGCACGGAGGCCAGCTTCATGCAAAACAGTTTCAGATTTTAATTTTATCCTGAATAATTTGCTCCTTCAAAGCCGTCTCCTTATGCAAGCAGCGCTTTATCGACACCATTGTACTGCTCGCGACTTTGTAGTGAAAGTTGCTTCCCTAACACCTGTATTTTCTTTCTTTTTCATCTAGCTCTAATCTCGCGAAAAAGAAATATGGATAGCCGATATTGAAACCGTGAGCGCAGCACATGACTAAACGAGAAGCCCATGCTGCCGCATAAGTCCGTATTGATTTTCCATTATTGCTAAGTGAAAGCTCCAAGTCAAAGCATGAAGAATGCATCAGTAATTCTACTCGGTGTTCACGAGATTCACTAGGCAAGCGAAGAAAACAAATACGAAAGAAATCAGTGGTGATTTTCCAATCGTAATAAAATGTCCACGTTCTTTCAACGCGGTCGAAAAATTTCGGTGGCGCGTGTTGTGCAACCAAGGAACGTGCTTGGTTTTTTTAGTTTAAGACTGTCTTTTTATTTTGTTTATTTGCTTGTTTGCTTTCTTGACTGTGTGTGCGTTCGTTCGTTCGTTCGTTCGTTAGTTAGTTAGTTAGTTAGTTAGTTAGTTAGTTAGTTAGTTAGTTAGTTAGTTAGTTAGTTAGTTAGTTAGTTAGTTAGTTAGTTAGTTAGTTAGTTAGTTAGTTAGTTAGTTAGTTAGTTAGTTAGTTAGTTAGTTAGTTAGTTAGTTAGTTAGTTAGTTAGTTAGTTAGTTAGTTAGTTAGTTAGTTAGTTAGTTAGTTAGTTAGTTAGTTAGTTAGTTAGTTAGTTAGCAATATCTCCAATATGTCCTTGGCAATATGTCTTTCGCAATACTTGTACTAGTGTACGTAGATTCGCAAACACGTACTTTACCCTGTATCGTCTCTCCCAGTTATTTCTCCAATCCACGTGGCTTAAATATAATTGCGGAAAAGCTGCCTGCATGGTATTCGCTATACAAAGCCTCTTTGAACAGTGTTCCAAAATTTTTAATTAAACTTGTTAGCTATATATACTGCAGCCGTGGTCAAATGGTCAGGCCCGGCTGCGGAAGGTGTAGGGCTCGGGCCGCACTCGGAACGGCCACCGGTGAAGAGGGTACAAGTGATTCCACGCCGGGCGCCCGATTACCAAAGGTGAATCTGTGCTTGGGGGAAGCTCTCGCCGTCCGTTAACGTTGGCCTTCGTGGTTCTGTACCTGGGCCGCTCGGTGAGGCGTCGGCTACCGCCGTAGCCTGGCTCTCCCCCACCGTCTCCATCCGTTTGCTTGTTGCACCTTCTCCAATGTATGCGAATGGCTTGTAACAATCCTTTTATTAAAGAAAGGCCGTCATGTTACAAAGCGTCGTTTCTTCTGCCATTTTTTCTCCTGTGACATCTAACATGCCGCCTACCAAATTATAACATCACGTCGCTCCTACGACAGCATTAGCCCTTCTCCATATCTCTGCCAACAGCTGATTACCGGCCCACGCCCTCCTATCTTTGTTTCTGTGTTGTAGTTAGTTACACATACAGGTACATCACAAGTTATGTTGTGCTGCATAGATGGGACAATGTGAAGGAAAGACGCTAACCAATAACAGACCCTTTCACAAATTAAAATTAAATTCTGGGCTTTTACAGGCCAGAACCACAATTTGATTATGAGGCATGGCGCACAAAGGTACTTCGGATTTATTTTGGCTTTGTGGGGTTCTTTAACGTGCAGCCAATGCACGGTGCACGGGCGTTTTTTGCATTTCACTCCCGTTGAAATGCGGCGGCCGCTGCTGGGATTCGATCCCGCTCCCTTGGGCTTAGTGGCGCAACGCCATAGCCACTGCGCCACCCCAGCGGGTAAACCCTTTCACAGGCTTCGTAGTACACGCATGATGAAAAAGAAGGCAGAAGTCGGGAAAACGAACCTTGTCGAGATTCCTTTATTATTTATTTTTATTCAAAAATTACCACGCACTGTCCAAGGATGTTATAGCAGGTGGCTTGTGGCATCGAATGGGCACATCTTATTTACTTAAATAGGACAGTTGCTTTTCGCTCAACATTCATGTAGCATTCATGTTTCTCTTGACTTGTGGCTTTGGAATTTTGCAGTCATGCTTACTACGCTTCAATCACGAGAGCCAGGCTATCAATCGCCAGAAAAGTTTCCAGCACTTCAAGCTCCTGTTGGCGCCCATCGGATCAAACCATCACTCGCTACAACCATCTGTAAAGCGTGCATCACAGCAGTCTCAAGCGTTGTGCAGAAAACGCACCTTTACAAAAGACAAAGCATAAAAGCGTTTTACAATATACCTGTGCGTTTTGACCATAGGAAATGAAACGGGGGATCAAGAAAGTACAAGAGGGAGATGGAGAAAAGAAGCAAATATAGTGAAGCAGTAGGTGAACATTTTTAGCAAACTATACATCTATATGTCAGTGAGCTGATTTCGTTCATGAAATTCGTCCCCAATTTGTTTCAAACAACCGTCGCGGATAAATTAACATGTCGGATGACACCGAAGAATATAGAAGAACATCGGAGGGCATCTAAGCACTTCTTATGAGCTGTGAATGCGAGAGCATTAACGTGCACTTGAACGTCGCTGAGCGTTTCTTCGAGTTTTGAACTCCTCGCGGGCAAGCGAGTACGTTTAGACGCTTGGCCAACACCTTCTAAAGAGCACAAGGTCAGTGCGTATAATCTAATCTGTGACTTCATTCTACCTTGCCCGACTGCCACATAATCTAATGTGGATGCTGCCTAGTAAGCCGCGGTGATTTTGACGTCACCCCTTTCGTCACGCCGAGCTTCGCAATGGAAATTGATGTCATAAAGCAGAAGGCACAGGCTTGCTTTCTAGGAGGCGCTAGTTTAGCCCAGTGGGTAAATACACTCGGCGTCTGAGCATGGTGTCGTATGTTCCTAACACACTACCGCCAGTGCTTTTTCTTTCCAATTTATTCTGTCTATTTATACATAATTTCTTTATCGCGATTACCAAGGCGAAGTTAGAACGCAAGCTAGAGCTTGCGCGGACAAGGAACGTGCGGATAGTACAGACTTCCGAGAGCGAGGGGGCGTAGCTTCGCGGCGATACCCTCTCCACTAAAGCAATACCTGGCCATCCAGCTCGGCAGCAGATGTTTCCTTTCACCCGCTTGCTGCGTCGAGGCGCGCACCGGACGTGACGTTGCACCCAATGGGAATTTAGGTGCAGTTTCTGTGCTGCATAATCCGGGCTTTTCCGCTCAATGGGTCATTTGATGCATCCGTGTCGGTAAGTTAATTTCCAAAAAGGACACTACTCTGAGATTGAGTCCTTTGAAATCACCCATAAAGGTAAGACGTGACAGCGCTAGTGCCTGGAGAGGAGATGGCATTACGTTCAAGCGAAGGGGTGTCTGTCCAAGACGAGTAGGCACTGTTAATAAGAAATCTTCGTGGCCGTATAACACCCATGTGCGCTTCTTTCTTCAGTTGTTTTCAATTAACGATAAAATAAATAGCCCAAAAATGTCTTTGCTCCTGAACATTGCACCTACTTTACCAATTAGTTAGGGAACTTGTACGAGAGGCCGCCGTGCTGTGTGCAAATTAAGTGAGCGCTGTCCCAACAGGCTCGGCGTTGCAGGAGGCCCGAATAACACGATGGTTGTGCTCTGACCTAGGAGTACCGTGCAGCAGTGCACAGGCTGGGGGGTACATCAGTGTTTTGGGAAGGCTGGTAAAGGTAGTTGGAAAGCATTTCAGCGCTGGAACACAGGGACGTAACCAAGAGATAGACACCATGATGTTCTAGCTGTTGAATAAACTGTTGAAAGATAGCGCACTGTGGCGCATATTGTTCATCTTGTCCCTTTCTGCCAGTGACTAACTGCTTTCTAAGTTTGGGTTTCGCAAGGTGGCCAATTTCGTTGCGCTCCACTTTCAATGGATCTGTGCTTTAAAGCGGCCTATTTTCGATAAACTGCGCGGTAAACTAATTGCGCCGTCCCCGAGAACATTTTTACAGCACCGTATGCTGGGTCTGATGGCTTGCAACTGCAAGATTGCTTTGTTACAGTGACAAAGCACAGGGTTTATCACAACTATTTCGTTCATGCCGTTATTGACAGTGCCGCATCAGAGAAGTTACCTCCATCTACGTATTAATCTGAGCAGATATGACTGTTTCTTCTTAGTTTGGCCGACACAACTGACTACACCAATGACGACACCAATGACTACCCACGGCGTCATTGCACCGTATAGGATGGAGTACTTAACTGCCAAGGATGGCAAAGTTATATTTAAAGACGTATGTTTATGTATGTGGCAATCTTAAAAGAAAAAAAACATTTTAGTATGCCATTTATGTCACCAGTGCCGCGTTAGTAAGCACACAAGATACAAGACATCCACAAACAACGCTAAGAAATACAACGTCACCTTCAACAAATATGAGTCAACGTATGTTGGACAGTCCTATTTGCGGCTCCTTACCCTGGTTCGTAGCTTTCTTCAGATGATTGGTTTTCTTGCCATCACGGGGCTATGCACCTCAGCTTCAATCTTCTGGCTACCGACATGTCATGTTTTGCTAGTTTCATTGTGCTTAATTGTTTCTCAAGCACTGCAGAGTTTCTAAACTAATAAAATTCCGTTCAGCAATCTGCAGATAAACTGTGTGTTTGTCGGCCGCAGAAGACAGAAGTGCGGATGAGTGCATCTCAGAAGCAGCATATGCTTTCGGTAAATGAAAAAACGGTAAATGCCAAACCGTAAATGCCACTACACCCACTCCGATGTCCAACGTCAATCTGTTCGTAGCCCTTTCAGCCGACTGGATGGTGTAACTTTTACAAAAGCAAATATGTCGGGTGCATGTCGTCACTTCATTAACTGAAAAGACTAAGCGCGCTTTAATGGCTTATAAGACGCTTATAGGCACCTCGTATCTGCTACTACGCGCATTAACTCTCTTATTTTCCCTTTCTTTCTTTGCGTCAATCCTTCGTTTACATTTTCCCCCGTGCAGAGTAACTAACCGGACGTCCTTCTTAGCCTTTTTGCTTTCCACTATCTATCTATCTATCTATCTATCTATCTATCTATCTATCTATCTATCTATCTATCTATCTATCTATCTATCTATCTATCTATCTATCTATCTATCTATCTATCTATCTATCTATCTATCTATCTATCTATCTATCTATCTATCTACGCTAGCTTTTCTTATCGACTGGCGCCGACTGCATCTGATACTTTGATGCACCGTTTTAGTAGGACCATGTTTACGCGAGTCGCTCGAGAAGCGTCGCGGAGCGAGCGTCTTCGCGCCGAGAGAGATAATCCAACCGAGTGCTCTCGCCGTTTTAATGAGGAGGATAAACGGGCAACCCCGCAAACGCCGTTGCGGTCGGCGGAACTGCGTGGCGTCCCTGAGTGAAGGCGGCGCAGGGGAGAGCCTTGAGTATGCGCGTTGCGTCGCACCCACTACTCTACGCCACTGCGGGTCGCGGTATACTTCGAAACTGCGTCAAACTTGGTTTAACTAGCACGAACTGCGCGCCTCCCTTCACACTTCCACGGAGTGCGGTGCGGGCGGCGTCCGCTTGCGCCATCTATCGGAGACCGTTTGGTAGAGACACCGTTAAAGGCAATAGCTTTGGCGCTTTCGACCGTTCTAGAAGCTGGTCGATGGTCGCACTCGGCAAGGAAAGCGTTCGTTCGTTCGTTCGTTCGTTCGTTCGTTCGTTCGTTCGTTCGTTCGTTCGTTCGTTGGTTAGTTAGTTGGTTAGTTGGTTAGTTAGTTAGTTAGTTGGTTAGTTAGTTAGTTAGTTGGTTAGTTAGTTAGTTGGTTGGTTAGTTAGTTGGTTAGTTGGTTAGATGGTTAGTTGGTTAGATGGTTAGTTAGTTAGTTAGTTAGTTAGTTAGTTAGTTAGTTAGTTAGTTAGTTAGTTAGTTAGTTAGTTAGTTAGTTAGTTAGTTAGTTAGTTAGTTAGTTAGTTCTATTTCATTTTCTTTATTTCGTTTGTTCGTTCGTTCGGGCTATTTGTTTACGTTGACATTCATGACCAATGATTGCTGTCCAATTTTTCTTCCCGTAGCCCCTTGCCGCAGTGTCTCCGTGGCAATGGTGCTCTTGCTGCCAAGCCCGAGGTCACTGGATCACTTCCAAGCCGCGACCGTCGAATTCTCATGGGGCTAGGATACAAGGAATGTTGTGGACTTCGATTTAGGTGCACGTTAAGGAACCCCATTTGGTTGAATATGATCAAAAGCTCCCGGCCACGGCGAACTTGATTTGATTTTCACTTTTTCTCAGAACACGCGGTTCGCACTTTATTGGTAGACCATTGCTAGCTGCGCTACTTTCTATAGTACAACGCTGTGTTTTTTCTGCGTTGACCAATTACATAATTAACTTTCCCTATATAGGCAGTTGCTGTAAAAATTCCTGAATTTCTTGGTAGCTCGTTTGTTTACTTGAAATTGGCGCTGCCATCTGTACTCCGTTTTTGCTTACTTTAAGGCTCATCAGGTCATGACGAGACTGGCCGGATATTTATTCAAGAAGTCTAACTTCCAAATCTAGCTGAACTTAAAATTCATCTTTAGTTTTTCTTTGGCACTGCGCGTAGTACTTTATTTCATCGAACTCGAAGAGTAACTTTTTCATATCGAAACAAACAGGCAAAAAATGTTGAATTACTAGAAAAAAATATATAAATTCTGCTTACCACAAGTTCTTCTACGAAACTCGAGATCAAGATGGAAAGCTAGGACAAAGAATAGCTGGTCTGGCTTTGCTCATCGAAGTCAGGCTATTTGTCTCTGCCGCAAGTATTCCGGAAATTCCAGCTCTTTGCGCAAAACAAAGTGTCTGTCAAAACCACCTCCACTCTTACTTTTTTTTCTTCTCTTCTTTGTCCCTTTATAGGACAGCTGTAGATCCTTTTTCCGACTTCACGGTGATCCTCTCGAAGCCTCCCCACTGTCCTGTTTCCGCCGAGTCAAATATGAATAAACGGCAAGGCCAATACAAGGCAGCGCTACGCTGGAGCCGGGTCACGACACTCTTTCCTTCCTTTCAATCTTGGCTTGTCCTCTTTTCTTTTTTTACGTCTCCCCTCAGGCGTTGTGTATCTCGTTCTCAGGTCTGGCCAGTTCAACGTCACATACGCTGTGGTCCCTGCCCCTATATAGACGTACATAAAATGAACAGCGCTCTTTACAGAGAAGCTCTATCAAGAAAAAAATCGAGAGAAACGAATCGAGAAGCGAACAGCAAGAGTTCTGTTTTTTTTTTCTTCTGCCTCTCTTTCTCGTAGCTTTTTTTATTCTAGTCTTCTAGCGATCGATCTCCTGACAAATTTGCCCTAAGCGCTGCCGGATGTCTTACAAGGAGGCGCATTCGCATCACAAACAACTCCTCTCTCTCTCTCTCTTTCTCTCTCTCTCTCTCGCAACGAGTAGCTGTAGTGCGACAACTTTCGGAGTATTGCCCCCGAAGCGAAACGCTTTGCCAGCTCGTTGATCACCTAGTCCACATTAAAGAGACCCCTTCTCCCGATCTCCGCCGCCCCGATCTCCCAGCTTCCCTACACGCTCGGCCTCAGCTACATCCCGCCGGGAATTCTACTGCCAATAAACCAGCCATGCTTCCAACCATAGCGACCTGGGGGGAGGGTGGGGGGTGTATAAAGAAGCGCTTGCTCATTGTGTCCGGGAAGACGCAACAAATTCCGGATCTGGGTCGTCGCAAGGCGCAACAATGCTCTTTTTTTCCCTCTGGATCTCTGCCGCGTTGGTATATATACACGGAATCGGCAGCAGCCACTGTGCTGGTGGTTGATCAAACGCCGTTATCGCGCTCTGGTCGGAAACGCAACTCATAGAAAACAAAATACACACATACAAAAAAAAAGGATAATGAGACCGAGAAAAGCACGGTCCCGAGATGGAGCGGCGCCAGTAAATTACAGGATGGGGCAATTCCATTAGAGCAGCCCGAATCGCCTGGCTCCCCGTTTCTGTGCTATCGGGAAGCGGGGTGAGAGGCGGGGGGGGGGGGGGGGGGGGCTAGCTTGCACAACATTTCGTATACGTTCCGGCCGGGGGCACAGCGGATGCATCTCTTGCGTCGCTTTGCCACGGATTATAACGGTTACGGCGGCGCCAGTGAAGCAGGTCCCGGCCTTTTTTTCCCTAATTTTCTTCCCTTTTTTTGGCTGCAAAAACGCCTTGGCTTGTTCACGATCGTTTTGGCGTCGGGCCCATGCAGATTTCCACGCTTGGGCCAGGCACAGGGCTTAGTGCCGCCCCTCCCTTCGTGGCCCTGCCCGACCATCGAACTCGGTGCCTTTTCTCCAGCGACAACGATTTGGCACCGCTTTGTATCTCTTGCGAGAGCACGAGAAAACTGAGAAAGTTGCGATTTCGCTGTCAGTGCTAAACTACATGGCGCCTCGAGCACTCTCGTGTGTTTGTGGGTTGGCCGATGAGCGACGTTATGAATAGTGCTAAGCGCTTACGTAAGTCTGCCCTTGCTTTCTTAGCTCTTCATATTATTTTGCCGTTCGGAGGATTTCTTTCAGCCAGTGGGTGCGTTATGACCGGTGGATGCGCGGAGCCGTGTCGGTCGTAATCGTCTGCCATCACTGCATCAGTGCCCGGGTGATGAGGCACTTGTGTGTGTAGAAGCGTCCGCAGTTCTGTCTAGAACGCATGAGCGGTGAGCTACAAATCTGAGGAAGTGATATTTCATATTTACTTCTTAGTTTGAGAGAAAACTTGTGTGAGCAGCGGCAGCTGCACAGAACACGAGAGTTTCTCACTATACTGCACGGAACCTTGCACTTTGCTGTTGCTGTAATATTTATTCGTCTGCCTATCGGATCAAACATCTTCTTTCAGACCTTGTAATTATCTATATGAAAATAAAATTCAATTCACTTCAATTACTCTGCAACATATTGCTATAGACGGCTATGGCATGTTCCCAATGCCCTTTTACCAAACTTTTGTGTATACTAGAGAATACCAGGCATAAAACGACCTGTGACACCCACCTTCTTTCCACCACCCTTCCTCAGCAAAATGGGAACGCCTCTCCAGAAAAAAAATTCCTGGCTACGTCACTCGCCTTAGCTATAAGAAATTAATAGCTTACAATTGCGGTGTTCAAGCGATGGCATAATGTACCTAACAGGGAGACCACAGAACTGCAGGTCCTCGCTCAAAAATTCGCACTCGTACAAAAGCACTCATAACCGCCGCTATGCGATGAGGGATGCCCCGTTTTCCCAAAGAGGTTTATAATAACATTATAACCGCCTTCGCCTCTCCGTCGTTTGCAGTTCCAGTCATTGTCCCGCAGCCTGCATGGCTTGTTAGCGTGAACTTTACAGGTCATAATGCGTGTAGTATGACGCGCAAACGCCTATATTATAAGAAGGCTACAATTTTAAGCAGTACGTATAGTGCACTTAGTGAGAGCCGACCTTTCTATAGTAATCGCTGTTACGCGGTAAGCATCCAGCTCTAGTACCAAGGTGCAGTAAGGTGGAGCGACATATCTTTACTTTTTACTTACTGTGACAATTTAAACATGTAACTGCTATATATACTTACACTGCGAACAGCATGCTACATTCTATAACTGTAAATAATGGTCTTTTCATTTTCATCAAAACCTCGTGATCCGTTCTGGGTGGCTGTCGGTCTCTTCAACGTGGTATATGAATGAAGATGGTAAAGATAAGGTATTTAAAACATGAGCCTTTTCACGGCGGCTCTCACTTCCTGTGCTCACTTATCAGCAGGACTGACGTTGCATAGACGCAGACCACGGTATAGTAAACTCTTTCGTGCCGCCTGTATGCTAGCGAAAAACCCTTTATACCCAGTGGCACGGGATGAGATATCTTGGTTAAAGTTTTTCTTTTTAACCCCAACATAATGTAGGTATGGGAGCGAAGCACACAGAGATAATGGCAAACCGCAGTGCATCAGCAGAGATCATGTGTGAATGCGTCCGAAAACTCGGAGACCTTCTCGACAGGACCGACATGCAAAACTCGCGTAAGCGTGGACGCGTTTTTAAATCCCCGTCTCTAACGATCCCTTCAGTTCTCGTCTCCTCCCCAAATAGCGGAAAATCTTCGCTTGCCTTCGTCTCTGGGGAGAGAAGAGATGCAAGGAAGGGACGCTGAAAAGGATGACAGGCGGAAAACTTTAGCTGGTGTCGACGCTATTAGGAAGCAAACAACCAAAATGGGAAAGACGAGGTGATGGGAATGATGGGGAGGGGGAGCTTTAGCAGAGAGTAAGAGTTCAGCCCACGTGTTAGACGGGAGGAAGAAGCGAGCGACGACGCCGAGCGCGGTAATCCGACGCCTCCGTGCCGCGTTCTCCCCGCGTCGTCGTCGCGCTAGGGCCAGAACGGATGAGATAGCTCACTCGCATGCATACATGCCTGCCTGCCTGCCTGCCTGCGAAGCAGATGAGATGAAGCCTTCGCCTCCTCTCCTTCTCCCCAGCGCCGAGCCTCATTCAACGCTCCCACCTACTGCCTTCTTCCTGCTATGCTGTATGGCTCTTCTTTCACGTCTGCAGCGCCCTGCATTTCTTTTTCTTTCCCCCGCTGCTCTCTTTCTCCTTTTCGACGTAGCTGTCAGCACCACCTCGTCGGTAGATCGCTCCTTCGAGAGTTTCGTAATTTGTCTCGAAGAACTGGGCTGTATATAGCCATTCCCCCTCGCCCTTCGCTCGCCCCTGAGGACGGGCGACCGACCTATATCTCTGGTCTCTCTCTCGCCTCCTTTGCGGGTAAGAGCGGAGAAGTTTGGCTCGGAGTCCCTTCATTCGCCTCTGCTGAGCTGCAGCTCGGGAACGCGAGGACCTGTGCGCCCGAGATTGCGGCTCAGGCACCCCTTCCCTCCCCCATACCCTTACTTCCACTCCTATAGCCTCTTATCGCTCAGCTCTACTTCACTCCGGCCGACCCCATCTTTTGCCCCCTTGACGCGTAAAGTTAGCACTCAGGGTTTTTTTTTTCTCGTATATTCTTTAGACACCGTCCAGAAGACACTCTTTGTTTATTGTACTTCATTTTATTCTTTGCTGTAAATTAACAGAGATTCATGGAATTTGAGTACAAAATAATCACGATATCGTTGTAAATTGACAGAAGAAGAAAAAAATTGCGCACATCTAATTGCTCCAGAGCAGGTACCTACGTGTTCTGTACAGAGTTCGTAGCAGAAAGCCGTATTAGATACCCTTGTTATTGAAGATTAGGAAAAGGAATGCTAAGGCAAAGAGAAAATCTATATTCATTTAACGAAGAACACAATAAAAAAAAGGTCACAATTGCGAGAACTGAATGCGGAAATGAGCGAGGCCCATAAAGAAATAATTGTATTTTCGCCTTCCTTCAGGAACGTGCGTGCACGTTTAGGTGAGCACGATGTTCGAGCATAATTTAGAATCACTCGTCTTTTTTAATACAATTTAGTTTTTCTCCAGGCCTTAGTATCTGGGCATGTCCTCCCCTGACTGCGAAAAAAGTATTTCTCGCACCTTCATATTTGGGGGACAATGACTGCACACTTAAATGCGAATTTCATAAGGTCCACCGTTTTCTTCTTTAGAAACTAATTATAACTGCAATCATCCTCATCCCTCATCACTGATGATTACCGGCCGATTACACTCAGTAGTTCACGACAGATAGCCGCTTTTCACAGGGCGACGCCTACAAGCACCAGTGAATTTATCGCACAGTGTAATTGATTCCCCCTTTGGGGAAGTCACGCGATGCCATGCTGCTTTCCGAAAGCAAGGGCACGCTATTTATAGATTAGCGGGCCGGGACCGCGGTGCCGGGATAATAAAATAAATTTGGCAAAAAATGAAAGTAGGGCTAATGGAAGGGGACAAAGTCAGAGCGGAGTTAAGAATACAGCAAAACAAAGGCCATAAACCGAGGAAGGGGAAAGGACTGAGTTGAGAAATACTCAAAATGTAAAAAGGCACGCGTACATGCTATCTGGCTGGTCCTTTGCCCCTTCAACTCTCTCCACCCGATAGCTTCCCGTACAACTGGGTCAGACGCCGACGAGAGACTTAGAAAAGAAATAAAAAGCAGAAGAGAAGACAAAGCGAAACCAATGCCAGACAGCGCTCTTCTTGTAATGAGAAGCAATACCAGGCTCCTGAAACAAAACAAACTGGCATTTGAGTGATCCCGCCGCAGACAGGCTTCTGAGCACGTTGCGGGCATGTAGGGTGGCACTACAATGCATCAGAGACGTCGCTTGCAAAGGCTAACATCAATAGGGCGAGGTGCCATGTTATGAAAGTGGAGCAAGCGTACAGCTTTTGCAGCAACGACACATGCTCGGCAGAGATTAATGACGCGTCAAATTTTGGTTCGCCAATCACAGCGTCGACAATCAGCAGTACAGGCAGGGAGGCAGAATAAAAGAGAGAAACTAGGCAAGGCACTTCACCGACGTTGGCATAACCTCGCGCTACAACGAGTTCGAGCTAGTTCTCGGGTCTACAATGCACGACACGCGCGTGGCAGCCCGCGAGCGCCATCGTAGCATCGGGGACGCCGTGGCGCCGGGTTACCTAGGCGACCGCCAATGGTAAGCCCTGGCGGCACAACGCGCGCCGCTAGGTGCCGCAGCGATCGGCGGCGCTCGGCGGCCGAGCAGCAGATGGGTTTCTCGGGACGTAAATAAAGGAGACGCCGGACGGAGCCATCCCTCGTGGCGGCGCTGGCTCGGACGAAAGCGAAGGCGAGGGGAGAGCTCGGCGCGCTAGGGAAACGGGAGAGGAGGCTGTGTGAGCGTGGGGGAAAGGACGGGAGCAGAGTTCTCCCTGACCGGGAGGATGCTCTGGAAGAAGGAGCAGCGCCGAGTAGAGGAGAGGGGCCGGAGCAGGGAGGGATGCCGGGAACGCGGCCCGTCCACCGGCGCCGACATCCGAGGCCAAGTGCGCATGGCGCGTGTGGTTGCCCGGCGCGCCTCTGTCTCCGCCGCTGGTTCTGCTGCTGACGCCGCCGCGTCCAACGCACTGCCGGCCCACTGACCCAGCACTGGATTTCGCCCCTAGTGCCAGCGCCGTCGTCGCAAGCGTTCGTGCAGTGAACGAGCTTGCGGCCTCGAGCTTTGCGCTTTGCTTCGCCGTACTCTGCTGTCACACTGACCATGGTGAGGGAACGCTCTTCTCAGCTCACTAAATCCCCTCGTTCGTTTTTCTTTGCTCTTCCTTTTTTTCCTCTCTCTCTCTTTTACCTGTTCTCCTTAAGTCGACTTGCATACTCGCCTACTGAACATGCGGCGTAAAAGCCGCGGCGCCGCTTATTTGAAGCCACCAGTTTCTGGGCCGGCGGCGACATTTCAATCCCGGTGTGTGTAAGAGTGCGTGACGTGCTCGGAGTCGGTTTGGCCTCGTTTTTTCGGGTGAGCCGCCACCGCGCGCCTCGACGTCGTCAACGAAATGATGTCGCGATCGTGTCGGTCTGAAAGGAGCCAGGGGAAAGAAGGACAGGCGCGAACGGGAGTTTTCTGAATGGCCCCATCGCCGTTATGATTCGAGCCGGGAACATCACCGTCATCGTTGTGGTCGTCATGACCCTAGTGCTTTGATTAACTCTGTACGACCGCTGTATCAGGGAACGATTGCATCGCAGTGATGGTTTTTTGGACGACTCAGTTAGGCCGCGCCGCCGGTATTTTGGCGTTTGCTGATCTCTGGACTGTTTGTACCCCGGTATATGCGGAATGGCGTGTTTGAAGCAGTGACATTGCATTAATGTGATGCTTTCGGGAACTGTTTCTTCACTCACCTAGTTGGAAGTCACGACTTTCTTCTTTGCATAAGACAGGTTGGGTCCAAGTAAGTGCTTCATCTTCTAAAGGCAGTTTAAACATTCAACTGAGTCTCATCCTGTGCATAGGTAGATCAAACGATGACAGGTACCATGTAAACCTTTGCAGCTCAGCGCGTCAAACAACGATAGTCGATATTTTTTAATAACATTTTCGACTATTGACGTTAAAGCAAATACCACCTTCGCGTATCATTAAGGGGATGACTGACTTTTCAAAAACATCCTGCTCCCATAATTGCAAATATAATACAACTTTTTTGTCGTGGCATACCACGCACATTGTGAATATAAGTACACTTCGTGCTGTTATCTATTCATTGTCCTTCATTCTCTATTCATTACAGTACTGGTCCACTGAAGTTAGTGTCACGTTGTGCTATGAAGTGACAGACTTGTCATTTTGTCAATTATATTTAATATTTTCCAAACTCCAATGACGAGGGAATAATTTGTGCCTGTTTTTGAACCGCAAAACTTTAACTGCGGTAGTTGTTGGTACCGACACTTATATCAGATGCGTTAAATAAGTACTGCGTAAATTAGCAAGAAGGGTGATAACATGCCATTACATTGCCCGTCCTGTCGCATTCGTTTCCGTCCGTGTGTTATTGCGCTGTACCTAAAGTGAAGCTTAACCAGACTGCCCAAATATCAGTTCTCTTCGAATAAGAAACGCGTTTTAGAATCTGCTGTGGGACGAGACTCGATTTTCGAAATTTAATAATAAATGGCGGTTCATAAGAACCTCGCTCCTTCGCAGCTTCCCTGTTTCACTAGGCTGAAGCATAGCGTGTACTTTTTTTTAACTCGTCATCTTTGTTTCTAAATACGCAGTTCACAAAAAACAAACGTGATAACACTTGGAGAGCCACTCGCATAACTAAATAGCGCCGCAAGTCCGCCCAGATGACGTTTATTGATATTTGACACATTGCGCGCCTGTATTTGCTGTTCTAGCCCAGCAAAACTGACGATGATGATTACAAACTCAAACGACGGCACATTAACAAGAATGTGGGTTACCCGCCGTGGTTGCTCAGTGGCTATGGTGTTAGGCTGCTGAGCACGAGGTCGCGGGATCGAATCCCAGCCACGGCGGCCACATTTCGATGGGGGCGAAATGCGAAAACACCCGTGTACTTAGATTTAGGTGCACGTTAAAGAACCCCAGGTGGTCAAAATTTCCGGAGTCCCCCACTACGGCGTGCCTCATAATCAGAAAGTGGTTTTCGCACGTAAGACCCCATAATTTAATTTTTAAGAATGTGGGTTGTCCGGGAATCGAGCAGCTAAGGAAAAAAAATGTCGTTAGTTCTGTAGACTTTTATACCTGAATAAATGAAACGAAGAAGATTATAAAATGCGGAATGTAATTGAACAGTCAGATGCGCATGATACATCTTTTTTGTCTTAATCAAAAATAAAGAAAAATAAACCTTCCAACGCGAGAGAGAATTAAAGGAATAAAAGAACAGTGACGCTAGCAAATTAATCGCCGGTAGTCACGAATGAAATTTTCTATAGCACTTCATACGTTCCCCTTCTTGTGCCCTAGTGTGAATCGTCTATAATATAGCAGTATAAAGAACAGTCAATGCTGGGTCAAGCTGACGCAGTGAAATTTCAAGCCCACTCTTGCTCAGGGAGTTGTAGAAGCGCCGACAAGTCCACAAAAAAAAGTAATAAATTGTTTGAACTTCCTTGCAAAACACTCACAATGAAGAGAGTGCCACAACTTCTTTGTGCATTTAAAAGAATAATTGAGGAACAAGACGACACAGCCCCCTGAGTATCACCTGCATCCGTCGAGTTTTACCGAATTTTCTGCTCCAAGGGTGCTTACAGTAAGCGTTTAGATTCTTGTAAGTTCGTGAGACCGTATTTTTCCGTCAGTAGAATGCGCTCTACGGAACTTGGCTGCACGAACATACCAAGCTGGGCGCAGCCTCATCTTTGTTCACAGCCAAGGCAGATTGCACCCGGTGGCACATTCGACTGGTCGCTTCGCAGCGCTCGGGCAGCACTGTATAGGATAGGATAGTATAGGATAGGAATCATCATCATCATCATCATCAGCCTGGTTACGCCCACTGTAGGGCAAAGGCCTCTACCATACTTCTCCAACAACCCCGGTCATGTACTAATTGTGGCCATGTCGTCCCTGCAAACTTCTTAATCTCATCCGCCCACCTAACTTTCTGCCGCCCCTTGCTACGCTTCCCTTCCCTTGGAATCCACTCCGTAACCCTTAATGACCATTGGTTATCTTCCCTCCTCATTACATGTCCTGGTCACACCCATTCTTTTTTCTTAATTTCAACTAAGATTAAGATGGATAGGAATAACTTTGTTAAAATGCCGGCAACCTACGGCAACTGCAACTGTACGTAATTGCCAGGTGAAATTCGCTCCAATAGCGGGCGCAAAGCTGGATTATCGCAATTAGAGCCTGCGTGTTTTCTCCAAATGAAACAAAAGCTTCGAAAGGAGATTCGTATAAAATTTTCGACTTGCCATTTCTTTTTTGTTTTCGAAAAAAAGAAGTCTCGAAAGCGTTAGACCCCCATAAATAATTTACTACGACCCTTGTTTCTACGAACTAGGGGTGCGGTAAGGTAAAGCTATTCCAAACTCTTCTATTCCGATTCTGCAGTCACCTCTACACTATTGGTCACAAAATGTTCGCCCCCCTCACCCCCCCCCCCTTCGCCTGTCTGTCACGCGACGTCACGAAAACAGCGAAAACGTCGCATCTGATATTATATGTGCGCACTTATTATGCATGAGTAGATTCACAAAAGAAAAATAACTAGTAAGATCTTTATGAAAGCTACTTGGTTCATATTTATAATTGACGTTGAACAGCGCGAATAAAACAAGGACACGATGAAACAAATAGCGCTTATGTGTGGTATTTCTTTCTTCGTGTTTTTGTTTTCTTCGCGCTATTCAACCCTGGTTCTAGGAAGTTATTATTTCTCAATCGATGCCTGTTTCGCCATTATAGTCCTTTGCTATTGGTAAAAAGTCTTCGGGCTGCGCCCAATTCGCCTGTCTGTTCCGAAAAGAATAGAAGATGGCTGCCCACCGATCGCTGTAGCACTGGCTGCTCGTAGCTGCCGGGGAGTGTGGATTTAATTGGCCATAATACAGCTTTTTGCGCGGCAGTAGAAGGTTATTGAGCTTTTTCGACACGCATTCAACATCGCTATGCAAACTCTTCTTTGCTGAGGTTAAGATTTAGCGGCATTCTTGCCCCTTGATTGTACGCCGCCGCGATATTTGGATAGCCATTGCAACCAAAGTAAGGGGAAGCGGACCAATCGCAGACGCCGGCACCACCCTCCTCATCCGTTTATCTACTTTCAATTTGCTGGCTCGGCCCCATCAAAACCTTCTCCACTTCAGAGTGCTCACCTCCCCTTGTCAACCAATCAGATAAGAAAAACCGCTCAATGTAGGGCAATGCTATTCGCTTTGAAATCAAACAAAAGAGGCCTCCTATAAACGAGGAGAGCGTTCGGTTGGGCTTTTCAAACAACGCTGTGGATTACAGCGCGATGCTTGCGTCGGTAGTTACGTAAATTTGACGTCAGGAGACTGGAATAAAAATAAATTCGAATATTTTTACCTTATATGGCTGAAGTATTGGTTTCGGTACGTAGGATGTGTGTACTCCCCGTCCATGCTACTCAGTGCAGCTCCTTTTCTTTCTGCAAAGAAAAAATAAACTATTTATTTATTTATTTATTTATTTATTTATTTATTTATTTATTTATTTATTTATTTATTTATTTATTTATTTATTTATTTATACATAAGCTCGCTCTGTCGTGGCGATCGCTGCGGTCAACACGCCTGAGCGCAGCCATTATTGTTTATTTATTTATGAGCAACCTTATCGCACTCAGTATCATTGCTAGATGATGTCAGCACAGTTTTCTCTCTCATGGCGTGACGATGTAACGTCGATGGCACCAGGGCCGCGCGCATTTAGGGATAGGGTATCGTATCAAATTCAAATATCTTGTAAAGGCTCCCAAAATCCATTTCTGCTATGTGTATTCTTTTTTTTACGTGAGAGAAGAGTGTGGTGAAATTTCTGCAGCTCCGAAATTGCGTGTCAGTACTCCTTTATTGCGATCTTACATGAACTGCATGACAGTGGGGAGCGGGAAGAGGTCATTAGGCACTCGTAACACGGTTGGCCCACCCATTTTCATTGCGACAAGTGGAACTGTTTCCACAGTGACCAAATATGTTCTAAATACAAATCCTAAATATAAATCTCATGATATCGTTATGCTGATCACTTAAACAGCGCTTCAACCACCATGAAAATGACGGGAAATACATCGATTTGCCTTAACTGTGTCACTCCGGCTTCGAACCTCCTTGTGGATTCATTTATTGGTCGTGTCTTTCATCGAGACATTGTTGCAGAAAAAATCATTCGGGTAATTTAGCCCTTTATTTCTACCATTCGACGGTTTTCACAAGATTACAAGCAAGAGTAGTTTCTCAGAAGATTAAAAACGAATATATACATAAACAATGCAAAATCCATAATGCAGCTATGTACTGCGATGTTTACTTGGCGAGCAGTAGCTCAATTTCGTCACACAGGCGGTTCAAACTGTCGCAGTTTATTTTATTGCTTGAAATTGATCATAAATCAAGTTAATGGCAAACATACAACGTTTACTGCTCTCAGAAAACGCCACGAGGTTACCACACAGCAAAACTGAGCCACAAAGAACGATGGCATAGGCTGCAATGCCTTGTCCCATCGTATCCATGCCGAACATTAGACTACGCCACGTACTACCTATGGTTCCGATGGTTCTTGAACGATTGCAGTGCCCGATTTTCTTTTAGTAACACTAGTATGAGCATTAAATAGATACCCTAAGAAAACTTTTATACTAACTCAGAAAATTCAGCGCACCAACGTCAGTTGCTGATACACAGGCTTAGCTTGGGAGGAGCATTTACACGTCGTTAAGTGCACGTACCGCGACGCACTGTGTCTTCATACTGTGAGTTGTTCAATGCGCATGAATCAAGAAAGCACGGGCTATGCGAGTGCTGTGTGACTACACGGGAGATCGACAGAGGTTCTGACAGAGGTTCAGACGTTCTGCGATAAGCGCAGAACGTCTGAGAAGAAAGGCAAAAGGTTGCTCAAGACAACGAATACATCGAACGAATTCGGGCCTGGCCCCAGAGGAACGCGAAAGAAGGAAAAGAGAGGACGGAACAATAGTAAGATCAGGCTGAGCTGCCCTCCTATTTCCAGCACGTATACGAGGCTCTAAATTGACATTACGCGTATAAGGCGAGGAGGAACTTCTCGACCTGTGTATAAGACATGCGTCGCATTGGCTCTGACGTAATGCTGGCGATGTGCTTCGCCTTCTGCGACCACTACGTCAAGAGAACTTTTGAAACAGGCTGCGCGTAGGTTTGTTGCGCTTTTGTGTGCTTCTCTTTTCTCGTACCGCTCGATGGCACGGCGCCGTTTCTGTATTTCCTTCGTAGAAAATTGGGTGTTTTTAAGTACGAATATCCGTTACTTTACTTTAAGTACCTCTGTATTCAACTGGGTCAGATTAGAAATACCGCAATAATGGGCTTTGTTTTATTTCGTTTTTAGAATAGTTTGCTGACAAACTTGGCAGGCATATCTACCATTCGTCTGATTTGTACAGCAAGCTCTGAACAATAACAGTGGTCTTCCTTAGCAACAAAGACGGTAAATCTTGATTGGAGTTCTCAGGTCGCCCGGCGAATAAGCATGGAAGTGCAAAAAAAAAAAGAAGTTTTGATATCCATTTTAATGTTTTGGTAATGTGTTTTTTTTTTCGTGCGTGATATGAAATTATATGTTCATCATAGGTGAAGTTGTCACATTCAGTCGTCTTCGTGTTCAATCAAGCTGCCTCTATCACCTGAAGTTCTGGGTCATCCAATTCCTGTACTCATGTACAGCGCGGTGCACTGTTGAACGTTACAAGTGCCGCCTGAAGCTATGTCAATGAGGGCGAAGCGCAAGAACGTTCGTGTACTTAGATTCAGATGCGCCTTAAAGAACCCATCTGCTCAAGATTATACCGGTGTCCCTCCCCCCCCCCCCCCCCCCCGTCTCCCTTACGTCGTGCCTCATAATCATGTCGAGGCTTTGGGACGTAAAATTCAAGAACTTAATTTAAATTATACCACAGTGTACACGTGCTTTTCACTAAGCCTTTGAATAAACATCCTTCCCGCAGCATCCATGTTGGTATCCTTTTTTTTAATTATTCTTGTCGCATCTCTTTACGAACACCAAATCCCCACATGTGGGTGCGGGAGCAATATCCGGGCCAAGGCAATCTTGCTCTGATATATTTCTTTTCCTTTCGTTCAAAGAGGGAGGCCCCGAATGTAGAGAGCACTCAGAAAAAAGGAGAGGCCTCAAAAAAAGGAGCTCTCCAAAGCCAGAAACAGGAAGAAGGCGTTCCGAGTGTATAGCATTGGAAGCTGCGGCGATGCCAGTGTACACTAAGCCCCAAATTTTTTATCGCTTCTCGGGGTAGATTGCGAACTTGCCAGCTAAGCTCTGTTAAGGTCCATGCATTTTCAATGCGCCTGGCAAGCGCCACGCTTTACGGGTCCTTGCAGCCGGCGCCTTCCTTTTGAGAGCTGCGGCGCCTGCACGAGCCACCGGTGATTGATCGAGCCTGAGGCGCCGTTATTTACTGGGCGAGTGTAATAATTCACAAGCGGAAACTCGATGAGGTATCTCAATACCGAGCCGGTGCCGTAGGCTTCCCTGGAATGCGCCCCGATGTCGAGGTGCAGCGATCACTGGACGCTAATAGCGCCGAGGTCGTTATTTAAGATGCTCGACTGCCTTATATACGGGCGTCATTTTAAAGTGCTTAATCTTGCGCCCTCCGCGACGATTACGTATAGGGACAGCCTCGATTGGTCTTTCCGGAGGCATTATTTGGTAGTGCCCGTAAGCGAACGTTCATTCGGCAACCGGTGCATCATGACTCTCTCAAGACGTTCCCGATCCTCATGTTCTCAAACGGTGTTTACTGAGGTTTTATACCATGGCAGAAAATACAAAGCGCTGCTGAGAAAGAAATCACGTGCTAGCATTGGTGAACTTATCGTGTCTTTTGCATGCAACTACTCGTGTTTTAGTTGCTATTGTTCACGGTTTTCTGCTTTTATTTGTTGGGGCTAACTTTTCAGCAGCCCTATGATCAGTTAAAACTCGGCGTTATCGTTTCATGATCAGATTAACATTTGATCTTTGGTTGGAGCGCAATAGATGGCTGCGGATTTCACCATATAGGATAGAGTGACAACATTTTATTCTCATGTGCACTAGTGAACGCTGTCATTGCGTGTAATTCCATTGACCGCATTCAAAGAGATTTACGGTTCTTTATGGTTCTCAGTATTTCTCTGGAGACGTGGAGTCGTCTTATGTAACTCACAGAGTCTGTGGAACACAAGTGATTCCGAGTTTAGGCTACGAAGTTGAATCTAGATGAAAATAAAGTTTAATAAGGCTCATGTCTGTATCCGAGGGAAAAAAATATTAAAACAACAGCACTGTAGCTTCTCGCTCGTGAATAAAACGTAAGGCCAGCTTCGTCAGCGGAGCCGTAACCAGGAGGAGGTTAGATGGTTCTGCCACCACACGAAGTTATCGCTGCGGCGATATATTGTTTAGCACGACCTGCATATATGTGCTTTCATGTACGAGTATATGGCAACATGTATAATATATTTATGCTACTATGTGTCAGCGACGTGTTTGATTCACGCTCGAAAATAAGAATATTTCAGAAATGGCCGCCTATGCTCGCGCAATGCACCTGCTGCAAATAATTCATGTGTGCGGCCCTGTTTGTCAGTGCAACACACCGCATGCTTCCCGCTAAATATTTCACCGCGCTGTGTACCCGTTCAGGAGAGCCGCACTTTTGTCGGAAGCGATGACTCCTGTACAGGCACGCTTCTCGTGCGAGATCGTATAAGCTGTCGCGCTGTGAGGACGCGAGATTCACCCCACACCGCGAGTGTCGGCGGTGCGTTTCCGCCATCGAAGTGCGCGTCCTTGTGCGCGCATGAGATACGGGGAAACCGTAGATACGAGAAGGCGATCGTTACGTCCCTGCGTCAAAGCCGGCCTGCTTCGTCCTTGGGTGCTCTTCGCTTCCTTGTGTTTCTTCTCCAAATAAAAGCACTCTGCCTCGGTGGTTGGGTCGAGTTTCATAGTAAATACTCTCACGCGCACGTACGATTGATAGCTTGGTCAAGCGCCAAAAAATGTGCGGCTATGTATAGAGAAAAAGAAAAGACGTAAGGTGAAAAGAAAAAAAACACACACATACGCACGCACATTCCGGTACTGAGAAAAGCATCTAGTGAAAGAGGTTTCTGGCAGCGACTGTTCTGGCAGGCTCTCTCGCACTTTCGTCACTGGCGAGGAATCAATAGGGCAGCTCTACTTTCTCGGCTTATCAGATTTAGGCCCTGCGCAAGCTGAAACGCTGCACTTCCGGCAGGCCTCCCCCACCTCCTCCCCAATCCCCCTTCTCCCTCCCCCAGCTACTTCGCCTCGCGAAGCTTCGTCCGCTGCTTCTTGTGGCCCCTGGTGAATCTTCCTTTGTGTTTGCTTGTTCTGATTGCTTTGTTTTGCTTCGATGAGTGTTTGTGTTATCCGGAAAATCTAATCCAACCAAAGCGTGCACCTCGTTTCGGGCGCGACCCCATAAAGTGCTCCCTCCAAAAAAAAAAAGAAAAAACGGGCATCGTCCTTTTTAGCTTGACACTCTTTAAGCGTAGGCGTGCTGGATGATCGCAGAGTTCCGGGTCACGTCTTTTGCGCAGTCAAGAAGAGCGCATAACTGGCTACATTGTAACTGACTTTGACGTCCTACCGTTGCTGCCGTCCGAGGCCACAGCCAGCTTATTTTTGGAAACGGTGCGAAGCCAATGTCTTAGTTGCCATCAATAGAAGTAGCACGTATGCGCTACGAGGGATTGACAGAGAATCGAGCGACGTTTGCGTAGGCTTTGAAAAGAATCCAAAGTGAATAAAATTCGTTCTTCTACTTCTTCGTTTTCTTTTTAACCTATTTTTCCTATTCTTCTTCTTGTCGCCGTTCCTTTTGTTGTTGTCTTCCTCACCATGACATTATTACCCTACCTAAACACCTTTTATTCCTCCTTTTCTTTGTTGTCGCGAGATTTTTCGTTCTTTCTTGCCACCTTCTTATCGTTCTTCGAATCATCTTCCCTTGCTTAATTTCCTCAATGTGATCGTCGTCTGCATCTTCTTCATAATTCCACTACTTCGTTGTCTGCTTCTTCTACGCTTTCATTTTTTTATATACCTTCTTTATTCTAGCCCTCGTTCCTTACTTTCTACCCGCCGTGGTTGCTTAGTGGCTATGGTGTTGGGCTGCTGAGCACGAGGTCGCGGGATCGAACCCCGGCCCCGGCGACCACATTTCGATGGGGGCGAAATGCGAAAACACCCGTGTACTTAGATTTAGGTGCACGTCAAGGAACCCCAGGTATTCGAAATTTACGGAGTCCTCCACTACGGCGTGCCTCATAATCAGAAAGGGTTTTTGGCACGTTAAACCCTATAATTAAATTAAATAAATTAATTCCTTACTTTCTCTACATTGTCATGGTCTACTTCCTTGCATTAATCCATCTGCTGCCATTTCGTCTGCTTCTTATTTCCTTCGATTGTCTTCCTGGTAGTCCTCTTGCTCTAGAATGCAACGAAGTCCCCCTTCTTTGTTGTCACCTGCTTTCTTTTTCTTCCGTTCGTCTTCCTCATCTTATTCGTTGCACTCTGTAAGATTGTAGTTTCGAGCTTCGAACATGGCACGTAACCATAACTGGAGATTGTCCAAAAATTAGGCGATTGTCTGCTTACCTTTTTCCTTCCTTCTTATGCATCGTCATCGTCATTCGTTTGTTCTTCGCTTTACTATTTTTCTTCTCTTTCTTCTTTCTTCCTCCCACAATTGTGTACGTTTTTCTCAAAACCATGAGCACTGCCATCATGGTCGTTTACTTTATCCTTGAGAGCCCTTTGCAGGACATTACACACACACAGAGAGAGGGGGGGGAGGGGGGGCGGATGAGCAATAACGATGACCTTGAGCCCAGTTTAGGAGAAAAACTTATCACGCCAATTGCCAAGTCCTGCTGGCAGATTGGGCTAACCGCGTCGTGGCCACATGGCTCTCCACGTTAGCTCCTCCACCAGGGTCTCAATAACTAATACGCCTGTAATAAAGTTTACTTCCCACTCTCTCTCTCTCTCTCTCTCTCTCTCCGATCTCGAATATCTCCTGCCCGGCATCTACCTCATCAGTTACTTGGCTCAGAACGCTCTCACCTCATCTATATTGTGCTTCTTACAACGCCTTTACCTAGAACTAATGGTGCCGCAGACGTTACCATCCACTAACCCACGTCAGTGCGAGACGCTATTGCGATATATATGCCCTTCTCCTCGCTCTCACTTTGACCCGCTCTCCCTTTTCTTGGTTTGGATTGCTTTCTTGAGTGGAATTTCGTTTTCCTTTTTTTTCAGAATATTATTTTGAATGGTTTGCAGCTAGCTTTTTTTTTAATAATCAGTATGTCAAAAAATACTTAAGGCATCCTTGGGCAGATTGCGGGACGGTGCCATCGAAGCCATACAACATCTGCGGGAAACATAGGAAGGAGTGGGGGGCGATGGGGAAAAGAAAACACTGTTTTACGAAAAGTAGGGCACGGAAGTAGAATAATAAATGTGCTCCCCTCACAAAACAATCGAGACATCATATGTTACGTAATCAGATGCTTCTCCAAGAAGTGTACGGTTGTCTGTAGGTCGCCGATAGACTTTTCTCCTAATGCTTTACGCCCACCTGTGACTGTGGCTTTCTGCAAACAGGCATTTCGGAAGCCTGTTAACCGCAACATACTAAAGGAAATAGATTTGAAGCGACTTTCGCTTGTAGACACTGTACGCACGTTATACGTAAATTGTCAAAATGATTAGCTTATAAGAATGCAAAGAACTCTGAAGAACCCTATGGACAATTCATAGACTGTATGAGTTGATGCATGAGTTAATTTTGATAAAGCTCCCTTTATATCGTAAAGTTTCAGGCGTTCTTTCTTTTTTCTTTTAACGACGTTCGTGTCCTTCTTTCTTTTTTTTCGTTTTCTAAAGTCTTTCACAGCTGCCCACATAATTTCATCGTCTAATGTCTAACAAGGGCACTTGCAAGCTCCCCTAGTTGACTCTCGTTCTCTCCAATTAATCACCACAGCGCTGAACTACTCGCCTCCGAATCGATGCAGCCGCCAGCAGCAGCCGTTGGCGACGAATCAATCCGTCGTGGTCCGCGCCAGCCTTTCAGCTACTCACTCACGCTCTTCGGCTCCTCACAGCGCTCCCCAGCGCGAAGACCCTCAATTTACATGGGGCCTTTTGCGCTGCTACCGCGAGATCGTAAGGTTTCCTACAGGAATTACCAAAAGAAACTCTGGCTCTAGTATGTACATAGGCTGTAGTTACGGCCGGCTCAGCCATCATAGAAATTGTGGGTGACGTGCTTGAATTTTCCTAAACTTCGTCCTTGTGTGGCTCAAACGGCTTTGTGACTTTGCAGATAGATCACGTCCAACAAAATATTGCGTTATGACTGCAGCATTTTTCCCTGATGCGTGTGCTTGGAAGCTTGTTGACCCTCGCGCGTTTTGGCAACATTTTATTAGCTTGAAAGTTAGAAAGATCGGGTGCGACAAATAACGCCACAAGAATGGCCGAAGTCACGAGTACGAAGATTAAATGAACCCGTCATTCTCGTGGTCGCCGAGCAATCGCGGCAACCGAGTGAACTTTCCTAGGAAGGTCTAAGCCCGACACGTCCCTCAATCCACACGAGGCGAGATGTGAAAAAGTGAACGAGTTTGTGTTTGTGTGCGTGTGTGTGTGTGTGTGTGTGTGTATGTGTGTGTGTGTGTGTGTGTGTGCGTGTGCGTGTGTGTGTATGTGTGTTTGTGTGTGTGTTTGTGTGTGTGTGTGTGTGTGTGTGTGTATGTGTGCGCGCGTGTGTGCGTGTGTGTGTTTGTGTTTGTGTTTGTGTGCGTGTGTGTGTGTGTGTGTGTAGGGGGGGGGTACTGTTAAGTTATGACGTTGGCTTACGTAGATGCTCTAAATATTATTTATTTATTTATTGAGCATACCTTACAGGTCCCTGGACAGGGCATTGGGTAAGGGGGGTAATAGAAAGTGCAAAGTAACTTGTCAGTGTACAAACATACGCACACGGCTTAAATTTGCAATTTAACACAAAAGAGAGGAATCGATGATAATGTGGTATATTGGCTGGCGTTATACATATGGCAAAACTGCACACAAGAACTATAAAGTATACCAATCACAATGACAACAGTAAAAAGAAAAGAAACTACAATAGACTGCCAAATATGCGGATTCTAGGCGCAGGAACAGTTGGCAGGGTTCCAAAGATGCACAATGGTAGGGCACGATAAAAACGCAGGAACCAATTGCGTGCACAGTAAAAACATTTATAAATATAAAAAATGCAGGCGGGCACAAAGTGGGATACTAAAAAAAAACAAGAAAAACACGTGCAGTGGTACAGAAAAATGACGGATGTCCTTGGTCTTAAAGCTGTCAAAATAACAAATAAATAAATAGATACATGGGTGGTATAGAAAACATGGCACCGGAAGTAAAACAAGATGGGGAAAAAACTAGTGGCAAGTCTTTATTGCGAAATATATTTTTATTAGGCCACAACTGCGCATATCCTTAGTTAATACGTTTACTAGACATATATAGGGCTGAAGGACAATGATATTACGGTTCAAACTAAGGAACTATTTCGTGATGCGTAGGAAAACGGTGCGTTTCGGTTCTTTAGCTAATTTTTATTGCCAAGAGAAAGGATCGTGGCCTGAATCTGGTATTTCTGGCGTTAATATTCTTATCCTGTGCTATAACGCAATTCGCGAGCATTAACGCGCGGCCACTCCTGCATCGTATCTATAATACTACAGGGAGAGCGCCTGTTGTGGTCAACAAAGCGCGTGGCAGGCGCAGCCTGTGGACCAACGTGGTGAATCATGCGTTTGACCACTTAGGCGAAACGAGAACTTCTTACAAACGACCGCAAGTTCCATCGTAGCAATGAAACATTAGTTTGCGCTAATTGGCTCATTGTTCAATAACACACAGGGCAGCGAAAAAAAATTCAGAAAACAGGGACGAAGAAG
Source organism: Dermacentor albipictus (assembly GCF_038994185.2). NCBI lineage: Eukaryota > Metazoa > Arthropoda > Arachnida > Ixodida > Ixodidae > Dermacentor > Dermacentor albipictus. The sequence goes on along the minus strand of NC_091825.1, from coordinate 143,290,448 downwards.
TGGCACGTGAACTGCGCCCATCCTGGTCACGTGTTCCTTCTTTCTCCGTGGTTTTTTTTTTTTCGCTCTACCTTGTGTCGTCGTAGTACGTTCTGAGTTTATTAAAGCGGCTAATGGACGCCAATGGTGTCGCAATCCCATTAGCCGGTAACTTCCACTTGGCTGCTTTTGAGGCGCTGCTTGGTAGTTTCCGAAGTAAGCTTTCGGGTACAGGCACTCACGGCTCCCGGAAAGTTAACGCGATCAAATTATTTTTGTTATCAGTTCAGTCTTACATTAGGCAAGGTAAGCAGATGGAATGATAGTGAGAGAGGATATCAGTGTTTCTTTAACGCTTCAACACCGCAAAGTATGCGTACCGTGAGTTTCTGCTCGAACGCAGTTACGATAAGTTTGGCCAAGCCCTCGCAAGACACGGTGCAGTCTACCGAGATGCTGCCTGGCCCGGACAGCAGGAGGTGCCTGTTGTCGTCAGTTCTGGCCACATGCTATGGTGGCTCGGTAGCTATCGCGCTCGGTTGCTGAGCACTATGGGTCGCCGGTTTGATTTCCATACGCGGCGGCCGCATTTCAATGCGGAAGATATGCAAAAATGCTCGTGCACACTTAAATTTAGGTACACGTTAAAGAACCCCAGGTGGTCAAAATTTAGCCGGAGGGGCGCCCCTCATAACCTACTCTTCAGTTTCGAGACTTAAACCTTATATTTATTATTTTTTAAATCTGTAGCATAATCGAGCCCACATAGGGAACCTTCCACCAAAGAACCTAGATTGTGGCCCGCCCTACCAGTTTCGTTTCGTGCAGCGCTGTCTGGCCTGTACCCAGCGGTCACTACCACCCAACTAACAAACTATAATATGCACTCGGCTTCCAGCAGCATCGCAACTTCGATTCTGTGCTGAATTCTATGTTGCCGATCATGCACCGAACAGCAAAACCTTCGCCTGGACCTTGCAACAGTGCCGACACTGCGTTGCGCGAAACGGAAATGCGCTTTATTCTCTCCATAAAAGGTAGCATCAGCATATTCGGGCGCCTTGTCACTACGTGTTAGGTGTGGGCAACCATAGCGTTTCTCTCTCTCCCTCTCTCTCTCTTCGTCACTATCAGTCACATTGTACTTTTGCACGTCTCAGTGCAGCGACTTTGCTTCGATGAATCAACGTCTCTTCAGAAGGCCTCCTACAAGACCTGTTCATGTCCGAGTGATCTGCTGCTTGGCGTGTAACTGGACCAAAACCTTGCTAGATAGAGATGCCGTAGAGCGAAAATTGCAGTTCCCTGCTTCCCGTGGCGTTCGGACAGGAGTTGGAATGCACGCAGAAGTAATCGAACGCGCAAGTTCAGCTCGCACTTTCGAGTCGTATGCATGGACTGCGAGGTGTTTGTTCACTTCTCTGTATGGCTTCAGCGTTTCGTAAACGTTTGGGCCTCTCTGGCGGTCATTACTGCGCCGCACTGTTATCGCCGTGTCCGACATTACCGGACTGCAATGAACGAGTTAATGACGACTCATTATTGAAAGTGCACTAAGGTAACTTATCCAGAACTTGGTTGTCGCAGTGCTTGACTGCAATCTGTTCAACTCAGCTTTGCCATTACTTCTATTGCAATTACTACGGAGCGTCACTGTTACCACAGTGACTTCAAACTACACTTCGCAGTGAAGCGAACACGGTTATTGTTTACGGTAGCATGCATGAGTCGAGTTAAACCCGTCTAGCATCTCGGCATCACCATATTGTAATGCGCCGGAAAACCTGCGCTATGGAGTTCTTGAATTCTGAGCTACACCCGTTTAAGCGGAACGCTTAACTTGCATTCAGCATGTATTTGTGCTTACTCTTTCAAGGCTTGAGGACAACGCAGTGCCCCGTGATGCATGGATCGTGTTACGTCAAGCTGTATGTGGTGATGTTAGCGTCTCTAGCACTAACCAAAGCAAGCCAAGGGCACTCCAAAAACAATAGGCTTAAGCTTCTACGCCAGCCGCGCATCGTAAACACGGTACAACTGCATCATTCCGTTTCTATGCATAGCGATCGTCGTTTGGTAAGCAGGCGATCAAAATTTACGAGCGATGGCTGGAAATTTACTGCCTGGCGGCGCTTTAAACTTGGATGCCGAGGTTTCTAACTTTATACAGACATCAGCATACGTAGAGTCTGAAGAAATGTACTTTCGCTGGTTTTTACATAGCTGTAGCCGCATCCTGTGCTGAGCCTTCGTTCGAACAGCTCGCACACGCAAGTGTTCCCAAGCTCGTCGAAGGCCGCCCGAAAAAAACCCTAATGACGCATACTAGAGGCACATTTTCCTGTTAGCGCTACGGCTTGCGGAGAACGGAAAATATAACAGGAACGAGACTACAGGCGTAAAATGCCATCGCCGTTATCTACTCACTAGGCTTATGGGAAGCTGATTATTACTATACGATAGAGCGTTATCGTGTAGCGGTGGCAGTTATAGCGTAGAATCCACCCCACTTACCTGATTGTGCGTCGCTTTCCTTCCGAGCAGCCGAACTTAGTATTCGTTGCTTATTTTCACAAATCCACGTTATGGCGTTTATGGCCAAGCAGCGTTGAAATTTCGCTTCCCAATAGCAGCGCCGTAACAGAAATCCTAGCCAGGGGCCCTATAACGTAAAACTATTCAAATATGTTTTTATTCCAATCTCCTGACGTCAGATTTACGTAACAACCGACGCATGCATGGGGCGGTGACCCGCGGCGGTGTCTGAATAAGCCAATCAAACGCTGTCATCGTTCGTAGGAGGTCACTTTTGCTTGCTTTCAAAACGGATAACATTGCCTACACTGAGCGATCTTTCTGATGTAATTGGCTTACAAAAGGCGAGGAGCTCGCTCAAGTGGAGAGCGTATCGATGGGGCCAAGCCAGCGCATTTAAGATAGTTAACCGGATGAAGAAGGTGGTGCCGGCATATGCGATTGGTGTGCTTCTCCTTGCTTTTCTTGTGGTGGCTTGTCGAAAATCGCAGTGGCGTGCAACAGAATGTTAAGAATGCCGCTAAAACGGATCCTCAGCAAAGAAGAGTTGTCAAAGCGATGTCGTAAACGTGCGGGAAGGGCTCGATAGCGTTATAAAGCCACGCAAAAAAAGGTTTATTATAAGCAATTAAATCCATGCTCTCCGGCAGGTGCGAGTAGCCAGTGCATGACAGATCGGCAGTCGGCCATCTTCTATTTTCTTTTTTTTTTGGCACGGGGCAGTCCCCGGCTAGCCAGAGAAAAATTCAGTTTTGTTCGGCATATTAATGCATCTTTAAGGCATACACGTTATTTTGACGCGGTCAGTTCTGCGGTTTTGTGACGTCGCGTGACAGACAGGTGAAGGGGGCGCAGTCTGAAATATTTTTACTTATAGCCGAGGGCTGGTGGCGAAATGGCGTCAATTCAGAAATAATTATTATTTTGTTCGGTCTAATCATGCATAACCAGTGTGCACACGTGATGTCAGATGGGGAGTTGTCGCTGTTTTCGTGACGTTGCGTGACAGACAGGGGAAGTGGGGGTGGCCCGAAATTTTTTTTACCAATTGGGGAGGGCTGATTGCAGAATTGCAATAGAAAATTTTGGAATAGTTTTCAGCGGAGGAAACAGTTTTCCGTTAGCACACGCAGTGATTTGGCGTCGGCGAAGTCACCGCACATCTTGAGGCAGATGTGTCCAGCTGCTGGCTTGAGCATGCGCTGGCTTGCCAGGACTTAGAAGCGCTTGCGCTCCTCATAACATGCATGGATATATATTAACTAGACGCATCGGTTTAAGGCAAGCATTGATACAGGCGCGTGTCTGTTATCGCTTAATATGTAGCGCGCTTTTCATGACCTCTCCACTGGACGGTGGTAACACATTTTACTTGCACGCTGCTGTAGCTCCACCTAGCCAGCGCTGAGGCCCCATAACACTGATAATCTTGTCAAGCTGTTTTGCGCGATGTGGGCCTAAAAATCAAATCGCGATGACCTAAAAATCAAATCGAATACTTTGGAGGTGTACCTAACACGACAAAGAGATAAATATATGAATAACAACGAAGAGGCGTATTAGGAAGGCTAACTAAAGACGTACCCGATAGGCTACTCTGAATTTGGGGAGGGGGAAGACTACGTAAGACGGTAAGATAACAAGAAGACAATTAAAAGTTACACTCTAAAAATGTTACGTGGTTCGGGGGCTTATCTTGTCCCCAGACAGTAATCCATCTATTGTGCACTTTATTTATTTAGCGCGGCGCGCGGTACTTTGCTGTCGCTAGTGCTATGCAACGCTTATACGCCCACGCCGTTCGTGACCTGAAAATACAGCAAGCGTGCCGTTAAAGAAGGGGCACGCAAGATAAGAACACGGCTATTCTTTGGGGGGCAAGGTAAGTCTCAAAGGGCGTACTTTTTTTTCTTTTTTAGAGCATACTGAACATTTATTCACTACCATTTTCATATTGGATGTGAAACTCTGCGCGTATAGGCACCCACTGTCTTGCCTTTGCTTTCTTGCTTTTCGTTTCACCGTTACATTTCTTTCTCCCAGCGTGGATTAGCAAACCGAGCGTGTGTCGGGTTATTCGCGGTGCACTGCTGAATGCTGTACACGTGGGGGGTGTACTCGAGATTAGAACATTCATCTCGACTTGACCTTTTCTTTCCATTGCGCTGTACTACTTTTAATAAGAACGTTAACATGTCGGCACAGGTCTTTTCGATCCTGACATCCTCAATATTTCTATATCTTTCCCGCCTGCTACAGTTTCACCGACGCAGACATTTCTCATCTAAATCTTATATTATTTGTTTAGCTTCTGCCCCAGCACCCTTTTTTCAACATTTGTGAGAAATAAACGAATCGAATAAGTTGGAGCCTCTTGGGTATTTTAGGGCAACCAGCACATGCCGCCCTGTTATATAAAAGCTTGGCTTAAGCTAACCAGACACGCAGAAAATATCAACTAACTACCATGCAAAGCCGACAGACGCTGAACACTAAAAAAGCATAGAGGATGAAATTAACTTCTTTTGCTCTTGATCGCGGCGTCTGGTAATTTGACCTGTTCCTTGAGTTACTAGGCGCTCTAATTAAAAGCAAAGGCAACTCTTTCTCGCATTTTTTTTGCGTTTTCGTGCACTTTGGTTTCGTAGTGTTACTATTTGTTCAGATATCGATCGTTTCGGTTTCCCTGGCTACATTCGCCTATACTAGGGTTGACCGTTCTCGGCTTATAAAAAAAAAGAAAGAAAGAAAGAAAACGGTAAAGCGCGGCAAACTTCGTTTATTAGAACTTTCGTTTTAATTGAAAACGGTCAGCGAAAGTAAAGTTACCAGAGAATTGAGACACTGATCGGGGTGCAATTTCGAACCAATCTGGACTTCGATGCGTTTGCAAGCAGCCTGGCGAGGTGAAGCTCACGCTTCAGCCTGCTGCGAAAGGTATATTTACTTTGATTTATATTTCGATAGCAACTATGCGGACTCTCGTGGCAGGCTTATGCCGTCGCCGTTGTCGTGCTGTCACGGTATCAACGGCGCATGCGCGACCCACGCGTGGGGTGTTATAAGGTTTTCGGGCACGCGCAGTGCGTTTAGCTGCGAAAGCAACGAAGCTGTATAAAGTGGACGTGCACCATCACGCTCCGCTCACTCGCAGGGGCAGCGTTTCTGGTTTCTGGCTTCCGCTGCAGGCTTGAGTGCCTTGCGCATGCAGGTTGGCATTTCTAGTGCGCAGCCCTGTACATAGCGCACTCTTATAGAGTTATTGTATATGGCACCCGTACGGAGTCATGCAGTAACTCTAGCACTCCCGTAAATGTGCTGCTCTTAGCGCAAATGCTAGCAGACGAGCTTAACAAACTTGATCCTTTGATTGGTCGCTGACAAACACCGACGGTTTCCCGTCGATCTCATGTCGTGCAACATCGAGGCGCGACGTCGTGGCCCGCCTGCTGTAAGGCGCTGTTCCCGCTGCTTAGCAGCAGTATAGTCACGCGTGCTTCATCGCCGCCATGTCACTTCCGTGTATTGCTATTAGAACGCCGTGTGAGTAGCTCAGTGAAAATGAGGAAAGAGAGAAATTGGGAGAGGAGGGTGCGTATAAGCAACGTTGATAGGAATTGGAGAGCCCTGGCCAGGTGTCGCTGCGGCCTTCTCACTGTGGCCATTGCGACAGATGAGCTGGGCAAGTTCAGTGACAGTAACGTGGGGTCGTGGCAACCTTGACATTTTATTATTATCATTTGGATCTATGTGCCTGCATATTGACACGTGTTCCTATTCATCCTGTTTTTCCGGGGACTGCATTTCACCCGCTGGCAACGTAAACTTATCGTTAAACGCAGATCATTGTTTCTATCTGTTGCGTATTGTCCTCGCTAAGCCTTGTACAATTATATCGTATGCGTGACGCGAATAGTGTTGTACTTTCTGGAAGGTATGTAAGAGCATCAGCGGTTCCGACGCACTTGACCCACACATCAGATTTCCGACGATCGGTGAGCGAGCTCGCCGCTTTCATTGTGCTGAGTGTTCCTTGGTTTTGTTGGGCACAGTTTCGCCAAATGAACAGATGTTTAGGGAGATAGACCTCATTCTGGCAATTTTTACGCTTGTTTCAGTAGCTTGCTAGTATGTGCATGCGTCATAAAAATCGCGTGATTGAACTAAGAACACATGTAGAGTACGAAGTTTTCATCAGACTCTGCAGTCGACCGGGGGTGATTAGATATTCATAAGTGCTAAGGGGCTGAAATAGCGCAGAAGGCACGGCCTGAAGCAGGCGTGTACAAGATGATACGAGGCTTTTGGCACGATTTCCGTAAGTTGTACGTAGGCACGTATTTCGGGAAAATAAAAGAAACTAGAACGCTGGATCCTACCTATAACATCTAAAAAAGAGACAGAAAGAGAAATATAAAGTGATAATGTGCGCGGAGGTTAACTAAAAGACGGCCCAATTAACTTCCCCACACGGGTAGACACAGGAAGGAATCCAAAGATGAGAAAAGAGAAGCATAGCCAACAAGAGCAGCAATGACCCGTGTAACGTGCCAAATCGCTCTGCGCGAATTTCTTTTCCCTATTGCCGCACCTCGCATCGTTTCTCTTGCTCACAGTGACTTTTATATAAAACCTGATTACTTTGCGACAGTTCGGCGCGTGCTTCCTTTGGGAGCTCGAGAGTCGCGAACAGTGTCGTTCCATGCGCGTTCGATTGGTGCGCGGCTTTACGGTGGCCTGTTTTACGAGGCGCCGATATGGTGCGGTGCGCACGGCCCTTGTTCCCGTCTAGCAACCGCCGACCCGGAAACCGTGGCAGGCGACCACGTTCGCGCTGTTGCACCTCTTTTACCCCTCACGTTGTATCCGCTGGCTGCCTCTTTTTACGGCCCGCTATACGCCCGTTGGCACGTTATAGTATAACTAGTTTGCTTTAGTGTACGCGCCCCGTGGTGGCCTTGCCCTTCCTAAGGCGCGACCCCCACCCCTCCAAGAAAGAAAAGAATAGCTGGCACTCACAAGACGCCTGTAGGCTACAGGCGCAGCTAATGTAACGAGGCTCGCGTTAGTTCCGCGAGAACGTTAACTACTGAGATGGACGTTTTTTTCCTTCGTTGCTCTGCGCACCGTTTACTCTTTGATTGTCGCGTTACTTCTCGTCGCGTGTGACGCAACCAGTGTCTTCTACTATAAACAGACATCGTATAACTATGGGTGTAGGCAGTGTTTAGGCTAACGAGGACGTGTAGGCCAACGTAATCCGGGGAAATTGCCGACGTAAAATTGTTAGGGTTACCAGGATTTGTCGTATAGGTGTAGCGGCCTTAAGAAAATTGCGCTTGCGCGCGCTTAGCTTGCACAGTGCAGCTCCTATAGCAATGGGCCATTATGTATCTGACGAGCGCGTTTTGCAACCTGTTTCTTCTATTTCTACATTTCTACCCACTCTTCCCTGAAGAGCATATGTTGTGCCCCTTCCTGTGGTCGTTGCGGACCTGTTCCTTCTTTCCTTTATATATACATGTGCGTGTCTCTATGTGTCCTCCTCAAAAATTAAAGGTAATGCGAACCAGACGCAAATTGGACAAAATTTCCCGAAAAAGCCTTTAGTCAAAAAAAAAAGAAATCACGCTCAACTGCTTCTCTAGTCCAACAGATCTGCCTGTCGCTTGCGAATTGTGAACTAAAACCCTACGTTTTCCCTAATTCTTGACAATTCTTCCAGCTAGTAAGTTTGCTATTTTCTTCCATCAAAGCTTCTCTGCAAACGTTGATGCATTGATTCTTGCCGGTACCTAGAAGTTTCTAATAAAATAATTTCTGATGTTGTAAAACACATTCTTCTCACAGACATCTGAAAAAAAAAAACTTCTTTTCAATGTCGACATTGGCATATGCTCCCCAAAGACATTTCGCCTTAGTCGACAACAACGCAAGCAGTTTTGTCAGCCTTACGCAATTTTCTGGTTATCTACAAGAAGTTGAGAGGGAGAGAGAGAATGAGCAAATGACTTTAATAAACTCGAAACCTGAGTCTGTATCGGCAAATAAAGTAGGAAGGCTTAGTCGACAGCCAGGCGTGGAAATGTGAGATGTCATACAACGTCTATATCTCCCATGTTTTCATAAGGTTAATCTGCCTCGAAAACTGGTCTTTTTTTATTTCGAAATTATAGGATTTTCGTTTAGTAACTTACGAAACAGCTTATTAGTGAAACTTGGTGAACAAGAAGATTGGCTCTAAAAATTGCTAGCTGGGCACGTTGGCACATCTCTACAGCGAAACGAACAGCGCAACCGACAAGGTGTGTCAATGAAGCATGCATAGCAGTGAAACATGCCACATCTCCATATTTCGCCGTCGTTCGGGTCTCGCGACAGAGCTATAGCTACAACACTACTCGTGATTGACACGCCAATGATTTATTCTTTTCGAGCCACTTTCCTGCGGCCGACCTCACCGTCTTGAGGCTCCGCGGTAGTCTGTACCGTTGCTCTTGTCTCAGCTCCCTTGCATGCGCACATTCTCATACTCATGTCGGAGATACGAGAAATGCGCCATCACATGATCGCGAAAGGACACGACGTCGTGTTTCCCTGTGGCTCCCTGGCCATTGCCGTATCTCCGGCGGCGACCTCGCTGACGAAGCTGCTAGGAAAGCACACGAAGAAGCAACCCTTGTTTCTGTAGCTTTATCGCGGACTGATGCAGCCCACCACTTAAGCAAGCTAGCAGTTACATTGGAGAAGTGGCGCACACTTTGAACAAGATCTTATGTCCATGGCCTCGCATATCGCAGCTACAAAAAGCCACAAAAGCGCTGCTGCGATATTTGAAAGCTACCGGATTGAGTCACCGTCTGTGATCCGGACTGAGTGACCGAATGATATCTCCAGTGGACTTTCTCTTCTCCTTTTCATCTTTCCGTCCCCTTTTCCCTTTCCTCAGCGTAGGGTAGCTAACCGGGCTCAGTCCTGGTTAACCTCCCTACCTTTCATTTATTCTTTCCTCTCTCCCTCTCTCTCAGACTATGCGCGGCAAAGTGAGTCAGAAGTTGTCATATGTTCCGTTTCCCATTCACAGGCTCCCAGTGCTAGAGTTACCTTTAGTAATTTTCGCAAGAAACTCTGCGTGCAATGTAGCGTTTTGTGCGGTTTAGATAGCGCCATAGAGTTTCTTGCGAATTGTATTAGAAAACATATGTGGCGTTGCAATCGTTCAGCGATCGTGGAAATCGTAAGTGGCAAATATATTTGTCCACAACTGTGGCGTATTATTTCGTCATATGTCCTTGTCGCGTTACTTATTACGCTCTATTTTGCCATCTTGCGAGAAATCATATTTTACCTGAAAGCCCGAAAGCAACGAGTCTCCACATGCGCGAATGACTGTGAATTGTTGCGTTCGTAACGTGATATCCAATCCTCCAGTCTTCTGCTCCAATGTCCGACTGACTCTGTATCACTCACTCACTCACTCACTCACTCACTCACTCACTCACTCACTCACTCACTCACTCACTCACTCACTCACTCACTCACTCACTCACTCACTCACTCACTCATTCACTCACTCACTCACTCACTCACTCACTCACTCACTCACTCACTCACTCACTCACTCACTCACTCATCAATCAATCAATCAATCAATCAATCAATCAATCAATCAATCATCTTTCTATTGTTATTTTTTATAGAACAAACTTCGGAGAAAACATTTTTTCACGTGTGAGAGACGTGGTCAAACAGCACCGTGGGGATGGAACCTTTTATTGTTGTGACTGGCCCATAGCACGAGCGTCTGGCAGTGAAGAATACTTGCGCAGTTACGTGTATAGTATGTCCTGTTCCCAGCTGACGCGTTCTGAGGCTCGCACTACCCTGCATGCTTTTAGCAAGGCATGTGTGAGCAATGAGCCTATGGGGTTCGCAAACTACTGGTTCCCATCGCAGGCTGCCGCGCCCTGTTATGGGACTCTATCGAGCACAGCTGCATTTTGGGAAATATATAGTAGTGTGCTTCGAAATCGTGAGGTTGTGGTTTACACTCATCACTGTGAATACTTGAATTGAACAGAATTCTGGGGTCTTACGTGCCAAAAGCACAATTTTACTTTGAGGCATGCCTTAGTGGGGGATTCAAGATTAATTTTGGCCACCAAGGGATATTTAACGTTCCCCCAGTACCCGGGACACGGGCTTATTTGCATTTCGCCCTCATCGAAATGCGGCCGCCGCGGCCAGGAATTGATCCCGCAACATCGTGCTTAGCAGCGCAGCACCATAGCCGTTAAGTCACTGCGGCGGGTCCACTGTGAGTATGAAGTCAGTGATAGAATTTTTTTATTCGAAGTCTTCTCTGTAAATGCTACTGCACCAGAGTACACAAGGCGCTTTTGCGAGCATGCCAAAGAAAAAAATGCGCATCATTTTTTTTTCTTAACCAACAAAAGTGCACAAATGTTTCTTAATCTATACTTTTATGATCTGCATGCTTTCTGTTAAAGGTGCATTCACACGATAGGCTGGAGCAGGAATTTTTGCAACGGATAGCGCATCATGCACTTGACGCGTGCGTTATCAGAACTTGCTGTCCTCGCCGAATTCGGCTTTCCCTACTCGCGAGCCAGAAGGAAAATCTTGGGCGGTATTTCCATCCGTCCATTCGGCGGTTGTCTCTCTTCTATGTAGCCTAATCAGCGTCAAGTCTGTTAACATGGAGTGGATCAGTCTGGATCGCTGGGCTAGCTATCTCGCGTGGAATCATGTTTGCGACCGCATAGACCAGTTTTTATTCTGTTGGTTTCGTGGCTATAAGCATTCGGTGGTATTGTCGGATTGTGCGGCCTACACACTCGCCATAATCGAGGGGTAGAAAAGAACGCTCTCGCTTCCGGTAAGTTCGATCCGAATAGGTCGCGAGGTTTCAGGCTAAAATCGGTTCAGAATAAATTATCACCGACATCAGCGAGGTTGGTTATAAGAGCAGCGATGGAAGCGCCACTATGTAAGGAGGGGACAAACATTGGGGAAGGAAAAATAACGTTTTTATTTAAAACTAGGCACAGTTTGATTCATTCAACGAAAATAATATACCTAGTCAATTTTGTATGCGCGTGGCGGAAAAAGAAAAGATAGCTCTATTTTGCATTATCATTATCAATAAATACTTTTTTTCAGCGCCCACCATAACATGACACCACTATCACGTGCCTGCAATGCAATGCAGCTCTTGAAGTGCGCAGAAAGGCGTGCTCGAAAAATCTACCTGTTACAATACGCCCCCCCACCCCCTTCACACGTTTAGTTTTGCTTGTCGACGTTTGTCTGAATTTGGTAGCGCGAGTAGGTGTATGTTTATTAACCTGTTCAGTCAAAAGTGCTGAGCTACGACCTCCAGGTGACTTTACTTTAGCTGTTTTCGTGCGACTGCGCTGAGCAGCGGGCTTGGTGCCTGACGACGGGACCAGCACTCTACACCCGAACCTTTTGTCGGCCTCTAAAGAAAGTAAGTTTAGTGCAGGGGTGCGATTTCGACACCCGTACGGCTGACCTTCCGTGCTGCAAGCTCAAAACACCCATCAAGTCGGATGCCGGGGCATTAGAATATGCAGTTCTAATGGCAGGCCACCAAAGTAAATATCGCGCCTATGAGAACAAAATGACGTCACCTCCGTTTCTAACGGATATGGCATCACATTATTTTCTCTTCAAGCGGAAGTGTTCCTCCGTCACACAGATTGCGCTGAGCACCATGAACCATCGATGAAATGCCACGTTTTGAACGTATGCGCTTCTATGGAAGCTTTGCCACCAGGCGTATTTGCCTTGGCGCCTGCGCTTCGGCACCGTACGTAATAGTTGGTGTCGAGAATAAGCATGGGGATTCCGCAAACGCCCTCTGACTGTATGAACGCGGCCTTTCCCTGTGGCGTGCGCCATTGCCATACACTCTTCAAGGTGCCTGCGGATCATGCGAAACTTCGCCCTCGTGCAAGAATCCAGTTTAAGCCGTCATCTTTCGAATACTCAAGCCCATAGGCTTAGTCAGGGAGGGCATCTTTAGATGCCGCTTATATTAATGAATGCATGATTAATTGTAGAACGCGACAACGCGGGATGCAATCGTCGCAGTGTGCAATTAGTTATCTCATACCGACAAGCCCAAGTGTCTCTCCTTCGCGAATCCAGCTGCCGAATTTCGGTGAGTTGCGCGCTTTTGGCAACTCCGGTGGCTCCGCACCGCTCCTCATTCCGGATGGCAGTGAAGGCAGTCTCGTGCTTTTTGAGAGCGGCTGACCTGTGCGCACGCCTTTTCATGCGAGATTATGTGTGCGTGGACGCATTTGCCGCCTCTCTCTCTCTCTCTGTCTCTCTCTCTCTCTCTCTCTCTCTCTATCTATCTATCTATCTATCTATCTATCTATCTATCTATCTATCTATCTATCTATCTATCTATCTATCTATCTATCTATCTATCTATCTATCTATCTATCTGTCTGTCTTCCGTCTCCCTGAATTTTTTTTATTATTTTGCTTTCTGAGTCCCCAAACGTAGATTAGACAGCCAAATGTTTTGCCTGTTAACATTTGTGCCTTGTCTCTTTCTCCCTACCTTGCATAAGCTTTCTCGGTAAGTGCACTGGTCTTGTTTCGATGCACAAGCAAAAAAAGCACGCAACAACAACGAGTCATTCCTCCTGCTTTCTTGTCTTGCGTGTAGCGAAGTCTTCGGAGCCGACGTCACGCGAACGTCGAAGGACTTTCCCCAGGTCTGACGACAAGGTGATGAATTGCCTGCGCTCGCACGAACAGAAGAGGAAACAGAAACTGCCGATGCAGCTGCTCTACGGTTTAGCCGATAATTGCGTTCCGCGAGCCGTTCCGGTCCCACGGGACAAGACCGCACGTTGGCACGCTCTCGCCGCCGCAGTAGTCACTCGGCAGAGGACGACAGGAGGCCGGGGCCGCGCACTTTTCGGCCGCACGGCCCCCCCCTCCCCCCCCCCCCCCTCTTTGGCGCCACACAGTGAGAGACGCTCCCCAGACGACGACGACGAACCAACGCGCCGGCGCGGCGGTTTTCACGCTTGATTAAAGAGCGCGACGCAGCGGACGGCGGAGCCTCTGCTGGAACCGAAGCGCATCTCCTCTGTTGACTCGGGACAGGCACGTTCGTGGGGGCACTTTATCAAATCAATCCGCAATCAAGCGTGTGACTCCGCGGCGTGACGCAACAAACACAAGAACGCTCATGATCGTGTTCTTTTCCTTTTCTTTTTTAATCTCTCTCTTTCTTTCTTTCCGCACGCGAGGAGAGACTCGGGATGCCACGCCCCGCGCGCACACATAAAACGCACGCATACTAACACGTGCACGTGCATGTGTAGGAGGAGAAAGAGGAGGAGAAATAGACGAAAAGACAGGGAGATTACGCAGTTCTCAGACCCGCTGGCTACCCTGTTCTGGGGACAAGAGGTAAGGGGAATGAAAGGTAATAAAAGACACACACACACAAGCAAGCACACAAACAAACGCACAAACGAACAAACAGGCGACAAAATAGCGCCAGAAGAAGCAAATGTACTCCGAAGATGAAGACCACGACGACAGCGCTGCGGCGGTGAGCTTTACGAAGCCAAGAGAAAAAAAAAAGCTCGTTAGCCCATGCCTTAGGTGCATTACGCACCCCGTGTTTCCGGGCTTAGGATTTTGTACGTCACGTTGGGATGACGCAAGGATTAATGGAGCGTGATGGCTCGACGCATTTCGCGCACTATTATATAAATTTCGGGGGCCTGCCGTCATATGGTTGATGGTTGAAATGTTTTCTTTTTGTTCTCGCGTTATCCTCAGTCGACTGCAAATGAAATTTTGTTGTGAAAATAAATGGACTTAATCTTTGAAGACAGGTACGACATACTGCCCAGACTTGGTATTTTACATGTATAGTACGAATTCACTTACAATATCTGTGTAATCATCACGGACTAAGAAAACAAGCGAACACCGCAGTTCAACATGAAGGTTTTGCCTGTCAATATATCTAAAGGGTCCTGGTCTCTCTTGATTGTTTTAGCGCTGAGGTATTCACAATTCACGAGTTCTCCCGCTAAAGCCATGTGGCGTGACGTTAGTCATCCAATCGAAAGTGCTTCAATAAACTAATGCATGCAAATTGTGCTGCTTGAATGCGACTGAATACAGCCTGCAGAAGATATGTTCCTATACTCAAATACCTGGGAAAGGGTAATGATGTAGCGGCGGATATTTCTTACTTCTCGCCTCTGTGATAGCATATACGTCCCAAGTGCCACTCAAAGAAAAAAATATTTTAAAAACGAATGCCGTGAAATGTATCGCGCAGGAATGCTTTGTGCAAGTCAAAATGGACAAAATAAGTGCACCGCTTCGAGGTCTGCTTCTAAGTGTCTGATTGCACGAAGGTAAAGCTAAGATAAAAACAATGCGCACGTTTGCATTTCAAATCAGTGCTTTCCATAAAGCAACGAAGCAAGACAGCGTATGTGTTCCGGAGGACGTGCATACTAATTAAGCTGCACTGGCTGTTTCGCTCGCATGCGGAGCAAATGGAAAGGCTGCACAATGGCCTGGGAACGAAGCGAAGGAGAAAAAAAAAACGAATCTATCCCAAGAGAACCTCTGAACAAAAAACAAAACGAAAGGCTTTGTTGAAGTCTTCTGCAAAGTGCCTCTTGCTTAGAAGGCGCGGATACTCGTAGGGCTGGGTGGATTATTCTATGCATCTTTCTTTTTTCTTTTTTTCATGTGGCTTTTCTTTCTTACTTACTTTCTCGCGTTTTTGTTGTTCAAGCGGCCGGTCATCAACTGTCAAGATGAGCCTTAGATACGAGGGCTTATGCATGAAACTTCGCAACAGTCTGGTGTGTGATCCTTCGCGTTTCGCATATGAAAAGGCTGATTTTCTGCTCCTGAGTAATGGCCGTATGTTTTTTTCGAACGGAATAAAGCCAGCCGGCGCTGTAATCCGACGAAAAGGAAAAACTGCTTGGACGGGAGGAAGCATCACCGTTCCTGATCCACTACTTAATCGTGTGAATGAATCAGCGCTTTCATGCCGACTTTAGGCTTCGTTTATTCTGTGGGTGTCGTTAAGACCGTCCTTTTTAGGTATACGTGTTACTTTTCGTTAAGGACAAGTTCATTGTGTAGAAAGAACTGGTGAACGAAGTTGAGATTTTCACGCTCAAACATTTTGCTTCTCGAAAAACTCTTGTTTTGATTCAGCGAATTTTTAACTTTAAATTTTTTTAGTAGTTTACGTGAGCTTTGACGCTGTATACAATGCAAAGTTATAAAATATTTTGAGCGACTCTACAGTGCCCCTGACGGCCAGTAATATTATCAATAATCTTTATTATATCAGATTTACCGGAGATCGTCGAATGTTGAACACTCATTTGCCTTTCATTATAAAAGTGACTTCAAACTGCGATTTACGAGCCTGAAAGTAAAGGCTGCTTGAAAGCTTGCGCGTGCTTTCAGCAGAGTGTTCTTTGGAGGCAGTTGATGTAAAGGCGCGATTGCATAACCTGAAAGAAACCATACTGCACGACAAATTGTGACTGCACGAGTCAAATTTGCACTTTGTGGCGTCGTATGTCGGAGTACCTATGTGACATCGACAAAGTGCGTGCCACTGTGAGATGCCTCGACATACTGTTTGACGGCGCCCACATAGCTAGTCTTTTATTGTTAATTTTTTCCCAATTTTCTTCTTTGTTTTCTCTCATCTTTCGTACTTTTTTTTCTGTTCGAAGTACAGCGTAATCAATAGGTGCAATAATCTTGTTAACATCATCGTCTTTAACTCAATTTTATCGCTCTCTCTTTCTTGAGGTGATTGGATGAAGAGTGTTAAGGCCTACGGATGCGCGTGTCATTATCTTTGGACCTCACCTTGCAAAACTGAGCAAGCTATCGGGAGAGTTGACGCAATGGAGGCGTTAATAGCCAGACTGATTGGACCATTCTCAAGTTTTTTACGAGCTTCATTCGCAACGTTCAGGTGAAGGCCGCAGATTCCGCAGGACATAGAGAAGCAGAGGATTCCGCAGCGCTCCAGGTATCGTCCTTCTAAGCAACCTCTTCATTCCTGCGGATATGATGGCGCCATGGTCATCGCTTGCGAAGTACCTAGACCAGGTATCCAATATTTAGTGAAGAAAAAGCAGACCTTGTAGGTATAGGGAAGACATAATAGCGCACACTAAGGCAAACCTTGGGTAATCTTGGGTAAATCATGCGAAATATGTATACGCCTAAATGTGCATATGCGTCCGCGCTTGTGCGTTCGTGCGTTCGTGCGTGCGTGCGTGCGTGCGTGCATGCCATCTTTGTTTTATCTGGCACTACCAAATGTGGAAAAGGGCTCCTACCAGCGGTAACTGCCAGGCCCTCCACTGTTCATGACAACGCTGTTCCCTAACCGCTACGCCCTTGTGTTTTGTGTTGGCCATCAAAAATATAAACGAATAAATAAATGCAATATCCGCCTAATAGACGCGGCGCTCGCATGCGAACTCTTCGTGTACTAGGTCATGGGGACTGTGTTTGTGCGCGCCCGCCCCTCCCCCCGGCGGGGGTCACGTGTCGACCTCATCGGCGACTTCGCTTCGGCAACGTGATCTATGCGGTGCTACGTGATTCAGGTCACGGTGAGCGTAGGCGTGGCAACCTGTATGCCACCCTCACTCACCTTCGCGGTCTATATTCAGGTGTGACAGACGACATTGCCAACTTGAAAGACGACGTAAAAAAAAATTAACGAAGCGAAAATTCAGGAAATAAGAGAATGCCTGCAATTACCATGACATTTATCCTCGTAGAGAAAAACGTACACTAAAATTGAAGGACGGTTCAGTATTCCGACGGCCCGAATGCTTTGCTTGTCAGGTGCCCAAAGCAAGCATGATTTATTCGATAAATCGCGAACGGCGCTACGCGACACTATAGGAGTGCTTGCAATATCCACGCCCATAGTAATTTCCTCCATCGTACTTGTTGATAGAATCGTTATATTCGCTTTTTTTTTCCCTCCATGTCTGTTTTGTCGGTGCCTCGTAAGAACCTGGATGGAATGCATTAAACCGCACCGGCCTCCTCTGTTTCTTTTGTTGTTTTTTTCTGACACCCAATCGATCTCTTTCTCGCAACGTGTATCGCCCTAATAGCTGAAATCGCACGTGTTTTGCATGATTCGCGCTCAACATGTCGCTTTGATTATTATGTAGCTCGGCGAATGACGGAGAGGCTAAAATTGTGACAGGCATTGCTACGATGCCTTTGGAAGAAACGGCAATTCTACTTTGTACGATGAAGGAACGGTGTCGCAACTCTCCACGTATTCAGTAACATATTTTTGTAACTTTGTACGATGCTTCTGGTTGCGTAAGCGGATTCTGTCGGACATGCCTAAAGTGTTCTTATCATTTTATGAATCCTACAATGATAGCTAAACCACATCTATGCATGGTCGTTGCTAATAATTTATTTATTTATTTATTTATTTATTTATTTATTTATTTATTTATTTATTTATTTATTTATTTATTTACTTTCCAAACTAGCCAAAACTTCTGTCGCAGTTATTTTAGCCCTTCATATATTTTGTTCATTAAGGAATCATTATCTCGCTGAAGCACACAATCTCGTCTAAGATTTACTGACTTTTTCTCCGTTATTTGATCAGTTAAAAAAGCGCCGTAATGTGGGCTATTGCTAAACGAAAATTTGTTCTCTGCTATAAGAGCCTCCACTACCTGCACGGTGGCTATATCGAGGTGGTGCTCGAGAACACAGATTGCAATAATCCATCAAATTTCTACTGGCTCTTCATTTTCTGAGGTGCAGCACCTCATCGCAAAAAAAGTATTGAACGGTTTGTGTAAAATATCCTTTAGAGTTTGGTCTTTCGGCGCGCGATAAAATAATCTGAAGCATCACGGTTAAGCAGTTTTGCTTGGAAAGTAGGTGGTTGACTGATTGCTACTAAATATGAACACCGCGGCACTTGATGGCCCATTTAGGCAATGTTGCGGCAGAATTCTTTTCTAAATTGGCTCTGGCAAAAAGCTTACACATTGATTTTAAATCTCCCCTCGTGGTGCCAATTAAGTAAGACAAGTTGTACCGAACTATCTCAGAAACACTTCAGTACTTTAACGTTATGCTTTCCGACGCTGAATTGTTTCACAACGTTAAACGCGGTGTAAAAGACACTGGCTCTGAAACAAGTTATTCTGCTCCCGTAGACCATCACGAGAGATTCCCTCCGTTTAATTATGGAAACATTCGATTAGTTAATACAGCGAACAAAATAGTAATTAT
Organism: Dermacentor albipictus; assembly: GCF_038994185.2. Lineage (NCBI taxonomy): Eukaryota > Metazoa > Arthropoda > Arachnida > Ixodida > Ixodidae > Dermacentor > Dermacentor albipictus. The sequence continues at coordinate 143,271,560 of NC_091825.1, read as the reverse complement.
GACAAAGAGGGCACTGGAGGCGGCGTACTTCCGACAGTTGGCGTCACGGCCAGAGCACACCGAATCCATCTCCACGAAAGGAAAAAAAAATACGTTAGTGATCGCCATGACAATCACACGTAGTACCATGCGGAATAAACGAATGAAGAAAGCAATCCGGGGACCCTTTGGGACCCGAGTTTTACTATGATATTAAAAAAAAGGAAAGAAAAAAATGATCGAATGCCTAATGCACCGTTGCCCGGTGCTCCTCGATATGATTCGCCATCTGGTATTGGCTTTTCCAACCATCCCCTGAGATATTATTTTTTTTCCCCTTCTGTTCATTATCCTGCCTTTTGTTGGGCGAGGAAGGAAGTCTGCCATTTATCACTCGTTGCGTTTTCATAGAACGAAATAGCTTGTGATAGGATAGATCGAGCGAAGAATTTATTGTGCCCTCTTTTGCCGGCACACGTCACGTTTTCCTACTTTGTGTGTTCTGTCTGTCGGTGTTAACAGGCTAGTACAATGGCGGCACGCTGTGACGTGGAAAGAGCGATTGCATTTTAGATGGTGGTTGTGGTAATAACTCCATTGAAAATCCCGCAAATTCGTGGCCCCGGCCTAGGCCGCCCCCCAGCAGGTCCGGAAATGCTGTCTCCTCGCCGCCTCACGTGCTTGCTGGATGGCCCATAGTCGATCTTGAATGTTTGAGCTGGGCAACGCGACCGTCCACCGCACCGCAGCTTCATCTGGGGAAACTGCATTTTCTTTGCCTATAACATCATATTGCGAGAGAATGTACCTAAGAGATGAGCGAGCCCTGCTGCATAGTTTGCAGTTATCATCTGAATAGATGTTTGGATATATCCTCCTGAGATGAACGGGATTGGGGAAGGTCTTGGTTTGTAACTGCCTCCAGTCTACTGCTTGGGCCATGTCAAATTTAGGGTTAGGAGGTAGACAAATACGCCTGGAGTTTTGATAAAATTGTGTAATGTCATTGTAATGGCATTTTAAAGTGTCCGAAATATTTTTGGTTTAGGATTGACGGCGCCTACCAGGGCTGTGATAAAGTAGTCATTCCTTGGTGCTTTCCTTATCATTCCACTGTAACCATGTTGCTATTCCCTTCTTATTATTAATCGCTCAAGACCAGTCGATTTTTGTGATAACGTAGAGTAGCACCTTTGGGACCACTGAGGAGACGAAAAAGGAAAAATACGAAATAGAATCGTTACAGTGTCTTGGCCCATATCTTGTTCAGGGCGTTGTTGCAGAGCTTACTAAGAGCCAGAAAGAAAAAAAACATTTTCGTTTGGGGGCTAACCAATTATTCAGGTAGCAAGGAGCAGTAAAGTGCAGAATCGCATAAAAATATTTCCTTGGTATGCTTTGCAGGTGACTGCAATCCTGAACAAAAAAGGTCCCGGACACTACAAAACGCATTCTCTTCTTTTACGTCACTGTGTAAGACTACATTGGTCTTCACGTAACTCTGACGCAATGCGTTCATCTCGTTTTACAAGATGCGTTAGCAACGCGTACTAGCGCTTGAATGCCGAAAGTTTTGACACGGCCAGTAATATTATCAATAATCTTTTAGTATATCAGATTAACCGGAGGTCGTCGGATGTTGAACACTCATTTGCCTTTCATTTGCATTCATTTGCCGTAAGTTTTGACACGAATGTGTTTTACATCCCCTCTGAAGGAAAGCGATAACCGTCCATGCGCTCCACAAGAATTGTGTGCCAGCCGTAGCGTAACAATTAACGTTCAAGCCCTGCGTTGAAAGCGTTCCTTCTCAACATCAACTGAAGCCGCCTAAATGACGTACGACAAATTCATTTTTTTAAATATTCCGTGCTCCTCACAATTTTCAAGGAAATTTTTGCCCGAGAGAAGCTTGATCGAGAGCCAAAGTTCTCCCAGTTTCCAGGTAAACGCGACATGAGCCGGGGAATCGGGGGCATGCTAAGGTACGTAAACGCTGAAGTGCCGGCTTATCTCGAGAGGGGCAAGAGAGGAGGGGGCCGGCCCTATGTGGATCAGCAACTGTCTTGCCAAAGGGTAGCACGAAGGTAATATAAGCGAGGACCAAATTTAATGGCACTTTTTAATGACTGAACGGCACACGTGTGTGCTGTAAGCAGTGCGAGTGTAAGACAATAATTATAAGGACTTACCAACTACGCGTAATGCGTAATTGCTTGATTAGAGTGAATTTGTTCAAAAACCGTATATAAGCCGCGCTTCAGTGCCGCCAATAACAGCGGAAGCGTGTTCTCTGCCTAGAATCGAGCAACATATAACAATACTATAGGAGCAAGGTAATCGTATACGACAAATAGGCGAAACGAGCCTTAAACACAACTCTTTGGAAAAGCAAAGCGCCGCAGTAGATGCCGTGGTTAACACTGACGCCGCAATTCTCCTTCGGTGGTCTTCTATAATGCTTTTATTATGCTAACTACAATGCTTATTACGCTAATTTAATAAAGAGAACATAAACAGTGCTCCAATTCCTCCACTATCTGCGGTAGCTGTTTCACTGACTGACATTGAGCAACAGATAAAGGTCACCATAGTAACAGGGCAATCGCAGCGAGAAGTCGCAGAAACGAACCGTAAAAACAAGTCTTTGTAAAAGCTAAGCGGATGAGCAGCTATCGCTCTTAACGGCGACGCCGAAAGTCTGGTTCGCTGTTCTGGATTTTCTTTTATTGTTTTTTCTTTTCTAGCGGTGTAATGTCAGGCACAAATATGGCGGCCCCGTGTTACCATCGCGAAACTCCGGCCTCGCATCCGCACAGACCGGAAAAAGCAGCTCTTCCAAGAACACTCGCAGAAAAGGAAGAAGGGAAGCCACCGATTTCGTCAGCGCTTTCTCGTCAAGGACCGAGATCGCGCAGCAGAAAAAAAGCAGATCCCCACGACCCCCGAAACGGACACCGGCTGCAGATGAGGACATTTAGGACTGTCCGTGCGTCGCAGGAAAATGAGGGCCGTATCCGACGCTCTATGATCTCTGGCTCGTAGCGACTCAGCCCGGCCCTGGATACTTTCATACCGGACACCGAGCGCGTTTTCCCGTTTTCCTCCGGTCGCGTTTATTATTTCCTCTGTGCCTCGGCCGGCAGGGCAATTCTGTGGTTCCAATCCCTCGAAACGCACACGGGCACCCCCTGCGGCAATTGGGTTTGCGCCTCAAGCGGTGGTGGCGACTATCCAGAACCCGGGTTCTGCAAGCGCGGCTAACCTAATTACGGCCGCCGTCGCCGACGCCACTACGAGATGAAATGCCGCCCCAGCGAAGTGTCACCTGCGAGGCAAGGATGTGCGGCTTGCCCGAGACAGCGAGCGACCACTCAGCAAACCTAGCGTACGCGCGGAGCCTCGCCGATATCAAAAAGAAAAGAAAGAAAAGAATAAATTATAGCGAAATAATACATGACACGGCTTCTGGGAACCCTTCGTAGTATTCGCTGCCAATGTATCTTCTCTTTTTATTTCTTTTTTTCTAAGAGCACCTTTATCATTTCAGCTTCAGGATGCGTCAGGGGCTTCGTGTATCAAAAGAAAGCGCGCTAATTTCCCTGAAATTTGGGAAGGAACTGTGTAGAGTCAAGCAATCTAATTACGTAGCCTGGCCTCTCAAAGTGCGTTATTATTTACTTACTTTTTGCTAGTGAGTAGTGCCCGGTTCATACTTCCACAGAGAGAAATCACAACAGGTGTCCGGATGTTGAATTTTCGTTTGACGACTTGTTTGGTTCAACAACGCTTTGGCGGTTAAACAATGGTCTACCGCGTTAAGTCGTAACGATCTGTATATACATTTACTCATAATTGAAAAACTATTCGCACTTGCGTTATTTATGCCTTCTTAAGACTGAGGTATGGGAATTTTTAGGCAATCACAGAAAACATTTTCAAAATGGCTTGTTTTTTTTTTCTGTAGAACGTGCTCCGCCGCATAAATGCTCTATATGTGGCAAAGCCAACCATAAGTGAATGGCAAGGCGCGAAGTAGGAAAGTTGAATATACAAAATGGAACCAGGAAAGAAATTGTGAGAAATCTCTTCATCAGATTTGGACGCCTAACTAGCTTGCTGCTGTTGTACGAGCGCCGCTAAATCAGACCATTTTTTCCAGCCGTAATTTCCCTTCGCGTAGACACAACCTCTGGCTCCTGAAAACGTTTTCATCTTTGCATGTCTACACAATTTCCCTTTATGAATAATTTACCGTAAGTTACTTTAGGCCGATGTTACTGGCGCATTGTGTTTCTATAGCTATTTTCTACGTAAATCAGGAAGACAGCCCACAGTGAATGAAAGCATTATCATGGTCTAGCATGAGAAGCTGGTGGGCAGACATGTAAAAGAAAACTCAACCTAGCCTTTCATAAAGAGGATCAGCCTCAAAATAATAAACAAGTATACATAGCAGAATACCAGCTTACGATCATAAGTCCTCTTGTACACTGCTATAGGCGTAAGTACATTTTAGTTCCCGAAATAGTCACTAAAACCGCACATTGTAAGCGGGGATGGTTCTTTCACTAATTTCTAAAATGGGCTGTTCATTTGCTTTTGAGCTTCGTTTTAAACGCTTCTTTCATGCAGTAATATTTTCAAAAGTAATTTGAGTGCGCACTATGTTCTTCTGCATCGCCCTGCCTTGCCTATCGGCATTTGACATTCCTTCTCTGACGGTTTTGTTCCCATATAATGCGCTGTTATTCGCGCTGGCTAAGCTTCCTAAACTATAACCTTTTGGCTTCAGCTATTACCAATGCTATGGACAGTGCTGCCTCCAGATCAGACATCGTTAAAATCTTTTCATGTTGATTTCAACTGCTGATGCTGCGGGTCTCTTCAGGCGCAACGTTTCTACTTCTGGAGCTTGTTATGCAAATGTCTCTTACATACTTGTCTTACCACGTTCTTTTTTTTTTTTGTTCGCTATCGTATTGTTTGGCGCCACAAGTGTATGTACGAGTTGTTGCGATGTGCTCCAGCGTGTGAACGGGCATCTCGAATCTGGCTTCCAGTGTGGCCAATAGTATTCTACGTAGAAAGTCACGATCCTGAATGGCTCCCTTGATGCAACAAGGATTCTTTTCGTTCCTGTTTTATCGACTGTGATTACAAAAGAGGGGAGCTACCCTCAGGGAGTGCCTCGGTTATTTACTCTTCTTTCTTTTCCCGAGCATCAACACAAGTGAGAGGTGAGGTGGCGGCGGCAATGGGGGGAGCGGTGAGATGGCGCAATGTCGCATATTGCCTGGAGAAAAGTGCATCCCATTTTTCTGTCGTCAGTGCCCTAAGAGGAAAGCGCTAGAGCACAGGGTCGATGGCTGCCGGTCGACACGTAAAAGGCGTCGATCTGTATTAGCTCGAAAGAAAAAGTAGAAGAAATCAGGGAGAAAATAACGGCCCGTAAACACAAGCGCGCGCCAGCATGTCATCGACGGCTCCCAGATGTCAGTGCAAAAGCTGTAAGCTCCCTCGGGCTCCTGATCTTAAAGCGAGTAATGCGCGCGATTCCTGTCTTCTCTTTCGCTTGCTCGCGTTATCTAGCTTCTGTTCTTATCTTTTATTTTTCTTACGCCATCTACAACGCTCGATGTTCCACATTTCGCGCATTTCTTCTCAAGTCGCGCTTGGTGTCGAGCCTTTATGCAGTCGAACGCGTCGCATACAAGACGGGTGCTTTTGTGCATGGGTGTCCGTAGTTGTTTCTCTCATCGTTTGCAAGCCCGCCTGCTTGGCATCGAAGCCTATGGGAAAGCTGCATCAAGGAGAAGGAAAAGGGCGCTCGGATGCGAAAGCGGTGTTTTTGACGCGGGCAGCTGAAGTGCAAGCGTCGACATCAACCGAACAACGCGCGAACGTGCCTTTATTTTTTTGTTTTCTTTTTGCTGGTTGTTTTTCTATTCTTTATTTTGTGTTCGGTGCGTTAGACGGGGTGACAATTTCGGGCACCCGGGACACTTGCCTTGGGCAGTATGATAGGCTTCGTTCGATACTGTCCGTTTCGGGGTCGTCTTCGCTAGAGAAGTGCTGTTGACCTCTAAAACTGTAAGAAATCGGGCGACTATGGTGACACATAGCCCGGATAGCCTGGCGTGAACTTGAGGTCGGAAATGTAGTCGATGGAATTATAGAAGGCAACAAATGATGTTGAAGTCATTTCACACAAATTATGTGGTGGGCTTGAAAAAGCTGTCTTCTGCACAGTGAGCGTAAAAAGCTTGTAGACCGTGGTCTGCGAGCAAATGTTGAATCTCCGAGCAGTTGTGACCATAGCAAACAAAACTGTGCAAGACTGTGTTGTTCGCACACACTATTAGTGGACGCTGTAAACCTGAATACCTGTCTGCATGTTAATACTGTTGAAATATTAAGTCCTTTATCAAATTGCGTGGTCGGTAAACGTTTGGCGCCGAATGTGCGTAAGTGAGGAAGAGATTTCCACCAAAAAAAGAACCGAGGCTTGCAACCTTATAATTTTAGGCCCGAAAGCTTTTTTTTACAGATTTTCTTAGTTTTTCTTTTTAGCTAGTCGTAGCGAGAGCAGCTGATCAGAAGGCATACGAGAAGAAATACATGTCGTGCTAAGGCTGCAGACTTTTTCGTGCATTCAAAATTTTTCAACAAATTACTGGTCGCAAGCCGCAAAGTAACTTTAACCGCGTGTTCTGCAAGATATAGCAGGAAGATAGACCAAAGTTTGTGAATGATGTAGCGTGAGTAATCGTGACGAAATATAACGTCGAATACTGTGTGGCTGCCCGCGCACAAATCGCTTTTCGTGTGCTTCAACCACACAATGGGAGGCCGACTTCAATTTCATTGAACGCGATTGCGAAACTACCACGCTGCAAATGGACTCGCAGATCCCGTCTTGGCGGACACGTGGGGTGCCCTGATCGAGCGACAGCGCTTGTCCGCCCGCGATTGCCAAATTTTTGAAACAGTATTGTGCAGCCGGGTCGTTAGCCAAATCGCAACACTTTGCGACATGCGAGTTTGTGGGAACGTTGCACTGTTGGCTCTAATGAGTTGTTTTTGCAAGCAAAATGCATGTGTCCGAATGGTTTGATTTACAAATATCCTTCCTAGCGGCTCCAAATCCATAGTATACCCAAGACAAACATTTCTAAATACAATTTTTGATACAAACGTTGTTCGAAAGTACTCAGCGTCCGCATTTCAACGTCCGATTATCGCTAATTCCTCTAAAACATTTTTTTATCTGTTTTCATTTTCTTTCTTTGTGTATCCAGTACTTTCCCGTTTTTACCAATTTTAGCGAGAATTTTTATTTTGGTTTCCAGTATGGATGGATGGAAACAACTTTATTCTGAATCCGGCAAGTTTGACGACCCGGGCTCAGGTCTCCCATGAGGGGACTTCGAGGCCTTGCCTCGTCGCCGCCTCTCGGGCTTGCTGGACAGCCCACTTTTGTGTCCTGAGGTTGGAGCTGCGCAGAGTGGCGGCCCACTTCGACGCAAGAGCCTCCGGAGCTACTGCCATTGTAGCTGATGTAACCCGACACTCCCACAACATGTGTGACAGCGTCGCTCTAGTTGCCTGACATAATTTGCAAAGAGCAGTCGGGTATTGCGCGGGGAAAATGTGCTGCAATCGCACCGGACTGGGGAAGGTTTGTGTTTGCAATTGTCGCCAGATGACTGCCTGGCGACGTTTCAACATGGGGTGAGGTGGGGGCAGCAACCGCCTGCCTAGCTGGTAGTGCTTGGTGATGTCATTGTACCTGACCAGGCGTCCAGTAATTTATTGGCGCCATAGGCATTTCATTCCGTCGTCATAAGCTCATACCTGCCAAGGGTGGTAAATACACTATTTCTTATTGAACTGCAGTACACTCTGTCATTTAGTGTTAATTAAAGAATACACGCTGCTACTGCGCTGCTATTTAGGTAAAAGACTGAGTAGCTTGAATAACGTCTCACACTTTCTCAAAGATTGCTTTATATATTCGTAGTAAATATGAATGCTCCCTTTCTTTGTCTTTTCAACACGTTCGAAGCATTGCAACACTTAGTGCCAATTTCTGCCCTTCTGTAGAACTCTCTCTCTCTCTCTCTCTGCATCCTATCTTTCGAAATAACTTTATCGTGTGCAGCGTTCTAGAACGCTAAACTAATACGGTAAATGCAAATTTCAACATGGCTGCAGAGTGAAGAACACACATGCACAATAATATCGCGCGTTGAATGAAGATATAGGGGGAGGGGAAGGGGGGGGGAGTAGCCGAAGACAACTTTTTTCTTTTTGTCCGCGGTTTATGAAAACATACGTATGTCGCGTTTGTTTAAGCTGCTTCCAACGGTCTTGCACGTATGACAGCAGGCATTTCCTGCCTGTCCACTGAATGCGCGACATTAATTGGGCTTTCACAATATATTTGCTTCGAGCCTGTAGACGCACTTACATGGAATGATTCCTGTCTTTTTCATATAACGCCGTTTCTATTAACTGCTGCTCGCGCTAACGAGCATATATTAGCATTTTAAGCGTCACACTTTGTCTATCCCCGCTCGCACACCCCTTTCCTCGCCTTTGTTTTCTTTTTTTTTTTATTCTAAAGCCAACGCGAAGCTCGAAACCCACTTCGATATCTTCCTCTTTCAGGCGACGCAGTGAGTTTTTGCGATAAGTTGGACATGTCGCTAAAAAAACAATAACTCTTAGCTTCCAGGAAGCGCTAAATAACAGGAACGCGCGTCAAAAATAAGGTCAAATGGCGTCCGACCGATGCATTGTACGCCTGAGATAGGCGCGAAAGACGTCACTTTTTTTTTAAATAATTGTTACGTATACTCGGCGCTGTGACCTTCCATTAGCGAGAACCATTATCATCCATTGAATGTGAAGCGCGCGGCGTGCCTTTATTGCGCAGGCTGGCATGTTTTATTTGTAACGACAGGCGGGCGACAGAGCGTGAGCAGGAGAGATAACTTCAGGAATCCATTATTCAGACGCTAATTAGGTGAAATGATTATTTATTTTGATGTCACAGCTACCGTTCTCGGGAAATGTTTGAGGTCCCCAGCGCGGCGCCGTTCCCTCACTTCTTCTAGAACAGCTTGTTCTATTGACTCTGCTGCGCGAGTTGTACGAGGAACACAGACTTTGTTACGGAACGAAAGCTGCTTGAATTCTATTCCCCTAAACACTACTTCTTTTTATCTTTCGAAGTTTGCGCACGTCTAACTCGGAAACCAACACGATGCCTGAAGCTTAACAATCGTTGTAAACGAAGGAGCAAGTTCCTATTAAGCAGATCATTAGAGAATATTTCTTGCGTTTTTAAGCAATGAAATTTCTAATGTCTACAGAGAACTGCTGCAGAGAACATCAGACGTTTGCGACAAAGTGGGATTGGAATATCAAATTTTTGGAGAGCTTTTGTGTACCGGTACCACTGTATCGTTACTGCTTCCGTCTCCGTCACATTCCACGAAACAAAATGTCGGAAATCCAGCTTACTCAAGTCAGAAGCTTAGGAAATAATTCTAGCACCAATTGTTTCGCACACGGCAAAGGCTGCTGTTGCTGGAGAATGGCAAAGACGAATTTTTTTTTTTTTTGATATGCTATGATTCGTTCGTCGGTGGTCGTGGCTCACGTTGTTACGATCGACTTTCCAATCGTCATTAAAAGTGTCCTTGCGTGGTAATAACATATGTTTTTGGTTAGCTCGTATACACAATCTACTGACAAATAGCCTTCTCGTAGGTTTGCTTTTGCGTAACATTGGTGCTTTTCTTTACTTCAAATCTGCAGACAGTTTACAGGAAATAATGATAAACTTGTCTTCTTCCATAAGCATAATGTCAGTACACAAATTTACACTGTTTTCAAAATATGTGTGGTCAATAGTCGTGAAAAAGGGCAAGGCCCTAAGTTCATGCACAACTTATAGGCTTTACAGCAAGACGTCTGCGGAATCTCTGTTTCTCTAACTCTGTAACTCTGTAATCTCTGTAACAGCCAGTATGTTTGTTTTTCCTCGCTTTCTTTCTTATTTTCTTGGGGGAGGCCCATTTCTCTCTCCTTGCCGGAGTTAACGAGATCTGCATAACATACTGAACCTCATATCACGCCGTCTTCTAGCGTGATGAGAATCGCAGTAACCGACGTCCAGAAGACCTCGCCCGTATTCCCTAGTGTGCAGTTGTTCTGTTAAGTACTTTTATATAACAACTTGCGATAATAAATCTTGATGCGCAAACAACCATTCACCTGCATGCAGCAATATTGTTACACAAGCGCTAACTTGTTTAGTTGGGGCGCTCAGCCAGATGGCCTTAATGGTTTTCCTTAATGCTTACCTAATGATCCTGAATCCTCCCACCCCACTCCCCTCCAAGAAAGGAAAATACCAAAAAAGAGCGTAACGTGCGCCACCTGGGTGAAAGCAGCCAAGCTTATGTGCTCCTGAAGAATGCGTATAGGCTAGTCAAACTAGACAGGCAAGAGCGCAGTGGAGCTAAGGAGAGTCATTACGTCCAGCGCAGTGCGTTTTGCTCACAGCTTTGGGCTGACGGGCCAGGCGTGTGTATAGGTTTGTATTCACTTCTTTCCCGTTTAATTGTGGCGAGGATCTCTAATTAAACAATCGTATTCTGCAACAAAAAGTGATTTGCCTAAGTAGCTAGGAATTAAAATAAATTCTCCTGGTAAAAACCTGGCGCTGGCTCTAAATAGCTGGAAGCAAGTTCTGTGAAGCCCCTGAATATGTGCGTGCCGGCCCGTACGCATGCTTTCATTTTATCTTTTAAACTTAACAATAGGTCGCAATCTGCCAGTTTATTAGATTGCGTCACGAAGGAGTAAACATTCACCACCGAATGCTGCTTGCTAGAGTACTTTGAAATACAATGTTGGTCACGATGCTTGGTAGCATGCAGAAAGCAAGAATGAGTCAGCAAATTTAAAACGGTATGCATGCAACACGTGATGAGGTTGAATATAAGCGTGTTTTTAATGGCTTAAGAAAGGCATCTATAATCAATGGCGACTAAATATGGCGTTTTATAGGGTTGTATGGGGTATAAAATTAGTTTTCGGCATGTTTTCACTATGACTCGTCGATGTATTGCATGCGAAGCTTGAGTACCCCAGTGCTCCTCAGTGCTACAAACCATGTGCGCGGGCCTTTTTCTCTAATCGCCAACTACTATTATTCGTATGGTGCTTTGCTGTCAGTTGTAATGCGCTTGCATGTTGGGCCAGCGTGTTCATCCTTACGATTTGGCAGCGCGAAGAGCAGATTATTATCTTTAGAAGTGATAGGAGGTCGTATTGTACAGTACTACGTCCACGTCTTTCTCTCTGGTGGACCGAATTTGCAGCGGTACGTCGTTATCATTACGTCAAATTCAAACAGAGTCAACTTCATTTTGCATCTACATGCGGATGTCAGTGCATTGGTGTTGCTTATTGTTGTTGTAATACCCAGTGACTCAAGTTAGCATCAAGGAGGCTCATTAAAGTGCGGCGCATACCTTTTGCCCTGTACACAGGGGCACATACCCAGTTTCCCCAGGGGCTCATCTACAGTGATACATACCCAATATGGTGTTTGTTGGAGGTTCATTGAAGAGCGACGCATACCCACTAAAAGCACATACCCACGACAACGGTCCACATTCTTAGAATGCACTATGTTCGGAATCGGGCCACGAAAACGGTCAGAGGCCAGATACCAGCCAGTTAGTCGTTACAGAAGAGTATACGTTGAACTCGCCAAGACTACTTCGCATTCAAAACATCAAACGGATGCTTGCAGCTTGCCTTCACTTAGTAAAAACTCCGCCTTTCGCGCAGCGCTCTTCAGTTTCCCTGGGACAACGCGTTCATCGATCGCCATACACGGGCAACCACTTAGTGTACTCAACAACAAGGCACCGATGCGAAAGCATCCGGTGGAGTGGCAAACGACGTTAGGGCCTCTTAGTCCTCGACGACACTGTACCTTGATTCCCCGAACCCATCACCTCCATTTTCTTCCTTAATTCAGTTCTTCAATCGCTTATCTGGGAACTTATCGTTACAGGAGAACGCTTAACTTCACCGCATCCGGATCAGCGTGCAACAGGCAAAAAAATCATCTGAAGGAGCTCAGCGACAAGAACAGCGATTTCACTAGGACCGAAGGCGAAGACGGAAAAGGGAGAAAAGAGCGAAGTGGTTGAAACGCGAAGAAAAAGCACCCGAGCGTCTTCTCACAAATTAAGTGACTGCGAAGCAGAGACGCCTTTACGAGCGCCCTCGTCAATCACACGGCGCGCGAACCGTGACCGGAGGCACGCCACGGGGCCTCGGTCTCTCCTCCTTCTCCTCCCTCCTTCTCTCTTGAGAGAAAGAGAGAAAGGATTGTTTACTGCATCTGCGCTCCCGTCTCGAAGCGGTGACGTTCTCGAGATGGAGCACGCCCCGCGACGCAGAGCACCCCTTGCCTCGCGCCCCGGCGCAATAGCTTGACTGGCATCCCTCGTCTTCCCCCTTTCCTTCTTCCGTTGCCTGCTGCCTTTCTCCTGCAATCTTCTCGTTTCTACGTCACTGCTTTCGTTTTCGCTTGCCTATATCCCATTATACTACCTTAAATTTGTTCGTTCGTTCGTTCGTTCGTTCGTTCGTTCGTTCGTTCGTTCGTTCGTTCGTTCGTTCGTTCGTTCGTTCGTTCGTTCGTTCGTTCGTTCGTTCGTTCGTTCGTTCGTTCGTTCGTTCGTTCGTTCGTTCGTTCGTTCGTTCGTTCGTTCCCTTCCCTTCCCTTCCCTTCCCTTCCCTTCCCTTCCTGTTTACATATGCCGTACATTTCTTGTTTCCTTTCCTTTTTATTTCTCCTTGTTCTCGTGCTTCCTTTGCTTAGTAGCTTTTGTTCCTTTACTCCTGGTTTGACTTTTTCCACCTTTAGGTCGGTCTTTCCTTGTTTGTTTGTTTGTTTGTTTGTTTGTTTGTTTGTTTGTTTGTTTGTTTGTTTGTTTGTTTGTTTGTGTGTTTGTTGCTTTCTTCTTCTTACTTCCTTCATTTATTCATCTATTTGTTCGTTATTCTTTCCGATCACAAGACATTTCCCTTTTCCTTCCCATTCCATATCGATGATCCTCGTTCTGTGCGTGGACTATATGGCCCCCCTTATCGCGGCTAACGAAACAACGTCGAGTTCATTGGAAGAACCACTATGCGGGAGAGACGCTCCGTAGAAAGCTTCGGCCCGTCTCCGTCGTGGCCCTGCATGGGTGCTTTGCGCTTACGCTTAGGGTCTGCGGTTGACTGTATAGGGCGAGGAATTGGAGATATAAGGGCGGCAGACTAGAGGGAAGAGAACTATCTGGGAATGGAGGGCATTGACATGTATTATAGGTAAGGACCCTGCGACTTAGGGGTGGAGGCCAGTGCACTTTAGAACAAGAAAGGATCAAAAAGTGAGATAAAAACAAAATTCCGACATGGTGAGAAAATATGATATGTGGTTAGAAATAAATAAAAAAATAAAAACAAGGAGAAACGACCGCGGAAATGGACGCGATGGGTAAGCCCTCGAATATGGAAGGTTTTCGAGGTTCTCGCGCCTGGGGAGTCAGAAAAGCGATTAAGGAAAGAAGGGGTGCTCATGCGTAAAGCCTGCGAGAAGGGGAATAATAGGGTCAGCGGAGACGGAAGTCGTGTTAAACTCTCCAAAAGCGGGAAGACAGAACTCGGAGCTGCAGGAGTTGAACAGAAAGGGGGAAAATGCAGCAAATCCAACTAGTTCGAATCTATATACAGCGAAGCTTTGTGTGAATGCATAAAGAGACGAAACACGCACGCACACACTCACGCGCGCACGCAAGCGCGCATGCGCACACAAACGTGGGCGCACGCAAATTATACCGAGCCTGTTGTTAAGTTTAGTTGCTGACTGCTAGCCAGTACGGCGGACGCCTTGAATGCATCATGGTTTCAGAGGCAGCATGCGCATACGTACGTAACGCGATTCGGTTCCTGTCTGTACCCGAGAAAATTTTGATCCTCATCAGCGTGCAGCCGCAGATGCACGAAGGCGATCGCCATCTGGTGGTGGCGCAAGGAGCCCAGTGGTGCTCTCGGCGCGCGTGCCTAGCTGTGAGTGGTTGGCCTATTCGGCAAGAGAACAGCCAAGTCGCAGCACCCACGATCACGAAACCTTGCGAGGTTCGCAAAGAAAAGCATAACTTTTAAAAAGTCTATCTAAGGACAAAGGAACACGAAGACGACGCGACAGGGGCCGTGGAAGAGCTGGAATATACGAAGAAAAGCACTCTACAAACCTATTGGAGACACTCGGTCCATGTTTCACTAATAGCATGCAGTGCTAGGGTAGCTGGAACTGGCGCCGTCATCGTATAGCTCGAATACGGAAAGAACCTTCCTTCGTGTAGCTCAGAATTGGTTTGTGCCTCGGCTATCGTACTATTGTTGGCTATCGGGAAGATCGTAAGCGCGAAGGCACAGTTCAACAGGAAACCAACGCTCCGCGCGCAAGCACCTTTGTTGATTCAGTAACTGTTCATCTAAATTCGCTTTCTATATAAAAAAGTCGAGTTTTCATTTATGTACGTCGCACTATTGATGCCTAGCATTCTCAAATGATCCTCGACTCGAATCATTTCCTTCACTCCACCGAGTTGAGCATAGCGCCGCCCTTCGACTGAAGAAGACGTTAAACTTTTATACAATTGCCATGCAGTATCCCTGAAGCATAGTAACCACTTTTTTCGAGGAGCGGCGCTTCCATTCATCCACTCTCTCGAGTCTAGGTGGAGTGTTGAGCTGCGGGACGTTCTTGTATACCGGGGGGTATACATTTACCATTCACAATGCTGCACGGTACTCTGTCAAGCAGAATACAGAAAAAAAAGTAAAACAGTGTGAATCGATGCAGCCAGGGTGATCGGGGAAGAAGACGCACCGGGGAGCACGTTGAGGTCGCATAAGTTCGGGACTGCTAATGGCGTCAAAGGGAGCGCACGTAATGAGAAAACAATTTCCAGCCAGGCGTACGCCGAGCCATGCTCGTACAGAGAGCTGCTAGGCGTGTAGCGCAGCGTGTGTAAGCAGGCAGAAATCCGCAATATGCACACACACGCAAACTCGGCTATTGCCGCTGACGCAAGACCGTAACTGCTCCAGCCAGGGCGCCACTGGGTCTATCGACGAAAATGAAATTATGTTTCGCTGTCGTTTGCATGCAGCGGAGCAAACACGGGCGACCAACCCGTTTGGGCGCAATGCCCTAGCTTTGTCAGAGCCGCGCGAAGCGTCCTCTTCCATCAACTTGAGCTATGCGATGTTGCAACGTAAGCGCAGGCGCCATTGACAATACGTAGTGTCTGGCACGAACCCCCTCGTGTTATGCTGCCGCTACGCATCAGAGAGAGAGAGAGAGAGAGAGTCCTTGAAGGCGGCACTGCAACTTCAACGGAACTCGAGCTTGGCACTACGGCACATTCTCGGCGCATGGCAAAGCACCGAGAATCTACCTTACGCACATTATTGGCGTTACCAGTGCGTTACGTGCCGCGAAAGCACTGCTCACGTTCTTGCGGGCTACGAGCCTTAACGAAACTTTGTAAGTATATCTATAGTGCGTGCGTGCGTGCGTGCGTGCGTGCGTGTGTGTGTGCGTGTGTGTGTGTGTGTGTGTGCGTGCGTGTGTGTGCGTGCGTGCGTGCGTGCGTGCTCGTAAATGTTTATCACTGTACATATCATAATCAACACCCAGCACACCCGGTGTAGCATGTCACGCAAACAGCCAGACTGACATCACCAGCATATCATTAAAGCTTGCTTCTCTCTGTCTTTCTCTCCTATAGCAGCATGATTGCGCGATCGCACCTTGTGCTATACATTAGGTGTGCCTAGTCTTGCTTCCAGTAGCGTGGAATGATGCAGAGCCTGACAAAAATCAACGGCTCGTCGTGTTTTGGTGTCCCACAGCTCGCTAAAAGCTTCATTGTAACCGGGAAATGTAGTTAAGACCTTCGCTTCTTCCTTCAATCCGTGCCTCGTGCAAATATTTCTTCAGCGAGTGATCAGCTTTGAAACAAGCATAAAGGTGTAAAGGACGCCGAAGGTTCTTCTTGCAAGCGCACAGCTCGAAATTGGCTCTGTACATTACAACAAATTTTGATCTTAGTCTCTTGCCTCTTTCCGCTGCTTGAAGCGCTAAAGTCCTCGCACTATTGATATTCTTCCTAATCGCATTCTCAATATCTCCATCTGCTCTCCTATCAACCCGTGTTGACTAGCCGTACCTGCAACTCAGTGTTATTCTTGTCTGATGGAGCAGCAGACGCTGGTGCTATACTCTCGCTAAAGGCGCTCAACGAACCAGAACAGGGCGTATATCTGCGGAGCACTCACTGCGTCTCCCTCAAATCCACGCAGAACAAACAGCTCCCTTTTGTAATTGTAAATGCCGTCCATCCAGACTCCACCTTGGGTGCCCCACGTTTTATTCTTTTATTCTCCATCTTCTTTATTTCATTTTGTCTCTTCCTTGCACCATCATGTTCCTCTGTTGCTGCCTGAGCATAACTGTGGTTCAGTTCAGCTCTGTGTCTGCAAACTTTCAATCGTTTTCGTCCATGCAATTACAGCGAGTATACCTATTAATTCTACTTGGCTTCTCCGAAGTTGCCGCCTCACATCGGCAGCTTCCTGTACCATTCTAATGAGTTCATAAATGCTGTTCTGTAGAAACTCGACCATTGGTATCGAGTGTACATTTATGTGCGCCTTTCGTGAAAAAAATATTTAATAACCATAAAGTCATTACTGCTTGTGCTAAAGGGTTGTGTGCTAAAATTGTCTTGTAACTCAAAACGCGTTGTTCACACTGCAAGAACCGAGTAACCATTAAGCATAGGCAAAGGCACGAAATTCAGCCCGCGGGAACCATCAGTACGCATCGGAAAACCTCCGTAGTCCCCCAAGAATCATTAAAGTCTATGCCTAATGGTTTTGGGCTAGCTCAACTATATAGCTAGCCGTCCAGCCGACTAACCCAACTAGGTCAAGCTTTCATCCTGAACAACTGCATCTCTAGCTAATGTCAATGACGATGATGAATCTATTTCAACTTTCTCGCTTATGTGTCCAAAATCAAGAATGGCGCTGACAGATGGAGTACACTGTGGTATAAACTTTATAATCGAGAATAAGGAGCCTGAGAAAGGCTGGCCAACGTTCGAATAGGATGTCCTTCCTTCGTCAAATGCGGCCTTTAAATCCTCGGCAGATTAGTTTTACAGGTTAATAGGGTGACGTCACGTGTGGTCGTTGTCGGTGGTGGTTGGCTGTGTGTCCGTACGTCTTCCATTCAGGCCATGCTTCTCGCCGTTGCTTCAGGGATTCTATTACGAGCCTGCTATTATAAACATTCCTTAGACGGCATCAAAACAACAAGAAGGAAGAGGCAGGTTCACTGATGTTCGTTTCGTACAGCTGTATGCCCGTTGTAAATTAATGAGCCAGAACGCGATTTTTTTAGTTCTTCCGGCATTCTCAATCGGAATCCATGACGGCGCCTTGCACGCCATCTCTCACTTCGTTGAAGTGGCGTAGAATTCTTTTTTATCTTCATTAGCTTGACTGTAGCTACTTGCTTACCTGATTCTGCACACTCTACGCCTCATCCCACAAAGAGCTGCTTTCTGTGTGTACGTAATGGCGCGCGAGAGATCGACCAACTTCACCGAAAGTGAGCGAGAAAACTGGCACCATTCGAAAAAAGTTTCGGCCACGACGAGGTGGAAAGGAATGATGCCTGAATGAGCGAATGAAAATGAAACAAAGCCTCGGCAGCATTCGAAACGATGTTTCAGCAAACCGTAGCATGTTGCTCGCTCCGACGCCTGCGCCGAAGCGCGCTATTAATCATTGTAAGCCGCGAAGAAACCATTCTGCAGTCTGCACACGGCGCTTCACATCCGCTTTCTTCGTGCCGGAACAATTGTTTCTGTTGCTTCTTTCCTCGACACACTGCAGTGAAGTGTTTTTTCCTGCTACTTCTTTTTTTTTAATTCCTTTCCGGAGCCTTACTCTGAAAAGTTGAGCCCAATTAAAAAATAGTTACAGCATGTCATTTCGGTTTCTTTCGGACCTGGTTTTATCGCAATGTCTCGGAACAAACACTTTCTCTTCGCCCTCATTGAAGCCTACCAAAGCCTACGTCATCGCGTGATTCTAGCTAGCAAACACGAAGTGCGAGTGTGGGTGAGTGGGTGGGTGGGTGGATAGGGTGGGTGGGTGCTTGAATGCTGACAACGTCGTACGTTATTGTCGCTGGTAGCTGTAGTGTATAAATTCAGTGTGTTTAAACGAGAAGAGAAAGCGTTTGTTCAGCAGAAAGTAACAAGCATAGCCACCATTTGTTAAGGTTACGGTTTGTTTGGTGCGCAAAACGCCGACATAAAGAACTTAGAGACAGGCTGGCAGCTGTCTCCGGAAAAGGCACACCGCTCGCCTTCTTCAATAAGGACTGGGCACAAAGAGTACACAAGAAAGGAAATGCAGAGAAACCGCTGAAAATAAAGAAAAGGAAAGACACGCAAGAAAACTTTCGCTACCAAGACTTCAGCACAAGACGCGCAGATACAAGAGTTCCACTGTTTCCGACGTGATGCGTTGGTCGCGGAGGCTAGGTGGAAGATAGTTGCCCTGAAGAGAAGGCTCACTCAAGAGCGTGGGCGGAAGAGGTCAGATACTCGTGGGCCCAGCGTCGGGTTGCTTTCCCTCCCAAGACGGCCTTCACGTACAAATCCCCGCTGTCGCCCCAGACCGACTTCTTATGTACCTGCCACGCAGACTCCACTTGCCCCGTCAACCACGCTAGTTCTTGCCGGGGCCTTGTTAATCACTCTGCAGGAAAGCGCCGCAATGCTATGGCGTTGGGGACGCACAAGTACGTACAATACGTTGTCGACGTCGCGGTGCCCTGTCTCGCGCTGAGCACAACTATGGAAGCCTCCCTCCTCCCTCTCCCCTACCCTTTCCTTCGAGCCCGTAAATAAATCCATTCCTGCCATCAGAGGCTGGGTGCTTCCTCTTAGCGCCTTGGGGCTTTAGCGACGCGTTCATGAAATCTGCGCCAGTCCTCCTCGGCTGTATCCGAGCTCCAAACCAGCAGGTTGCTAGCTAGTTTTCTTCCATGTGTCCGTAGCTGCGTTGGTGACGTTTGCGCCCTATGCTGCTGTGGCCACTATTTATAGCAGTTGCTTCCTTAGTGTGTTTTTACGTATCTAGTTTACCTCGTCGCCTTTATTCCTTTCTCTTCTTTCTTGTCCGCTGGGTTTCTTCATCGAGGCTGGCAGCGGCTGCTTCGCTTAGTGCAATACCCGACTTCTGCTTTTCTTTCTTTCTTGAGAACCTCTTTGGGGAACTGCAGAAAACTTACGTGTTGGTTATGGAGGAACGATTCCAACGAACAAAAGCACTCAAGGTTCTTGCTCGCTTTGGCACTGGAAGGAACATTGGGTGCTTGACGAATAGTGTATGCACGGGGGCTCAGCCTCCGACGCACATTTCGTGCACAATGCATATTGCTGGCTGTGCGCCGCGTATTTCGCATACTTATGCTCAGAGGCATGCGTAGCATAGCTCGTCGTTCGGGTGCCAAGTGCAGACTAGGCGCTCTATAATACACAAGTGTTGAGACATCTAACTATGCTCAGTCTTGGTAACGCGCGAAGGCACTTCCACCCACACGGATCTTTGTCATCATCTGAGGGCACTGCGTTAGTAAGTGCGCCAGTAAGCGTAGAGGGCTCTTCATAGCGCTGAAGAATCTGGAAACGAGAACCTTGCAAGAAATTCGACATCCTCGCTCGCGCTCGAAGCTTATGGAGAATGTTTGCATTGTACGTGTGAGCTTACGGCGCACTTTAGCGAAGCGCGTCAAAGGCTCTTAGCTGCAAGACGGTGAAGTGTAAATGCAGAAGTTTTATGTCCGCGATTCCATGTACGCTTTTCGTGTGCATACACAGAACGCGGGCTCTCATATACTTCCTACAAAATGTAGAGGAGCGTTGCTTCGTATTTTTGTTTTCTTTATAATACCTACAAGATACTTTTCTTGAATGAATGAATGAATGAATGAATGAATGAATGAATGAGAATGAATGAATGAATGAATGAATGAATGAATGAATGAATGAATGAATGAATGAATGAATGAATGAATGAATGAATGAATGAATGAATTTTGGTCAGCTTTACAGTAAATTGCGGTGAAACTAAAGGCCATTAGGTCTGATACGACTGACCTGACATGACATGACGCCAGGAAAAAATTGTAAAGTGTCAAACAAATAGTTCAAGAGTAGTCATTCCAAATCATAATTTTAAAATGCACCTGTATGATAGTAATCCATTGCTTGTCTTAGGAACTTATTTTTTGTTAGTATCCTTTCTGCCTTAACTATCAATGTTCTCCCAATCGTGCTTAACTGTTTGGGCCCGCTGCAGTGTTATCGTCATTATCTACATAAGCAGGCAGTGTGTATTTTTACTTTGTGTTTGCCCTTACCGCTTGTTACCGTTCTTCTAACGTCTCTCTTTCTAAGACAAAAATTCAAACTGCTTTGTTTCCGCCCTTACAAAAAGAGTTTCCTGGGTGTAGCGCATCCTGCAAGACATGCTCCTTAAGAGGGGGGATATAGCGCTCAACAGATTACATGCTTGAAGCACAGGTCACGTATACAGGTACAAGGCTTCCACAATGCCTTCGACTGCTCTTGTATCTGGTGCCGTTTCTCGCCCCTCCCTTAGAGTAATTGCACACCTGCCGCACTCGACGTGCTAGGACTAGTGTATACCTGCTCCATCACCACCTAGACTTCTAAGCGCCTCTTGAGTTTGTCCTGCCTGCTTCAGCCAGCGTTCACTGCTTGGTGAACATACATTATTAACTCAGTAGCGCAGAAACATGTCGTGGTCCCGACTTCTAAGTGTTTGTTGAAGGGCTCGCGCTAGCTTGACAACGGAGCGCGCAATCTCACAAGATGCGCTTTCCTGCAGGAGAATCCATAAACATATATTCGTTCAGAACTTAACTATATGTTTTAAGGCTGTAACTGCTTTAAATGCTTTGATTTCTTGAGTGTTATCTCATCAAGCCAACTGTCCGCTTCCTATTATATGTCATTAGACTAGTATGATTCGCTTCTGTTGTGACTCGCATGCAACCAATTGGGCAAACATACCACCGAGTTATTTTTTTTTTATGTAGCCCAATCTAATGAATTCCAGCATGACCATATGGTCACGATTTCCACAGTGTTCGTTTTGTGGTCTAAAGATGATTTTTATTGTTTCGAAATCAGCGGTGCCCAAATAATTGAAAGTTTCTTCAAGTAATTTCATGATGGCTGGATATGCCTACCTTCCATGGTAGTTTTTCATAAGCACAAAAAGAAAAAAAAAAGAAAGAAAAATGAAAGCGATCATCAATGGGTAAATCACTTGGAGCCGAGTTTACAAAGCTTCTTATTCGTAAGAGTTCTTTGCCATTGAGAAACCGCCTTTGCTAACGGTATATTCGACACAAAGACTGGCTGCACCTGCTATAACAAATGATTCTAGCTTAAAAACGTTTCAAATGTGCGTCCTGTCCCGCATCGCGCCGCCCTTTCTCTTTGTTCTTGCTAGGCGCTCTGCTATAAGGCAGTTTGCTCTTTCATATTCACACTTGTTCTGTGCTTCAAACACTAGTGTTGTTGTTGTGTTCATCGAAAATATTGCGTACTTGTACACCTTCTATGTGAGGTACGCGCTAATTAAAGGCTCCTTGCTATAGACTACCGCGCCTGCACTATCCTGCAGCGGCGATAACAAAAATGGGAGCTGACGCAAACCTCCGTTGTTGACAATGGCCAGGCACATGAAATAAAGGCCCCGCGCGTGCTAACGCGGCCTACCTTTCGGTGTCCTGCATGTAAGTTTCCTTCGCGCGTACTTTCATGCTGAGTCATTAAGAAGGGCCATTTCAATTATTGGGCAAGCGCGTGCATTATAAACGAAATGACGCAAAGTATGTTGTTTAAATGTGAGGATGGTGCTTACTAATGTACAGCGTTCGCCATTTACCCGCGACAAGTCTGCTTTGACTCACTGTGTATAGATACCCATTTCATGTTCCCAACTCCACGATTGCGTTCATTGCTGCTTCTACTTAAAAGTCTTATTTGGGCCTCGGATTATGAAGAAACTCCTGACTTCAGCCATTTTCTTTCACCTGTTTGGCAGCCATGTACGCCTCAGACTTTACGTAGCACCGGCTACTCCGCGTCGCTTAGTAAACGAAACAAAATCGGGAAACGCTGGATAATCTCAAAGGGCACGATATATCTAAGTTTCTACGCAGGAGTCTAAGAAGCCATGGAAGATCGTGCACGGTTGGGGAACAGCGCTGCGCAGTTTCATGGGAGAAACAGCAGGAAAATGAGCATGAACATCAAGGCGCATGAAATGTTCTTCATCGTTTTCATTTTCCCGACTAGCCCTAATGCAAACCTTAATGGCGAAACGGGCGTCCTTTTCAAAATAAACAGTAGCATAATTGTTTATCTAAAACGAAGCAGTCGTGTCGAAATCTTTTTCGGAAAACTGCGAATGCATTCAAAGAATGGCATTTGCACCGGCAGATGATGTAAAACTGCAGCTCAAGACCTGATGTGGAGGTGAGCAGGGCGCTTAAATTTTTCACTCAGTGACCCTGCGACAAGGTAATCCCTGCAATCATTCTTCCTGAAAGCTGTGGCATACACGCTCGGCCGCTTCTAGAAGCTGTTGTTGCTCCTGCTTGATGCTCTAAAAGAAAAAATTCATGCATTCGAAATTCTGCTGAAGCGACGAATAAGGCCGCCGGAAACGTGCATCTTCGCAGCCAAAGCAAAAGTAAAATTGTCCGCGTAGGTAAAGCTAGGTTATCTCCCTACACACCCGAAGAAACACGGGAAAGGAAACCTCGGCTCGCGAAGCGGGAAGCTTGCAACATTGCGAGCTCTAGCTTATTACGTTGTATTCCTTCCAACGAAAGCCACGCTCGACATCGCACAACAGAGATTAGACGAAGCGCGCGTTAGCGGAAACAGATATCGTCCTTTTTCATCTTCTTCCCTTCTGTAGTTTGACAAATCCCGCTCTCTCTCGCGTTTCTCTTTGCGGGCTAAATCCATTAGTGGGCGGAAATTGAAACACAAGAAAAGAACAGCCCCGGCTTATGTAAGGAAAGAAAGAAATGATAGGGGAATTTGGTCACGCCGGAAGGGATTGGGGAGTGAGGGAAGTGAAGTGTATACCATGCTCTGGAATGGGTAGCGGGGTAGGGGTGGGGGTTAGATGTCTCTTGGCGTAACCACTGAGCCCCCCCCCCCCCCACGGCATAGCGGGGCTGATATACGCAGGCGCTTCCAGTGGAGCATGTGTGCACAGTGTCGACGCACAAGAAACACGGCCCCGTCCGCAAGCTTCATCTTTCGCTTGATTCTTCCTTTTTCTTTTCCTTTCTTTTGGGGGTAGGTGGTGGAGGCGCAGTGCATGGGAACCTTCCTTACACGGCAGATGTAGGAGACTAAAGGTCTCGGGGGAAGCAGAAATGGGGAATGCACAGCGTTGCAACACTAACCACCACTGCAGAACGGCGCGCGCGCCTATCCAGGGGAGAAAATAATAATAAAGCTGGAAGCGAGCACTCGTGCCCGGAAGAATAAAAAAAATGGTGGGAGAAAATCAAATAGGAAAGAAAGATCAATACCGTGCTGAGGACACGAAGGAACGCCGGACTCTTCTTGTAGTACACCCGGAGGAATAGACGCGTAGCGAAAGGTAAAAGAGAGCGAGGACGTCACTCGTAGGAAACGAAAGAAGAAGAAAAAAGGAATCGGAAAACGAGAAGATAACGAAGGGTGCTCCGCAGCGAGAAAGAAGGCCGATGAACAGAAACAAGCGAGGCGCCGCGGACCAAAACGTGGTTTGCCGGGGCAAGTGTACACGCACAAAGAGGCGAGCTCGGTCGGTGGCGGTGGTGGTGGCTTTGTGTTTTGCCTCGGCTCGGAAGGGAAGGGTTTGGGGGGACGAGGAGAAGGGACAGCTTCGCAGTCTCCAGGGAGGCCTCTTTCCTTTTCGGAAGCTGCTGTACAGAAAGCATGCTCGCGAACAGATTGTTACGTTCCCGCTGATACCCGCTCGCGGGGCAGCGGGTACACGTCGAAAGAGCTTCGGCGACAGCGCTGCAACGGCAACAACAACCGGAACAGCGCGCGAGAAGTTGCGCGCGTGCGAGTCAGCTTCGTGTAGGGACCCGCACGCGCGGGCCCTCTGGTCCACAGTTGGCGAGCGTTGCCGGGAAACAGAAAAAGAAAAAGAGGAAACGCTTCTATGCCGGCGCTTGCGGAGTGGACAGTGTTCGCTTTGCCGGCGATGGGCCGGTCGCCCGGCGATTTGCACAGACACTCCGGGAAGGATGGTGGAGCAAAGAAGACCGACGGGCGGCCTCGGTGAAGAAACGGGCGGAGAGAATAAGCGGGCATTGTGTCTGCTCCCGCTTCGCTTTTCTCTGCCGCGCTATAGAGAACGGCGCTTGTGGGAACGCCGAGAGGCCTTGTTCTCCTTTCTTTCTTTCTCTTTTATTTCTTTTTTCTCCTTGTTTTCCATCATTGCAACGCAACGATCGCATCTGGCGGCGTCGTTTTGAGAAATGGGACATCGGGCCCGCTTGGAGTATTCTATAGAGACTGCGCGAACGGCGGGCAGCTAGCGCTCTTGATGACCGCCGTCTTGCAGCAGCTGCGTACGCGATCGCTGTCGCTTCTGTCGTTCAATAACCTCCAGTCTCTTCCCTCTGTTCCTTTCTTTGTGTCCGCTCGCTCTGTTCTCGTTGACAACTACTCTATGGTGTAGCTAATATACATTCACGCACATCTATATTAGCGGACAGGGCTCAACCACTCGTAGGAAAAGAAAGTCGACCAGCTCTACGTTTTCTTGATTTCTTTCTGTTTTTGATAACAGTGCGAAGAATATGTTGCTCTGAAATGTTAATGACTTCATGGTCGTCGCCAAGTGCTTCCCGCAAACAGGCTTGTTTTGCTACGTCGTCCTATTATGCTGGCTGACTAACATAGCTCGATTGAAGTTGGTTACAAGTAGGTGCCCTTTAAGTTCTCTCCCCCCAAGAAAAAAGACTGCTCTTTTTCTCTACATCCTCGAGCTAGGGAAATATTTTTCTGTTTCTTTAGTGCTTCGCTATATGACAAATGACTGAGTCTCATGAACTTGTCTTGCACAGCTTTAGGAGAATGAGCAGCAAATGCACTCAGGAGAACCAATTGTTTTTGTGGTGCATTCAAAAGAAATATAGAGCATGTGGTACAACTCATTGCATTCACCAACGCCTACATCTGCGTGTTTTTGCTCTTTTCCCATATAGGCATACAACCATATTTTGGTTTATTAATTTGTTCTATGCATGTGTGTCAATGTAGCTTAAGTGCCAGAGCTCACATTGTATTATCACTAAAGAAATCTGCGTACATTATTTAACCTAATAAGGACAGTTCAGTGCGCATAGTAAAGATAACTTAATTCATAACTGCATCACACTCAAGTGTGCGTGCGTACATGCGTGCATGTGTGTCTTTGTGTGGGGAGGGGGAGGGGCTGTAGTTTTGAGCACTGCGCGTGTTCTTTTCAATTCATTATCATTGACTGTTATATTAGCGGGGGAGAAAACTTGAGAAAGGGGGGGAAATTGTCATTGGCATACGCAGCATAGAGGAGGAGGCAATAAGCGCAGCACACGATGGAAAATATTAACAATGCTGATTACATTTTTAATATTAGCTTTGGTAATCGCTTCGTGAAAAACAGAGCCGTCATCACAGTACTGTTACCAACCTGCTTAATGTTTCGTTTCTGTATGAACACCCTCGGTGGCGGCACAGTGGCTTTGGTGTTGCGCCACAGTGGCCGGGTTTTAATGGGACGAAATGCAAAAAAATGACATTTTGGCGCATCTCAACATTTAATTTCTGATTTAATTTTAGTAGGAACAAACGTAATGTGCTCATTATTTGTCCTGCGCATGAAGGAACACGGAGCGTGATTCAGACGTCTTGCAACCACAAATTTAGCTAAACTCCGTAGTAGCGAAACTACGTTATCAATTTTTCACTTGAATATATATTATTTCCATAGCGGAGCGCACATTTGCGACCACAGTATATTACTGTAGCCCCATTTGAACTGCATCCCAGGTGGGACTGGATGTGACTGTCCCTGGCACTCAAGCTTAATGACGTCACGTGACAATGGGCGAGCAATTTCTTGTACATTCACGCCTCAACAATTTTTTGTACAAACCGCAATGGCTGGTGCGCTTAAGCATTTCATGAGTTTAAATAACAAAAAGCGAAAGACTCCTTCCGACACGGCCAACCACTTATTACGCCCGTTGACGCTGGAAGTCAGCATGACAAAGCCCAACTTCATTCACCTGCGCATGCGCATGGACACCCTTGTAGTTCTCACTCTTCGCGCAGCGGCACACGCACCGTACGAACTAACTCTAGCTAACAGCCCACTCTGCCCCTGTTAATAACACGCTTCCCCCTGGACAGGCGAGATCGATGTGAAGCATTTGAGAGAGGCCCTCCTAGCCCCGTCGGTACCGCCATACGTCGTCTGGAAGGCGATTTCTCATTTTTATTTGCGAGTCATTCCGATACAGCACTCGAAGCCATTATCGAGCACGCCGAGAACGGCTCGGCTGTGTGATGGAGACGGTTTCAGAGGAGAGCGATGTTGTGGCGCGTCCCGCCTCAACTTTGAGAGGATGGGACGAAGGACGAGAGGGGTTATAAGAGGATGGGGACGGGAGAACGGCCACGTAAACGACTCTGAAGCCTCTTCGCCAGCGATGGTGTCAGCCTCGCAGGAAAGCAAGCGGCGGTTCGAGCCATCCCGTCGGATTAACGAATTCCAATACCGCGCGCGCACGAAGGAAGAGGGCTCAGCCGTCGCTAAATGCACGCAAGCCCGCAATAGATAGGCCGCCGCAGAGGCACTCTCTGACGCCTTCAGTGTGCTGCTTACTTAGCTCGTTTATCACCGAAACGGGCGGCGGCGAAGCGCCATGAATGGAAACCTAAAGGTATGCTCCGTCTCACTACTTTAGTGCAGTGCGGTGAAAGCTACAGATCCCGTCAGCCAATGGGGAACGGGAACCAGACGTAGAGGCCTGCCCGCTGCTGCTATTGTCGCGTGCTAGGCGAGTTCAAACGAGGTCGCACGAAAGGATTCCCGGAGCTTCCGAAAGGGCAAGACTTCTTTCTTTATCAGAAATAGAAAACCAGTTTTCGTTCATTCCTTATTCGCTCACGCGTCGTCCCGTAGCTTTCCCTGCACTCCGCGGAGTTTGCACTGCACGCATTTTGTGAGGCGAAGTCTAAGCGAACACTGAGACAAAAGTAACTATAAAGAAGTCTCAGAGTAGCGATTGAGCAATAGGTATGTCCAGCAAAGACGGGTGTGAGGGCTGATGAATACGGAGTAAGCCTCATGGCCAGATGTGGAAAGAACTTTTTCAACGTCGTAATGGCCGGGTCAGAGGAGCGCTGTCATGCGCAAGCTTCGCGTGCAGCTGAAAATATCCGAGCTACCTGCAACCTACTTCCCTCTTTCTCGAACTCCATCCCCGCGAGTCGTTTTTCTCCTCCCGAGATGATAGCGCGTGGAAATGTAGTACTCCTGACACGTTTTGCTCGGTTGTAAGGTTGCATACACCTGAGCTACTGCATAAAGGATAAGTCATATTGCCATCTTCGTTGCTTCCTTTTGATAGGAGTCGTTTCTTTTGTTTTGATGTTGTGCTGTTTCTTTTTTTTTCTCTGCGTAGGTCTCTTGTCTATATTTATGTGCCTTGCCACTTTTGATTAAGAACCAGCGCAGGAAACAAATACTCTTCTTCGCTAAGACACTGATGTCGCCCATTTTTCTCTCAGCATAATAGAGGACGATATGCTACACCGCGCAATTCGCGTGGAAAGTGGTGGTGGGAACAAAATTGGGGAGCCCGCAACACATGCGGGGTCTAATGCGAAAGCACTAAAGGGAACACACTGGGGGACTGCACTGGGAATCTATTAAGGTTCCCTTTTGTTTCCTAATACAGTTTCACTACTACTACTACTACTACTACTACTACTACTACTACTACTACTACTACTACTACTACTACTACTACTACTACTACTACTACTACTACTACTACTACAACAACAACAACAAAGACGTTCCCAGTACGTGTTGTGGGGCGCCCCTGGGTGGCTGCCGGGGAAAAAGGGCGCTTTGCACGATTAAAATAGACAGAGTGCGGTTCGCACGCGCTCATAACTTCGCCAGCACGAACAGCACATTACCGTTCTCGGTAATGAATCTTTTGTGCTCCTGGTCTTGATGCGTTCCTGAGGCCTCGGCCGAGTCCAGGAACCCGCTTCTGGACTGTATGTATCGCGCGAGGATGGTACCTGCCAACCTAGAAATTGGGGTGACCTGACCTGCGCTCAATTTAAGGAATGATGGCGTCATGAGAAATGGCGAAGGTCTGATATTGTCGGATGAGAGAAGCATCTGCGCGTGGAAAGAGGTAGGAGGAAGTCCGAAGGATATTACGAGATTCACCGGCCTTCTTTAGTCGAGCGTGGCGTTGGATGCTGTGCTCAGCTCTACAAGATTTAAGGGAACAAACCTTCGCCATCGCAGAGGGACACGTTCGGCGTGTCGTTAACGCGGGTTAGCAAACTGGCTTTATCTGTCCCCTGATGGACAGAAATCTATTAGATGACTTGAAGCGGGATATATATATATATATATATATATATATATATATATATATATATATATATATATATATATATATATATATATATATATATATATATATATATATATATATATATATATATATATATATATATATATATATATATATATATATATATATAGTCATATCATAAGAAGCCAACAAACACTGACACCAAGGACAACATAGGGGAAATTACTTGTGCTTAATAAATGAAATAAGGAAACGATAAAGTAATGGAAATTAAAGTGGATGAAAAAACAACTTGCCGCAGGTGGGTACCGAACCCACAACCTTCGCATTTCGCGTGCGATGCTCTACCAATTGAGCTACCGCGGCGTCGCTTTCCCATCCACTTTCTTGTGTCTCCTGACACACTCTCAGGGTTCTACTAGGACACACAAATACCAAAGAAAGTGGATGGGAAAGCGACGCCGCGGTAGCTCAATTGGTAGAGCATCGCACGCGAAATGCGAAGGTTGTGGGTTCGGTTCCCACCTGCGGCAAGTTGTTTTTTCATCCACTTTAATTTCCATTACTTTATCGTTTCCTTATTTCACTTATTAAGCACAAGTAATTTCCCCTATGTTGTCCTTGGTGTCAGTGTTTGTTGGCTTCTTATGATATGACTAATATAAATCGGGCCCCTCGGTTAACCTCCTTTCTTCCCGTTCACATATATATATATATATATATATATATATATATATATATTATACGTAAAAGAGCAACGAAAGGGCAGGTAGGTTGATCAGAACGTATTTCCGGTTGGCTACCCTCTACTATGGAGGGGGAAAGGGTAGTAAAGGTGAGGCAAAAGGGAGGAAACAACGAGCAATACACGTTGCCTGTGTAGGCGCTGTTACACAGTCCGCGAACGCACAACGCAGTCATACACGGTGTCGACGTCCCACTAACACATACAGCTCCACACAGTACAAAGCCAAAAGTTGTCATAAAAACCCGCCTCCATTAGGTAAAGACAGCAGCGCCTCTATACCTGAAGAGAAACGAAGAGGAAAAGGTAGAGAGGTTAACCGAAGACGTGCCCGGTTGTCTAGTCTAAACTTGGGGAGGGGAAAGGGGAAGAATACATAAGGAGAGAGAGAGGCGGGGAATATAGAGAAAGGCATGGAGGTCAACCAGAGGTAGTTCCGGTTGGCTACCCTGAACGGGGGGAAGGGTTAGAGGGGATGAAGAGAGAAAGAGAGTGGAAGGGGGAGATAGAGAAAAAGAGAGACGAGCACGAACAAAGCACGTACACTATAGAGCGGTAGGGGGCGAGAAAACTAGAAGCTTGAATGACGAGCCTGAGGATGACAGGGAAGGGAATTTTGCGCTGGATTTCCGGAGCGCGTCTCGGCTGTCGGATCGTATGGCGATTGTGGCGGTGCCGTGTGGGGGCTGGTAGGTGGCGTCTCCAATGGCCCGCACTTCAACGTCCGTGGCAGTTGACACATTCATATAAGAATTTGTAAATAAGTAATGTAGGCCCACTACTGCCGTGAGCGCTCGCTTCTCCGCATGCGCAGCATCTGCATAGTACGCGTTCTGTGTGGTGGTGTGTTGAGAGCAGCGCGAGCCTGTTGGCGGTGCGGGTTAATAACTGCGTTCATGCCATGGATTATAGGAAAAGCATCGATATCTGTAATCGAGTCGCTTGGTGTTTCCTTCTTTACTTTTTTCTTTTCTTCTTCTTTTTTTTTGGGGGGGGGAGGGGGGAGGCGAGAACAAAACACAGACGAGGCACGGAATGAAACAGTGAGAAATAAAACAGGAAAATTCGCAAGCGCTGGTTCATCGCATTAGAGCGCACTAGCGCAGTCGCTGTTTCAAACTTCGGGCAAACCTGCAATTTTCGTTTCCTTCTATTTTTTTTAACTCTGTCCTTCCTGAGACAACAGCGGAAAAAGCAAAGTACTTTTCCGTGTTTGGCAGGAACCATTCCTGCGCCAAATCGCTTGGACGCTTGCGAACTTGAAAAGAAAGATACTAACACAAACGTAAACACTGTCGCGGTTGCACAACGCAGTTTAACACTTCGGATGTTTTCTTCAGACAGGATATCACACCGTCACTTCGTCAAAACAAAAACACTGTGACCGCAGAAAAATAAGGTTCTGAGGGTGCGTGGGAAGCGGGGACGGCGGATTTGTTCATGAGGGGGGATTAGCCGGCGTGCTCATTACCTTGCGCCAAGGTAAGAAGGAAAAACACGGAAGGGCACTTTGATGGACGTCCGCTGAACTCTGGTAACGAACTTCCGGTTCGCCGCGCCGCAAAACATAATACGGTGAAGTTGCCAAAAAAAAAATTCCTGACATCATTTTCTGAAGTCAAGTCTCTCTCAGAACTCAATTTCCGGTAACGCGCTGATGGTGTGACCTCGTGAGACCAGGTTTAAGGCAATTTTAATGCTCCAGGGTGTTAATTATTGATCTATCGCATTCGTGATATCTCTTTCCGTGCATTCTGATGGGTTAGGCCAGCAGCAAAGCCTGTGAAGTAAGGGTGAACTCCTCCCACGTAATCGAAAACAATGCGATATGAAAATATGCTTACATGTATACTTTCATGTCGCATTGTTCTCGATTGCGTTGTTAAGGATACCTGTAGCTACACTGTGAGGCCTCGTGCTAAGCACTGTGTCACGCAGAAGCGGACGTAACTGCGAAAGTGAGTGAGCGGGAATGCAGCCCCATGTTCGCCCGCTTTAACGGTCTTAAGAAAAGGATATGGCCACGACTAGATGGCAGGATCGTACCCATCTCATCATCATCGGATCAGAGAATAAAATATTATTTTATAAGGGCCGCAGCCCAGCAAACCTCTGTTTGGGGAAATTCGTTGTATTTTTTCGATAAAACGAAATCAGTTGAGCTGCGTAGTTTGCCAAACAAGTGTGACACCTCGTGAAAAGTTGCGATAGCATTGACAAGCAAGCTCCATCTCAAAATTTTCGACTGTCATGGTGCGCCTTTTTTCACTGAATATTAGCTTGATTGCAGAAGAGAAACGCTCAATATCCAGTGACGTTAACGGCACATATTAATGCGTGAGCATTAGGAGTGCCAAAGTGGAAAAAAAGTACATACGGGCGTGCGTGCGTGCGTGCGTGCGTGCGTGCGTGCGTGCGTGCGTGCGTGCGTGCGTGCGTGCGTGCGTGCGTGCGTGCGTGGCTAACGGACCACCGTTAGCTGCACTTCGCCCCTCAAAGAGGCAGGAAATGTGTCGAGTGACCTTCTGGCGCTTTGACAATCCTGACAACACGTTGCAAATATGGTGAACGCGGTTTAAATCACGGATTCGGGACACCAAAGATGTCAGGCGTAACGCTAACGCATTTCTCTCCCATTTACTGCTAAATCTCCGTCGATTGTTTTTGCATTTTGGAACGTCCTGTGATCCAATGCCCTCTAGAATTGCTGAATGTTCACCGTCCAGAACCTTTGACAGTTATTTCAGTGCACGAAACTTCTTTTTTTTTTGTTCCAGATAGGATGAAGTTTCTAACTAACTCTACCAGCAACAGGCCCATTGGAGATGGTGCCGAACCTTTCTTTAACGTTCCAAAGGAGGCCCATATTCCGGCTTAGAGTTGCGCTATAACATGTCCAGTTTCGTCAGGATTTCGTCCAAAAACGTGAAACGCGTGCACAAGCACGCTAAGCCACCTCCAGATGTGTTGTCCCGCAGTGCACATAGCTATCGTCCGCTGCAACGCTGTTGATAAGAGAATGTACACCCTCGAAGTGTTAGGGGTAATAAACGGCTGCCTTCAGCCAAGTTTCCCAGTGGGTGCAACATTACAAACAAAAGAAGGCCACGAAAAAAAGAAAACACGAACAAGGGCATTTTTAGGTTCTGAAAGTCATACATGGAGACCAGCATAGAAATAGGCATTTATAGGGGCAATAAAAGCTCCTCTAAGATGTTTCCATAAAATAAATTGCGCCTATATTCTAAATGGGCTCGATAAGGGCGCAAGAAAAGAATAAGCACCACCGCTGAAGTTCCTGTCTCTAGTGATTACGTTTTCCTAGTAAAAGTCCCGCTCCTGTTTACTTTTATGCCACAGTGCATCGCTTTTATATCGCTCGGCGCAAGAAGGTTTCCACTTAGTCGATGGTTGGGCTGACGTTCTCAACGTTTGTTCCAGAAGATATCGATCAAGGACCGAGGAATACGAAAACAAAAGAAAGTTATTCCAGCAAACATGCTTACCATAACGTTGTAGTGACTGAACGCTCTTGAAGTGCCTCAGGAATAGAAGACCCGCATCAGTGAGAGGAGACAGACAGTGCAGAATGTTGTTATCGCGTCCCATGGCCATGGTGAAGCACTTAATAGAGACAGGAAATGTATGCATGTAGGTTATGGCTGCTATTTGGCTCAATTCAATGACGATCCAGTGGCACCGGCACTTCTCTACCTGGGTTACGCCGAAAGATTGGCACCACGTCATCGACGTCAACAGAGAGGCACGATAAACGCTATCGGCTACTACAATGCCTCATAATGCAGTTGAGAGGCATGGTGTTTGTTTTTAAACGACGTGCACAGCGCGGCCGACAGAAAGGCGAAAAATAAATGACGAGGAGAAGCACCGACTTCCAACTGAACTTTATTACAAAGAACAGACATTTATGTGTACCCCCGTACACGGGATCACATCCAAAATTCTTTTTTGTTAGGTTGTTTCTTTTTTCGCTCATTTGGGTCGAGAGGAGCAACTTTTCACCTATACCTGTGAACGCTGCTGGGAATAAATTTAGATTGGGGAGTTTTACGTCTCAAAACCAATATTTGATTGTGAGGCACCCAGTAGTGAGGGACTCCGGAATAATTTGCACTACCTGGGGTTCTTTAACGTGCACCGAAATCTAAGTACACAGGTGCTTTCGCATTTCGCCCCCATCGAAATGCAGTCGCCGTGTGACCTCGTGCTTAGCAGCGAAACACCATAGCCACTAAGCAACCAGGCGGGTATGTATACAGAGAGACTGCAAGAAAAGTCTATAGTTCCATTCTGACGCCCGGGAAAAAAAGAAGCCCCAATAAGGAGCGTCGACGCAGCATACATCACACAACTATCGCGTGTTTCTTTTAACTTCTCCTTTTTTAATATACATATATATATATAAAAGTGCATGGTACACAGCGATCGATGCTCCCTTCCAGAGATGCGTCAATGTCACGCCTGTGTCAAGTGCCAACGAGCTCAGAAATAAGTCCATGCCGGCCGGCCATACGTGCCTCGGGTGACAACTGCGACATCGGTCATCCGTGGTCTGTCTCCACTTCATGCCGTACGATTGAGATCTTCGATGGCGGTCCCGATGTTTTAAAAAAGCGCAGAAAGAAACAGCGCGAGCTGAAAAAAAAGAATACAGGAAACCGTGCCTCGGTGCGGCCGCTATCTCGGAAATTCGACGCAGTGCGGCATGACAGCTGTCGCCTGAGGCTGATTAAAGTTAGAAAGTGAAAATACACGTGCAGTAGCTGGTTGTCGACATCGGCGTGTTGGTAATCCGTATTAAACTTGCAAAAGCGCGTTACGGACAGCCTCGAGAGCAAAGTAACAAGTTCAACAAACGCGCCGTGTTTGTGGTACTTTACTTCTTTTGCTCCGTAGAGTACTTCTGCCCGCTCAACGCTTCAGTAGCGCGAAGTTCTTTTTGTCTTTCTTTTTTGGTTTTTTTACAACGAAGCTGTCTATGGCTGTGATCCGGGAAAAAATGTGTCCCGAGAAGTTCATAAAAACAAATCCTCATGTGGGCCGATCCTGATGATAGGGCAGAAGGGGTCCATGTTCAATGGCAGATACCCCTGTGGGCTGCGCTACCGGTAACGCGCCCTTGAACGACCTTTATCACACGTAGGACCCAAAGAGGTCCCAGGCACAGGTGTAAGAAAAAATGTTTCGTACAGCTTTTTCGAAAACGTCTGTTAATCCTCGGCGCCAATCGCGCAAACGAGCTAGTGCCACTGCTCGCGCGTTCGTCATCGTCGTCGTCTTTTTCCACAGCTGGCTCCGTTGTGCAAAAATCTATCGTCGTCTTCCACGACTGGCTCTGTTGCCGCTCATCATTCCAGCGCAAAATTTCACTTCTGTCGTCGTATTGGGCAGGCCGCGTTTACCGGGGTGTGAGCCATTGCTTAAGCGGGTATGAGCCATCCATTGTGTTACGTGACGGACACATTTAATAACGGAGGTGATACACGAATGTGTGCGCGTACCTATATCGCCACGATGACTACAGATTAGGACAATAAATACGTTCGTACGTTTGTTCAATATTCTGGCTCACCTCTGTGTCGTGCGCTAAACAGCTTCACTGGTCATCGACCTTCACAGAGTGGAATGGATGGATAATTGGATGCAAAACTTTAATGAAAGTGGCATATGATTTCTTTTATGCGAAGCATATTACGAGAGCTCAACCCAGCTCCTCAGGCGCGGTGGTGTCGCCTTGAATACCACGTGACACCGTGACGTCGCGACAGCGGAGAAACGGCGCTCCAACTAGCGCCGTCGCTCGCGGCGTCGCCCCCCGCATCGGACGCGGTGAGCGTCGAGCAACGCAGCGTTCGGCGCGACAACGAACTGCGCGCCTGATCAAGCGCCGCACGCCTGGGCCGACGCCGACGACACCGGCTTTTCTGCGACACGAGCTCCTTAACGCTTTCACGTTAAAATAAAGGCTTGTATGCTTCGCATCCTGGGCTTAACCTTAGCTAAGCCACAGCCATTTTCTTATGTGCGTGTTGCTTTTATTTCGGCTAAACACTTTATTGCTTTCAGGCTTTATTGGCTTGCAGGCTTCACAGGAGTTATTAATATCGGCATACCTGTATTCTCTTAAACCAGAAAATCAAGTTGTTGTAGAGACTGTCCAGCTTGCGGGAATTCCTCGGCTCCTCTCGCAAGTACCGACCGCCTGTGCGCGCATGAACTTACAACTTCCGCTTTGCTGCACGGTACTGGGAAGCAGGCGCTTTCTTTGTCTCATTATGCGTCTTTCCTCCGTGCTGACATTTACATTGCTTTCTGTCACGACGTCTTTCGTGGCGAGGCCAAGCGCCGTACGACGGGCCGCCTGGATCCATTCCGATGGAAGTCGTGTCGTCAACGTCGCCTTCACTTGTATTAGTTGTCCTATTCCTGTCTGGACTGCAACGACGTGACATTATTATCCAGATGTCGCATGAAGAAAGGGAACAGCAAGCCTTTATCTGCATCACGAAAGAAAAAAAAAGAGGGGTCCCATAAACTTGCCAAGCTTCGATTGGAGACGTATCAGTGATGGATACGGCATCGGTTATTTGCTTTCGCTTCTGTTGCCGTGATTCGGCGTCCGCACTTCCTTCAGCGGCGTCTGTAGCGGATGCGAATTACGGGCGATATAAAAGAAATTCAGAAGAAACCAAACGCAGTTTTTGCGTCCTCCGAAAAGATAGACCGGAAAAGAGATGTCTAAGAAGCCCGATAGGAACGTAGTGAACGTCATACGTTGAAACAAAAGAAGAAGAAGAAAAAACTAGAAGAGGTCCGAATAACGAAACGCGGAAAGTAATCTCAACCGCGGTGACCTCCTTCGGAGGCCGCGGGCGAAAGCCTGTGGAGCCGGATCGTACGTCTCCATTACCTTGCTCGAAGCAGTCGCCAAGTATGGAGTCGAACGGGGAACGCATTTCCCCACCTCTGCTATCCTGGAACTTCCCATCCGCCCCCCTTACTCCTGGTCACCCCAAATCTCTTTCTTTTTATGCTGTTGTTGTTGGTTGTGTTCTTGTTCTCTTCTTGATTCACCTTTCTGGCCAGACGGCACCGCGACCGCAAAGCCGAGCTCCTATTCCTGGCAAATCTCTTAGGCTCGGCTAAGCCCGCTGCAGACGTTCGTGTGTGACTCGAGGGACGCCATACATGGGAAAGCAAAACACACCCGGGACTTCCTTAATGTTTATTCTTGTTTTGGCCTAAAGCGTAAGCCAAAGTCAGGCGTTGTTCAAAACGGCTTCGAGCGCGTCAGCTCTTGCATCTGTTCTACCTGTTGCTTGTGTTTTCTCTTTCCGATAACCTGGCCAGTATTTTGCTCAGCCGCGTGATTTTGACGGGCTGTTTGCGGCACTCGGAAACGATGAGATGGCACCGTGCCGACTTTTAAAAGAAAAGTATAGAGTTTCTTAGCGTGATACCATATCTTTTTTCTTCGTGTTGGTCCTAACGTGCTCGACTACGCGAAGGAAAGCGTCACTCTTATTCACTACGATCGGTAAAAGAAATGCACTTCAGCACTGAAAGCTTAAATTGTGGATGCACATTTTGCGCAGAAGGGTTCAAGCTAAACTGAGAATGCATTCTGGAAGGCCGGCTCCCTGCAATTACCGGTGGGCTACAGTGGTTGCATAACACCACCTCTTTCTCACTCACTGGGGTAACGCCAGAGCGAGTCCTTTACGTAAACTCTTCGTAAACTGTACGTAAGAACCTCCTTTTTCTGCGAAAATCAAGCAAACTAGCTGTGTGCCAGGCACAACCGTTCACTTCATAGCGTGGAGCACGCAGCAGCAGCATTAGCTCAGGCTCCACACTTTTCAGAAGAGTTGTTCATTTCATCAGTACATCGGTACGCTTTCACGAATCGGCTTCAAAACTAACAATCTATTAAGTTCAATAACGCCATCGGCTACGAATCCGTCAACTCTACAACATCCGCTGCGCACAGCAGTGGATGCTTATACCTGCACGAACCGCAATTATGCTCCATCAATTCTTCGATGTATGGTCACCACAGCAAAATGTTAATTTGTATCTGAACTGACCTCACATATGTTCTCCATGAGGTGTAACCTCATGCCAAGGACCAATACCTCAAGTTCAGAAACCGACATCTACAGACCCCAGAGACCAACTTGGGCGCCAAGGTACACTTCCAGATGAAGCGACACCCTCAGTGTTCTATCCTCTTTTGCTTTTTTTTTTATGTAGGGTAGCAAATAGGACAGGCGTCTGGTCGACCTCCATGCCTTTCGTTCTTCTTTCTTCTCTCTCTCTCTCTCTCTCTCTCTCTCTCTCTCTATATATATATATATATATATATATATATATATATATATATATATATATATATATATATATATATATATATATATATATATATATATATATATACAGTGAAGTAGACGCGCTTATGAAGCGGACTATTGACGTATCGGCCGGAGCCCGGCCTTCTGATGAAGGCCGGACCCCGGCTTCATCATATATATATAGTACACACACGCCTATGTTGCCTCGCGTAGGATTGCCGCCAAGAAGAAAAGACACTCTGGAACAAGTACCGGCAGTGACGTCGTTCGAGTACTAGGTGTGGCCTCACGTTAACTTCACAATAACACTTAAATTGAGCTTCGCATGGGATGCTACCGTAGTGAACCACACATTGGGCAATCTTCTTTCCTCTTACCTTCTTGATTAAATAGGCCTCGAGCCACCATACAGTAGAATCTCGTTAAGCGGAACCACAAGAGACCGGAGAGGTACGTTCCAGTTGACAGGAGTCCCGTTTACTAAGAAAGATGTGCGGAGGTGAAGCACTTTGCCACACATTTTCCTTTGCCACACAGCACTTTGCCACACAGCACTTTGCCACACAGAAAATGCCACACATTTTCTTAACACTGCCAGATACGTTGAGCATAAAGTAGTAAATAAAGCAACAAATATGTCGCGGAGTTTGGTCCAGGTTGACGGCTACTGGATTGGCTAGGCTTCGCTAGTTTTCATTACGTTGGTGTCGTATCAAAACAAGAGCATAACTTTTACTGCTTCAGTCGGTGGCCAAATAACACACGGTCATGAGAGTCTGGATTATGGAATGGTGCGTTGTAGGCCGTGCAAAATTTCATTAGTACTTAATTTGGTCGTATACGAGGCCAGTTGCGGCGCCGTGAAACTGTCGTGGTCTGTACATACTACGCACTAAATATCTACCAAGTTTTTGCCTGTTCAGTCTTGCAACGACTTTTTAAGGATTGCTCCTTGGATATAAAACACGCGTAAAAATACATTTCAGATCCTTTCGTTTTCTTTCAATAAAGAAAGAAAGAAAAACCTTTGCAGCTTTCTGCTGCGGTTCCGTTTTCGGAGAGTTGCGGAGATTTTGGTTTAGATTACCGAAAGTTTTATTTATTTCTTTTTTTTTCTTTCATTACCCAAGTACAATATCAACCAAATTAGGGGATATTGTTGTGTTTAATAAATGGTAGTTCCACTTAAACAATTGTCGTTTAACGAGATTCTGTTGTACGTACATTATAATTTTCATCTCTTAGCCGCGGCGCCCAGTACAGTTTTCTTCAGACCACGCTAAACTAACTCGACTATGAACCCTTAAGAGGCCAACATTGCCGTGCTGCAGCCAGATTGCTCTGCTCCGCCGAAATAAAGTTGTCCTGTACTAATATTGTGCCTAGTTGAGGGACCATCTGTGTTCCTGCCATACGCATCCCCTCACGTGCGCTCTGTGTTCCGAGTCTCTCTCTCTCCTCCTCTTCCTCGTCCTATTATTTTACTCTTTTCCTCGCATAGGTTAGCAAACCGGACGTTTCGCGTAGTCCACTTACCTCCTCTACGTTTGATCTCTTCGCCTCCTTGTTCTCTCTCTTTTGATAACACAAATTAGCGATGCACATTCCTATATTGAGAAACGTGAATGCCCGGCCTACTTCTTTTCACCAAAAAGACCTTCCACGGTGTCGCAAGTTACCGAACGCTGCCAACATGCATCTCTCGGAGATCGCCTCTTGTTTAAAGCCTGCAGAGGGCAATATAGTACGGTGATTGCGATCACACTATTGCTTGCCGTCGCCTAAATATTTACCGGTTCCTTTAAATTAGCTTTCCACACGCGACTACGCGTCTGGTTTCTTTGTCTTCTTCTTTAATCTTCTTAAGCTTCGCAAAAGGACAGCCACTCAATCGAAAGCCCCTGCGCATACCTTATGACTCTTCTAGTCACTCCGGGTGTTTAAACGAGCCTACCGGGGACTTATGCAAAGCTGGCTCAGCGGGCTGGGCTAAGCAAACGGTATACGGTCATCTCACGGTCTTTTCTCTCTCTTACCAAAGGAGGCTAGCTTCTTTTCTTGCACGTTTCGTGCCGCTAATCCTGCTATGTTGGGCTCTCGGCGGCGCCTAATTTTAGACACCGCTCAAATAAAGGACCTCTTTGTGTTGGCGTTTCTCTAACGTCGAACCGCCGCCCATTGTCTTTTTCTTTTCAGCCTTTCGCGGAAGGACGTATTGGAACAGCTGATATTCGGAAGCACAGAAAAGCAAAATCCGCCGAACAATGTATATTCAAGGGGAAAAAAAAGAAAACGACAAAGAAAAGTCCATCGCTTCTGGCATTTCAGCTGCTTATTTGACTGGACTGGAATTCTCGGCACGCGCCGGCTGGAGTTTTGACCTTTCGAGTAAGCGCGAATTCGTTCTCACGGAAGTGCGGGAAACGCGAATCTTAGGGCGGAAGTAGGCGTTAGAGAAATAGAGGGAAGGCAGTACAAGGGCTCTTGGTATAATGTAAACAAAGGTCACGTTTAAACGTAGATAGTTTAGGCAATGACCATTCGGTGGGCCGCAAGGCATACTATGGCAATCGAATACCGTTTGTTTGAGTAGCGTAGCGCTAGTAGCACAGGCCCGCCGACTGAACTGTGCAAAGAATTCGTTCCGTTCTTTGCTGCTTCAGCTTAAACTGCAATAACGTGATAACCTGGGTTGGCCTGCCTCAGAAACGTGCCGTTGTCCAGTGCTATTACTCGTTTTTTTTTTCAGCTTAAACGTTTCTTTGAGTTAGTGGGCGTTGACCGTCGAATTACAGATGAAGGTTTGCGTTCTGACGGATAACAAAGCCCAGCCTTCCCGTGCGGTGAAGATCAACTACCTCAGCAATAGAGGTTTTGGTAAAGTATGCTGGTGGGATAGTCAAGGTGACGGCGGGAACATGTTCAAGATCTCCGAGATACCTACTTGAACAGGTGAAAAATGCTCCCTCGTAATTAAATGACGTAACATTTGTGAGCAGGCATAATCCAATAGGAAACAGGACACCTCAATAAACTTGGTATCCAATTAGGGCTCTTAAGTTTCTTCAGCGAATCTATGTTTTTAAACTCCCTGGGCCGTATGAAGCTTCGTGGAAAAATGTGTTTGCAGCGCCCGAAAGTCGGGAAGAAATGCATGTAAATAATTTTTATAAAGCTTATCTTTCATCATGTGATTAGACAATGAGCAAAACGGGGACAATGGGAAAGCAGGAGTCAACGTTTCGACAAGTAGACTTGTCTTCTTCAAGGCGACAAGTCCACTAGTCGAAACGTTGGCTCCTGCTTTCCCCTTGTTCTCGTTTTGCTCATCGTCTTGAATTTCCATCTCCCGTATTCCCCGTGTTTTCCCTGGATCATGTGATTAGATATTTCTTTAAGATGCAGCTAAATTGTGTTCGAGTGATTTGTGTTCTCTTCATCTCTCGTTGGAAACCATTCTGATTATTTGACTTTTCGTATAACTTTTAGTCCCGCTGTAGACATGGCATTACAATCTAATACCTACCTTTCCTCCACATCACTGCACGCGAGGATAGAATATAATCCAACGTAACAATCAAACGAAGCAACCTACATAACCCGGTTTAGTACAGCCTAATATAACACTACACGCCGACTCGTTGAAACGCTGAACAGTTTGGGTGTCACAATAAGTGAGCTAAGCAGTGATGTCTCAAGGAAACAAAGCATCTTCTACTGTCAAAATCTACAGGAAATGATTTTTACGGCTTGCGAGCACTGCCGTCAAAATCCCGGGCAAGCTGAGTTCTCAGCTTGCCCGAGCTGCCACCGAGAACATTTCCTTTCAATCAGACGCTTCACTGCAGAAGGAGATACGAGTGGAAAGTTAAAGCGATTCCTTTCAGAGCTGACAGTCGGGTCAGGAAGTCTGGAATGGATACGGCTGACCACGTTTATATCATTGGCGGTAAGCACGCGTGGCCTCTCGTCAAGGAAGTTATCGTACCGGAGCTGTATTTCACAGCTAAAGCGTACATTAATATTTGGAAAGGTCGCTGAAACTTCCACATTGTTTTATTAGAGTGCGGCGTTGTGGTGTAGTTCTGTTTATTTCGCTTGAATTCTCTTCGAGTTCTTTATTCGTCGGCTACTTATTCATTTTTGTGAAGCTAGGCATAAAATTAATGTAGCAGCTGTATTTGAAGCTACGTTCAGGAGTTCTGAACATTGCTCAAGATTACTGACAGCTGGGCGAGTTCGTGCACATTCATATTAACTGCGCAACGAAAGTGGGACAAAGAAGGAACAGTAAACACAAGCGTCTGTTCCTTCTTTGTCCCCGTTTGGTGGCGGAGGCAGTATGAAACATTGCTCCTTTGGCAATCTCTTGAACTTCACCGCAGCACACCAGTATAACTGAATGGCAGCACTTTCTAAAATTATATTTCAAGAAATCGACCTAGTTTCAAGCTTTCGTTAGCAGCGCCGAGGAGGTACTTCGTTTGAAGGACATACGCATCTACGGTACTTAGTACTGCATTATTTCACTACTTTGGTCCTGATCAAAACACTGCTATAACGCAATACTAAGTGCCGGCTAAGTACCATAAATGCGTGTGCTACTAGAAGGAAGCACTCTCTCAACGTTGCTATTTCAAACTTGTTGAAACTCAGCCAATCTTTCGAAATATAACTTTTTTATGTTGCCCATTGAATTAAGCTAGTCTGTTGCGGAGAGTTTCAACAAATTTCTTTATTGTGAGTGCAGGCTTAAAATACATACGTCAGGTAAAGTCACAGCACCTCATTTCTTTCATGCCTGTGGTACACGAATTCAAGAAATGCCATTAGGTCGCTGCAAACCAGTTTCGGTTTTGGCTCTCTGGAGGTGGATGGGGTGGATGCGTTATGACGTCATGATGCTCTCGTTCACTACAGTCTTAAGATCGCTGTGGCAGCCAGACGCGGCAGCACTCAGATGAATCTTGTTTATGTGTTTTTATGGGCAAGAGAGAGAGAGAGCAAATGATAAATGAAAGGTAGGGAGGTTAACCAGGACTGAGCCCGGTTGGCTACCCTACACTGGGGAAAGGGAAATGGGGACGGAAAGATTAAAGAAAGAAGAGAAAGTCCACCGGGGATATCGTTCAGTCACTCAGTCCGGATTACAGACGTTCACTCAATCCTGTATCTTTCAAATATCGCAGCAGCGCTTTTGTGGCCTTTTGTAGCTGCGATATACGAGGCCATGGTCCCAAGATCTTGTTCAAGGTGAACGG
Source organism: Dermacentor albipictus (assembly GCF_038994185.2). Classification (NCBI taxonomy): domain Eukaryota; kingdom Metazoa; phylum Arthropoda; class Arachnida; order Ixodida; family Ixodidae; genus Dermacentor; species Dermacentor albipictus. The sequence goes on along the minus strand of NC_091825.1, from coordinate 143,228,297 downwards.
TTTGCTATCTAACTTGTTGAGAGTTGTGCAGAGATCTTGTCTTTCATTTTCAAATGATGGGCAGTAGCACAGTAGATGGTCGATAGTTTCTTCGACACCGCAGGCATTGCACTCGGCGCTATCAGCCATGCCAATCAAAAACGTATATGCATTCGTGAATGCGACGCCCAAGCGTAAGCGGCACAACATTGTTTCCTCATTACGCGGAAGCCCTGGTAACAGCCGCAGTTGCATAGATGGATCGAGGGAATGCAATCGATGTTGAGTGAAATCAGGCGTGTGCCACTTCTCCAATGTCATACGTTGCGCTAGCTTGCCTAAGTGTTGGGCTGCGTCAGTACGCGATAAAGGTATAGAAACAAGGGTTGCTCCTTCGTGTGCTTTCTTAGCAGCGTCGTCAGCGAGGTCGTTGCCGGAGATACCGCAATGGCCAGGCAGCCACTGAAACACGACGTCGTGCCCTTTAGCAATCATGTGATGGTGAAGTTCTCGTATCTCCGATACGAGTTGTTCACAGGACCCGCGACGAAGAGATGACAGAAGACATTGTAAGGCCGCCTTTGAATCACAGAACATTGCCCACCGATTAGCCGGTTGGTTGCTAATATAATCAACGGCACCTCGGAGGGCAACAAGCTCCGAACCGGTCGATGTTGTCATGTGAGAAATCTTGTATCGGATGCTTAGTGATCGTGATGGTATAACCACTGCCCCGGTGGAGCTGGTCTGGGTGGAAGAGCCATCCGTATATATGTGGACTCGGTCAAAGTAGGAAGTGTGCAAACAATCCAGAGCTGCTTGCTTCAAGGCCAAGGTAGATAGGTCGGTCTTCTTTCTTATTCCTGGAACCGTAAGACGCACTTGAGGTTGTTTTAAACACCACAAAGCTGAGGTTGAACGTGCTGATGGTGTAAACCCCGATGGTAGGGAGGCACGATACTTGCTGATCTCGTTGGAGAAGGATGCGTGTGGTCGTCGTTCTGGCAGAGAGGCAAGAAAGCTTGATTTAATCCGTGAAATATGACGAACATGCGCCCTGAGCGAGTCGGTGCTGATGTAAGTCGTGATCGGATGGTCTTGAGCCATTATAATGGTTCCTGCTGTTGAGGCGCTCCGCGGAAGGCCTAGGCAAACACGTAGTGCCTGTGCTTGCACGCTCTGAAGTTCTCTAAGATTGGACTTGCATATTTTAGCAAGCACGGGAGAACTATAACGTAGAAATCCGATAAAAAGTGCTCGATATAACTGTAGCATGGAGCCTATTGACGATCCCCATGTTTTGCCGGCGATGAACTTGAAGATGTGAACAATAGATGTGAGCCTCTTCTTCAACTGGGCAACCTGAGGGCTCCAAGAGAGGTCCCGGTCAACAATGACACCCAAAAACCGATGATTTTTCTTGTAGCTGATAGGCTGGCCATTGATGTATACTGGATAACCAGACATTGCTTTCCGCGTAAAAGCGACTAACGCACATTTTTCTGTTGATATGGTAAGGCCTTGTGTCTGAAGATAGTCAGATGCCTGTGTTGCTGCTTGCTGTAGCCTTGCGCGAACCTGCAGGCGAGTGACCGCTGATGTCCAGATGCAGATGTCGTCGGCGTATATTGAAACACTCACTGTTTCCGGGAGGGATTCAGCCAGCCCCAGAAGCGCGAGGTTGAAAAGAACAGGGCTTAGAACACCGCCTTGGGGAACGCCTCTGCATGTGTAGTGGTCGGTAGTCGGACCATCTTCCGTACGCACTGTTGCGGCACCACGGACCCGAGCACATGGGGGTTGGACCCTCCCGCGTGTAGCCGTGCGCGGCTTAGCCGTGTCTGGGGAAAAGGGGATCCTGGGGGTTGAGCTGATGCTGGGTGCTTGGACCTTTAAGGCCCCCCGGCGGAGGCAACACACCCCTTTGGCCTCTGCTTCACATAGACGGCACCCCCGGACTGACCCACCCGGGGGAAATCGGCAGTCGCCTTTTCCTGTCTCTCTCTTCGCACACCTTCGTCTTTCCCTCTCACTTTTAGTCTTTCCTGTCCTCTTTTTCTTCTGATAACTTCCAACTTTCCTGGCGGCTAGGGTTAACCTGGTGTGCTATGACCTACCTTGGTTATAACATATGTGGTTATAGCGACGATGTACAGTTGGCATGGCAGGGCTTGTTTCACCACATACCTTGCCGTGTCCCCTTGTTGGGCTCGGTGGTGGGTGACTGGCATCGTTGCTGAATACTCAACATATTTCATGGGAACTTCCAACCCTTTTTCAACCGATCGTCCCTCTAAAAGGGGGCGCACCGATGCTACATTTCAGTTTTCTCTAAAACCCTCTCAGACTTTCCCGAAATTTCACGTTGTACACAGTGACAAACCTGACAAGAAAGCACGAACTATTTCACCATTCATTGTGGCGAAGTATCTCACAGAGACCATTGGAGGCGGCTATAAAATCACCAAGCTGGCCAGTGGGGACCTATTACTTGAACTGAAAGACAAAGCACAACATGACAAGCTAACGAACCTTGTACAACTTGGAGACATCCCTGTCAGTGTAACAGCACACCGAACCATGAATACGGCCAAAGGCGTAATCTCTGACATCGACTTGATGGACTTGACCGATGAAGAACTCCTGGAAGGATGGAAGGATGAAAATGTAATAAACGTACAAAGAATTAAGATCAGACGGGACAACAAGGAGCTGCCAACTAAACACCTAATAGTTACCTTCGGCTCTAGCACGTTACCAGAAACATTAGAAACTGGATATATCAAAATCAGAGTACGACCATACATCCCCAACCCGCGACGCTGTTTTAAATGCCAGAGGTTTGGCCACGCTTCCCAGAGCTGCCGAGGGCGGCTAACATGTGCGAAATGCGGCATCAATGATCACTCTGCAGATGACTGTAAGGCTGAGCCCCGTTGTAGTAATTGTAACGGTGGCCACCCTGCATATTCACGATCATGCGCAGTCTGGAAAAAAGAAAAAGAAATAATTACGATAAAGGTAAAAGAAAACATAACTTTCAGAGAAGCAAGACAACGCATCTCACCAACATTTGCACAGAGCACATCTTTCGCCGAAGTGGTACGTCGGGGGGCAGTACCACAACGGCACTTGGCGGATGCCAGCGCAACGCATAGCGAGCGTGCGGCAACGCCACCCGCCCCCACGGTGGGAGCAGCGAAGGCTGCCCTACCTCTCCCGAATTTGTCCACAGTGGAGGCCTCTGCTGGTGCTGGCACCAGTCAGCCCAGCTCCGAGGTCAAGACAAACCCACCAACCACCAGGACGGTGGGCTCCAAGGCCTTGTCTTTAGAGACAAGGTCTTCGCGTAAAACACACCGCTCGCAAGAGCGCGTGTCCAGTGCCTCTCAAGAGGCCATGGACACAACACCCAGTCAGAAGGCGCAGTTGACGCCTAAGGAGCGGCGCGACATTGTCGACCGCTCCAAGAAAGACAAAACTCCAATTACAGGGCCTCAAAAGGGCGCTGTAAGCTAAATCAAGTCCTCTTTGACACATAGCACAACATTGATTTTAATATGGATACACTGATTATTCAGTGGAATATCAGAGGCCTGCTTTGCAACCTCGATGATATCCAAGAACTCCTTAGTCAACTAACTCCTAAAGTGCTGTGTGTCCAAGAGACTCATTTGAAATCTAAACACAAACACTTCCTACGTCAGTATCTTATTTTTCGGAAGGATCGCGATGATGCCCTCGCATCATCCGGCGGCGTAGCCATCATAGCTGACAAATCTATAGCCTGTCAACACTTACAGCTACAAACACCCCTTGAGGCAGTGGCCATTCGAGCTGTACTGTTAAATAAGCTGATAACCATCTGCTCCCTATATATACCGCCGCATTTTCAGCTCCACAAACAAGAATTTCAGGCACTAATAGATCAGTTGCCTGAACCATATCTTGTGCTTGGAGATTTAAATGCGCACAGCAACCTGTGGGGCGACTCGCGCTGCGACGCGAGAGGTCGCTTGATTGAACAGTTCCTTTTTTCTTCAGGTGCATGTCTTTTGAACGGGAAGGAGCCCACGTATTATAACATGGCAAACAAAACATATTCCTCAATAGATATTAGCATAGCATCTCCTACTCTTCTACCTTACTTTAAATGGAAAGTTATTAAAAACCCATACGGTAGTGATCATTTCCCTGTAGTTCTAAGCACACCAATGGCTAATGAATGCCTTCCACAATTACCTCGCTGGAGAACTGACTCGGCTGACTGGGAAACGTTCAAAAAGGTTGCTTGTTTATCCTGGGACGACATGTGTGCTTTAAGCATAGGCGCTGCTGTTGAATATTTTACGGCTTTTCTTCTTGACACCTCCGCCAAATGTATCCCTGTAACAAGTGGATTGTCCACAAAACGCCGTCTTCCGTGGTGGAACGATGAGTGTCGGAAAGCGCGAAAGAAGCAAAACAAGGCATGGGGTTTACTTCGGGATTCTCCGACAGCAGAAAATCTAGTCAATTTTAAGCAGGTCAAATCCCAGGGTCGAAGAACGCGGCGACAAGCTAGAAGAGAGAGTTGGAGAAAGTATATATCAGGCATTAACTCTTACACGGACGAAACAAAGGTTTGGAATAGAGTTAATAGAATAAAGGGTCGACAGTCTTACTCTCTGCCTTTAGTGAATACTCAAGGCGACAGCATGGAAGATCAGGCGAACTTTCTTGGCGCACATTTCGAACAGATATCCAGCTCGTCGCACTACTCTGAAACATTTCAAAGGTACAAAAGGCAAATAGAAGGACAACCATTAGAACGGAAAAGCACAAAATACGAGGCATACAATAGACCCTTTTGCATGGCAGAGCTTCAGGCAGCACTAAACAGCTGCAACCAATCTGCCCCCGGATCTGACCGCATCCTATATGAAATGCTCAAACACCTGCCACCTGAAACACAAAAAACCCTTCTTTGTCTCTACAATTCTGTATGGTCGTCCGGCCGCATTCCCTCTGCTTGGAAAGAGGCCATCATAATTCCTATTTTGAAACAGGGTAAGGACCCTTCCTTGGCAAATAGTTATAGGCCCATAGCATTGACGAGCTGCTTATGCAAAGTTTTTGAAAAGATGGTAAACAGTCGCCTGGTCCACTATCTAGAAATAAACAAGCAATTAGACCCATATCAATGTGGTTTCAGAGAGGGCAGATCGACGACAGATCAGCTGGTGCGCATGGAAATGTACATCAGGGATGCCTTTGTCCACAAACAACTTGTATTATCAGTATTTCTTGATATGGAGAAGGCGTATGATACTACGTGGCGCTTCGGGATCCTTCGGGATCTTTCTGCAATGGGCATTCGCGGCAACCTCCTGAGAATAATTGAAAGCTATCTCTCTAACAGGACATTTCGTGTTAGAGTTGGCAACGTACAGTCTCGACCATTTTTACAGGAGACAGGTGTACCGCAGGGTGGAGTACTGAGTTGTACGTTATTTATTGTTAAAATGAACTCCCTCCACACCGTATTGCCTCGCACACTCTTCTACTCCGTCTATGTGGACGATGTACAGATAGGGTTCAGGTCATGCAACGCTAGCATTTGCGAGAGGCAGCTACAACTTGGCTTGAATAGACTCTCAAGGTGGGCGGACGAGAATGGTTTTAAATTGAACCCCCAAAAAAGCACATGTGTCTTATTTTCAAACATGAGAGGTGTACTGCCACACCCAGACATCAATATTAATGGAGAAAGATTAACTGTTAGTCATGAACACAAATTCTTAGGTATTATTCTGGACACAAAGCTTAACTTCATTCCCCACTTAATATATCTTAAAGAAAAATGCCTGAAGACCATGAACCTCCTCAAGCTGCTCTCTCGAACAACTTGGGGCAGTGACAGGAAGTGTCTCCTTAGCCTGTACAAGAGTCTCATACAATCACGCCTCGACTACGGAGCCGTGGTGTACCACTCCGCAACAGAGACTGCGCTAAAGATTCTCGACCCAGTCCACAACCTCGGTATACGACTGGCAACAGGCGCCTTCAGAACGAGCCCTGTTGAAAGTCTCTACGTTGAGTCCAACGAATGGTCCTTACATCTGCGAAGAATATTCTTAAGTTTATCATACTATTCTAAGGTAAAATCAGACACCGAACATCCATGCCATTCCATCGTTAGCGACCTGTGCGCTGCCAGACTTTACAGTAACCGTCCACGTATTAGAATCCCTTTGAGCCTACGCTTGGAAGCAATGGTAGACGAAACAGACATTCATCTCCCAGAAAATATCCTACCTCCCACTCGCCTTCCACCGCCTTGGGAATGGCAGACCATGGAGTGCGATATCTCGTTTGTCGAAATAACAAAACATGCACCTGAGGCACACATACGATCACACTTCCTCGAACTCCAAGCGAAGTACTGTTGTGCCGAATATTATACAGATGCTTCCAGATCATCTGCTGGTGTCGCGTATGCAGCTCTTGGGCCATCTTTTTCCACCTCGGATTCTCTAAATCCCAACACAAGTATTTTCACGGCTGAGGCGTACGCGATACTCTCAGCTGTAAAACATATCAGACAAAGTAATCTCAATAAGGCCATCATTTTCACAGATTCATTAAGCGTAGTAAGAGCCTTAATGAGTTTACGAAAACATAAGAACCCTGTTTTTAATGAACTATACACACTACTATGCCTAGCATTAATGTACAGCCAGAACATCATCCTATGTTGGGTACCTGGCCATAGGGGCATAAAAGGCAATGTAGCTGCTGACGAAAGTGCAACGTCAGTCACCTTTAATGAAACGGATATGAATAAACCTATATCAGCAAAAGAACTTAAGCCCTTCTTACGCAACAAACTGAGGAAGTACTGGCAGGACCAATGGGATAATGCAGTATTGAATAAGCTACACGTTATTAAGCCAAAATTAGGGAACTGGATAACTGAAAGAACAACAAGACATAAAGAAGTGCTTCTGTGTAGATTAAGAATAGGACATACGTACGCCACTCACTCCTACCTTCTGACGGGAAGCGAACCTCCGACATGTAGCAAATGTGGCAAGAGCCTTACAGTTATCCATGTTCTTATACAATGCACTGAAATAGAGGCAGAAAGAAAAAAGCACTTTCCCTCTGCTTATATCCAACACATACCGTTACATCCAGCACTTTTTCTTAGCAATGAACCCCTTTTTACTTTTCAATCACTATTCAACTTTTTATTTGAAACTGACACCCTAAATGTGATTTGGCCAGGCTACTTGTAGCGCGGCCTCCACCTGGAGGTCGTAGCTGCAATGAAAACATTCTCTAGAGCACCTGCCTCCCAGTCCTTGATTTCAAGGCTTTGCTGAGGCACTAGTGCTACAGATTACATAATTTACTGAACATCCCCATCTTGTGAAACATCTGTTGTCACCGCGGAAACGATCAATCACAGTCATTTTTTATACCATGTATATACTTGTATTTTACGCACTTTAGAGTAAATAAATTTTAGGCCCTTTTACAGCCACATCGCACCACATGCATATACTCAGCTTTTTAGCGAATATTTTAGGCCACTATACAGCCGTGTTTCATTACTCCCCGCAATTAACACCCATATATCATTCAGAAGTACAGACCATCGACTTGGCGCTCTTTGGCCACATCTGGCCCTTGCGCCAAAAAACCCTACTAATCAATCAATCAATCTTCCGTACGCACGAACAAGGACCTTTGTGTCAAGTAGTTTCTGATCCATCGATATACTCGCCCTCCTAGTTCAACTGTGAGAAGTGCGTCGAGAATGGTTTGATGGGAAACATTATCGTAAGCGCCTTTCACGTCAAGAAAGAGTGCGGCTGATAATCGCTTCCGAGATTTTTGTTGTTCTACAGAAGATACCAGATCGATGACACTATCAATCGATGAACGGCCTCGTCGAAATCCCGCCATTGAGTCAGGGTAAATTTTGTTGTGTTCAAGGTACCATTCGAGACGCATGAGGATCATACGTTCCATGAGTTTCCCGACGCAGCTGGCAAGTGCTATCGGCCGATACGACGCCAGTTCGAGCGGTGACTTTCCTGTTTTTAGTAGTGGTACCAGGCGGCTTCATTTCCATTCCTGTGGGACGACACCATCTCGCCATGAGCTGTTAAAAATGCTGAGGAGTTGTCTTCGTGCTTCTTGACCGAGGTGGCGCAAAGCACTATATGTTATCCCATCGGGCCCTGGTGAAGATGAACTCCTACAGAGCGCCATAGCAGCTTCTAACTCTTCCATAGAGAATGGAGCGTCCATACTTGTATCTCGTGGACCGGGGATGTCACCTGAAGTCATGTCAAAGGCTAAAACTGTGCCGCCGGCGACTTTCGCACAAAATTCCTCCGCAATTTCTACCTCACGGCGGTTTTCATAGAGAGCAAGGGCGTTGAAAGGGTGTCGTTGCTGGGGGCTTGAGCTAAGGCCCCGTAGGGTACGCCACACGCGGGATAATGGCTTGCGGGGGTCCAGTGACTCGCAAAAGCATTTCCATCTTTGATCCGCTAGCTTATCCATTCGCCGCTTTATCTTCTTTTGCATACGCCGAGCTTCTCTGAGGTCATGAATTGACTTCGTGCGCCTGTACCTCCTTTCAGCTCGGCGACGAAGTGCACGAAGCCTTTCCAACTCAATGTCATTCTCTGTACGCTTTGATGAATGTGTGAAGCAACGCGTGCAATCTTGCATTGCGTCAACAATTATTTCTTCTAATTTGCGTGCGATACGTTTCTTGCATGTGTCTTCTACACGAGCTTGAAAGACTGACCAGTCGATTTGGCGAGATACAACCGGTAATGCGGCGTTTAGTCCATCGATTCTCACATAGGTCGGAATGTGATCACTTCCATGGGTTTCAATATCGGTGAACCACTGCACGCTCGAAGTCAGGCAACGTGACACAAAAGTCAAATCAAGGCAGCTGCTGTACGTTGTTCCTCGCAGAAATGTCGGGCTTCCGTCGTTTAGAAGACATAGGTTGTGGCCTGATGCAAATGATATTAGTGACCTGCCCCTCGAGTTTATCCTGGAGCTTCCCCATATATGGTGGTGGGCGTTGAAATCCCCTGTTATTATCCAAGGACCGGGAGTAGCAGTCATAATATCTTCTAGTCGTTTGCTATTAAACTGACTGGTTGGGGATAGGTAGACGCCAATAAGAGTAAAAGACAGCCTCTTCTTTTTCACAGTAACACAGACGTATTGGTTACCGTCGTGTGGCGCTACGGGTTGGGAAAAATACGTAAGGTCTTTGCGGATGTAAACCAAAACCTTACTACTACGGACACACGTGGTTGAAACAAAAGGTTCATATCCTGATAGTCTTATGGAGGCTGATAAGTTCGGTTCGCAGATAACCAGTATAGGAAAGTGGTTGTCAAACACGAACTGCCGCAACTCCGAAATACGTGACCTCAGGCCTCTCGCATTCCATTGGAATATGGAGGCACTTCTGACATCATCCCGGAACGATCGCTGTTGCTGTCGATGAGCCATGGTTCTGCTGTAGAAGCCCTCAAGCACTGGACTTCTGAAGGCTCTCAAGAACCGGATTGATGGCATCCAGCACTTGCAACGCACTTCGAGCTGTTGGTGTCTGTAGCTTGTCCAGAAGAACACGAATAGCACTCATCAGAGAGCTTATCATGACAACAACTTGTTGATCCTGGTCTGACAATTTATCAGGAACAGATGAGGTATCCTTTGCTGTAGAGCTCTGGTTTCGCTCAGTAGGGGCATGTAGCCGCGGGAGTGCAGGCCAAGCGTCAGCAGCCATGCTGTTCGATGCACCTGTGTCCTTTGAGCTGACTGTGTTTGGCCGGGGCGGAAGAGCGGGTGGTAATGTACGCGGCTGGCGTTCTGCAGAGGCTTTGGAGGTTCTTGATCGACGTCGGCGACGTGATCGTCGTCGCTTAATTGATGCTGCTGCTTCTCGGTGAGACGAGTGGTCTCTAACCATTTTTCTCAATATGGCCATTTCCTTTCGTATCAAAGGGCATTCCTTCGAGGATGCATCATGAGGGCCGCTACAGTTTGTGCACTTCAGCACATTGGCCTCGCACGTGTTAGTGGTGTGTGGCCCAGTGCAGCGAGAACAGACGGTAGTGTTCTTGCACACACTACTGACATGTCCAAACTTCATGCATTTCCAACACTGCAGCGGTTTTGGTATAAACGGGCGAACTGCGTGTCGAAAGTGGCCCACTTTCACATGCGATGGGAGGGATTCGCCCTTAAATACGATCTTAACACACCGTGACGTGCCGAGGCGAAACGCGTTTGCGATGATGGTGTTTTCGGTAGCCGGCTTGATTAAGATCGACAGATCAGAGTCGACAATGGTCTCGTCAACATCGTAAATGACGCCAGTACTGACTTGTTTGCCCAGCGGAATATGAGGGCGGACTTTTATCCCGTCAAGTTCCGTGACATTGCGCAAAGAATCCAACGCAGCTGCGTGTTCTACGTCAATCGCTAGGACGTTCTTGCGGGTGTTCACTCTGACGTCTTTGATTTCGTTCGGAACTAGCGCCTCTAGATGTGAAGACACGGCTTGCCTGTTGAGGCGTCTTAGGTTGTCAGTGGCGAGAACTGGCGCGAACAGGATGGTGAGCTCCTCGGTATTGCGCGAAAGTCTCACGGTGGACTCACTCGAATTCGATGATGCGCTGAGAAATCTTCGCTTCGCTTTACGACTCCGCACCAGCTCGAAGGTGTCGTCACAAGAATCTTCACTGCTGACATAGTACTGCATCGTGTCGTCGCTATCAGTGTCGCTCTCGGTGCCGTTGCGCTTCCTGGAGGCAGCCGCCGCGGGCACTGCCGAGTCCGGCGGACGCGCGTGAGAGTCCATCTCCGTCGCAGTTAAGGAGGAAACAGCAGTTCAAGGCAGAGTCCAAGAAATGCACAAAATGAGTAGAGCTGGAAGACTCGGCGTTCTGCCTGAAAGGCACTTCGTCTTCTTCCATTTATGGGCAAAGTCATCACATGCTTAGCGTTGTTCCTGCACCATGTCCGCAAGATTTGTTCTGTGTCATGACGTCACGATAATGTCGGTGGTGCCAGGTCCGTAATCACCTATCAACTTCAGCCTCAAGATACCTTACAAGTGCAGATTTGTGCTCGCTAATTTTCGTCATTTTACACGCACGAAGCAAGCGGTAGAACTTCCCCAACTTCGATAGTATGGGACTCCCTCAGCCTCAACTACATCAGATACCGGCGTTTTCTGTCTAATCCGTAGTGTCGCCTTGGGGGTCTCCTAGTGTTTCTTCCGCCATTATTTTGTTTCACCACCGGTTGCGCTATCCCTAGCTCACTTTCGCGTTTACAGACGGGTGTCGTAAATCAGAGGCGAGAACCCCGAAATACGGTAGGAAACGTATTCGCCTCTCCTCCGACGGCTTTCTCCCTTTCTTTCCTCCTTTCCTTTGTTCAGGCGTCCTTTCCGATTGCGAACTTTCGCGCCGCCACACTCGGAATTCCCCGCATCGATCAAGCGGGTGTGCCGCACTCAGTCAGCGCGCAGGAGACGCCTACGCCTTTGGGAAAACGCCAGTGAACTTGCCCGTTGGGCCACCGCCCCTTCCTTTACTCTATTATTTCGTTGCTCCGCCAAAATCCAGAAATTTCCCACTTCGCAGTTATCGAGATTGCAACAATGGCCGGTTTTCGCAGTGAGAAATGTTACTGTATATAGCGCCTCGTTTTTCCCACTTTTGTCCTTGGTTGGCGTTCTTCTTTCTTGTTTTTAATTTTGTCTTTAAAATGTTCAAACCGTCAAGACTTCCTTCTTCATTCTTTTCCTGGATATATGCAGCAGACTCTTTTCAACGTGGACAAAAGAACAGTAACAGAACAGTCTGGTAATGGTCATCGCTATTAATATCTCGCCCACCCACACGGTCATTGTGCCGAGCGTTGCTTCTGCCCCTTCGATTCTCCGTTTCGCTTTGCGACCACCCCCCTCCCCCCTGAAGGCACCGATAAAAACGCCTCTCGCTAAACTCCTTTCGAGACCTTGAGGAAACAGCAATTTCTCATTTGCTTTGTGTCTGTGTTGTTTAACGAAACAGTTAGCCTTCGCTGCGGCTGGACAGAGGGTTGATGTAACTGTCCTTTTGAAATGCTTTGTTAGTTTTGTTTCGTTTTGTTTTGTCACACAGCCCGCGCACCATCGTCCAACAAGGATGTGTTACGTTTGCCTGTACTTGCTAGCGCGGCGTGAACAGTTATTACTAATATTATTTGCCGTTTTCCCATTAATACGTCTTATGATAAGCGATAGATTTTCGTTCGCATAGCGCCAAATATAGTTACTCTGTAATTGTGGTCTCCAACGTAAGCGGGGACTCTTTTTTTCTCTCCCTTTTCCCCTTCGGCGCTTTGAAGGCAGCTGTGATGCGGCAGTATCGACAGCCATTGTCGCTGAAATAATGGAAGTCATTGGATTTAGCCAGCGCGCACGTTCGCGTACGTTAGTACATATCGTTGGCGTATCACGGAAAGGATAAGGACATGAAACGATTCTATTGAGTTAATTTTTTTTCTCTTTGCATGTCGGTAGACTCTTTCCAACTAGAAAAAGGCAAACCTGACGTGTGTGTATGATTTAACAAAGAAGGTGCAGGACAAAATTGCCATTTTTCAAACAAATATTTGCCGGGGGGAGTAGTCGGTTCAGCCATTTGTCAAAAATCTCAACATCAAGGTTCCAAAACCTTGCATCGAGGGCTTGCGTCAGCTCGAAACAACGCATCTGGGTTGGAAAGCAAAAGGCGAATTTCGCAAACTGTTTCGCAACGCGATTTCGCTAGGCTCATCCGCTTAGCCGACTGCCGAGTGAAAAAGCTGACGCCGCGGGCGTGGCGCTGATGTCGACGTCCTCAGACAACGTCCCTCTCACAGAGAGAAAGAGAGAAATATTTGATGAATAAATGAGGAAGGAGGCGGGATTGGCTCAGCAATGACAAACCGCTACATATCGGACTTCTAAAAGTCTACAGCGACCGATCACTTTTAACAGAAACTCGGCGTGTGCAGAGCAAAGGCAGCATCTACGCAATTGCTTGAGAACATTGGGCAACCACTCTTTGCTTCTTCGGGCCATACTTCGGTCATGGCCTTCTTCGGGTCTTAAACAGAGGGCGTTTATTTCAGTAAAAGACTTTAATTACATCGGAAATGTTCTCGGAGTCCCAGTATATATATGTATTCGTGTATTAGCAGAGCGAAGTCAAATAATTAACGTATTCACTCATTAATTTCTGTAGCTCTTGCATGTATTAGTGCCCGTGTCTGATAGTGTTTCTCGTTTCAAAATGTGCACTGGTGTTGCCAAAAAATTAACTCGCCATCCCGGCCCTGCGGATGTGGATCTCCAGCGAAGCTGTTGAAGATCACCACTACAGGTGCTGTATGCAAATGCTTCACTGCTCAATTCCTCCTCCGGTGCATTATTCAGACACAGGAGAATGTGTACGTGCGGAATTTCCCTGTGCTCGAATTCCACGGCAATACGAGCAGCGGCAGCACGCCACCACTGGTGGTATTTCTGTGTTTTTTTCCCTTTGCCGCTTCTCGGGAGTCCTAACTATGCCTTACCTACCCGTAGCAGTGCTGCAACAAAAATTAAATCAGGTGCTAGGCTGGTTCTCTTATATATCAGAGGCTAGTGACGTCACTCCCCGTGTCGCAACAGTAATGTTTACCAGAAAACTTATGCAGGGAGCACCGCATGCCTCGCATTGTTAGCATAAGCGCTCTATTATCAATTACCTTGCTTGGATGCTTGTTCCGTGCTTGTTCTTTATTGAAACGAATGCTGTACTGTATGTTGCGTGCATGACACCAAAGAACGCATGCATTTTTCACTTCAATCGCTGAAGGGTTCTTTTTTTCGTGAGGACGCCACCGCGAAAAATCCCAACTAGAGGCTAACAGCTTCGCTGAAAAACTTGCATCCTGTCTACAGTATATACGCGACGAACGCGTATGGAGCTCACGCGAAGAATCAGCGCAGCTTACGAAAGCAAGGTATCCAAGCAGTGATCAAAATCGATTCGTGTGTTCTTTAGTGTACACGTTGCTTACAGCGACACATTTCCGCAATACGCCACATTTGATACAATTTCTGTTGGCTGTTACTTGTATTGCGGTGGCATTAGGCCTGATCGCGCCGTCGCCGCCGTGCAATCTGGACACATGCCGTCGACGGCGCTTGCGGGGGTCACGTGATCTGCTGCGGTTGCGAAGGCGACAGCGTGGCCGAACAATTGCGAGAGCGAAAAAGTCCAAACGAGAAGGTCCGTGCCTTGTTTGATAAGCGCCTTCTAAAGTCTCCGGGGGTGCAAGTGATGGGCCGAGCGAAATGACAAGTGAGGTGACAAGCTCAAGTAGCCGTAGTCCCGTGCTCACCACCCAATCGGCTCGTAAGTATAGAGCCAGGGCTGCATTACGCCTTCTGCTACTGGCATCAGCGTTCTGCACACGCGCACTAGCGTTCCCCCTGAGCAGCTGGGCGCAGACACCTGTCTGAGCAGAAGGGACAGTAAAAGTGAAGCTGACGGCGTCAAGCTGAATGAGACAATGTAGACACCAAGGTGAAGTAGTAAATGTCAAGCTGAATCCGGCGGAGTAACACTCTAAAGACACCTTTCGGGGAACACACAATTGTGCATGACGGCTGGCAAGCTCAAAAAGGTCGTTTACTACTTTCAAGATTTCGAAACATCGTGCCGCAGTATTTACATAACGCATACCTTGTACAAGTCTTTATTTTCTCTGTCAATATTTCGCGTACACTGGTATGGAGCACGAGAGCGTTTTCCGGTAGCGTAAATCGTTTGAGTGTTCTTCGAAAATGTGCAGTAAGGAACAATGTTAATCTTCTCCAGCGCGTCCGCGCTCACGATGCTTTCAGAACACTTCACATTACGTAACTGAGGTTTTTTAGCACACAAAAGGGACGAGAAACAGACTTGTGCTAAAAAACCTCAGTTATGGATTACCAACACGCCCTAACCTACGCTCTGTCATATTACGCCAATGCGAAAATTTTACAACGCTCTAATTAGACGCTACAATTCAAATCAGAATTCATTTTCAATAATCATCAGCCTATTTTATGTCTACTGCAGGACGAAGGCCTCTCCCTGCGATTTCCAATTACGCCTGTCCTACGCCAACGGGTTCCAACTAGCGCCCGCAAATTTCCTAATTTCATTGCCCCACCTCGTCTTCTGCCGTGCTCGACTGCGCTTCCCTTCATTAAGCACGCCACGGTGTCTACCAACGGAAAAAACCGGGAACTCTCAGCGATTTTGAGTTGTCTGGAAAAACTCAGGGAATTTGTGCCTCTATCAGAGAAAATTAGCGGTAATTTTGTGTGATGGGTCGAAAGTCGCGGTAATGCTGGCTCGAGTAACAGACATGAATCGTAATGAATCGTGTTTGACACCCTGTCGTCAGGTGGAGGAGTTTCCAGTGTACAATCAATGACCGACTTTCCGGATGCCCGATAATTTGGACGGCTTCGCGGCACCCCATAAAATCAGTGTATCAGAAGGTCTGAAATTTCGACGCAAGTACCCTTCGCCGTCCGATTTTCTGGACTTTTTGCCGTGACCGCAGGCCCAAAACTGTATTAATTAAAGCCACCACCGCTGCCGTTTTGATTACCTCGCCACCTCGAACCGGCGCTCTCGCACGCAGATCCGCTGGCAGCCGTAGCCACCACTGCGGCAAAGCTAGACCTGGCTGCTTCGACGTTCACTATTAAGCTTCTTGCCGTTGGGTGTCATGTTTTTATTAAAATGATTCGCTGCAGTCAGCAATGTCACCGACTGCGCCTTTGTGGTCCTCGCGATTGGCTTGGAAGCTTGGAAAGCACGGTGTGTCGCATAATTCCAATTCCCGAAAGTTAGCTTTACCGCTTGACATAAATGTTGCTTGGTGAAGCATACGCAAAAGTATTGCAGTGAACCATAACAAGAACGGGAAGGGGCTATTGCCATGGGACACAGTATGGATCCGGTATCTCCTGCTACTGCACGAGCACCGATATGCCTAATACGTGTACCGATAGGCCTTCAGAGTATTTTTGAATGTGCCTGTGGTGGTTTGAGTTCTTAAGGGCAGTAAGTTACATGCATTATATTTTTTCCAACTAGCCGATTTTTCGGACGTTTTCGCAGCCCCTATAGAGAGTTCGAAAAATCGGACTTGGACTATGCAACTGACCAAGAAGATGCTTCATATGATCCGTGGGGCGAACGAGTGGCGGAAGGAGGACAGGAACAGAGAGAACCTGCACATTGAGGAATGAACAGAAAAGGAAGCGTGCTGCCGCCGTTTTGAAGGAGCTTGAGGTCAATAAAGAAAGTGCTGGCTGATGCCGAGATGCAAGTGTACCTCATCCAAACCAAAATAAACTCTTTAAAGCAGTGAAACACAACACTGAGGCGTCGTGCGCGAGCTGAGAGTATGTCAGGACAGTTAAGATTGACTTACGAGCTGTTGAGAGAGAATCTCAATTGTGACGAAGTTCGGGCCTCATGCCACTGAGCTTGCTATCAGTTGATAAAAATAGCTCATATTCGAAAATATCTGCTTCTGTATACATTTCCTTTTCATTAGTATTTGAGGATGTCTGAATCGATTTGCAATTTCTTTCGAAGTCATTTTATTTGCTGTGAATTTTACTAACCCCTCCTTTCTGCTCTCTTTTTGGATAACATGGGAAAACCCGCAAAACTCAGGAAATTTGGAAATGTGATCTTGGTAGACACCCTGCACGCATTCTGTAACCCTAATGGTCCACTGGTTATCTAACCTACGCCCAACATGACCCGCCCAGCTCCATTTTTTCTATTAATGTTAATTAGAATATCGGCTATACCCGTTTGCTCTCTGATCCAAACCGCTCTCTTTCTGTCTCTTAACGTTAAGATTCTTCGTTCCATCACGCTTTTCGCGGTCCTTAACTTGTTCACAAGCTTCTTTATAAGTGTCCAAGTTTCTGCCCCATATGTAGCACCGGTAAAATACACTGATTGTACACCTTCCTTTTCAATGATAATGGTAAGCTTCCAGTCAGGAGCTGAGAATGTCTGCCGTATGCGCTCCAACCCATTTTTATTCTTCTGTAAATTTCTTTCTCATGGTCAAAGTTCCCTATGAGTAATTGACCTAGGTAAACGTAACCCTTCACAGACTTTAAAGGCTGACTGGCGATCCTGAACTCTTGTTCCCTTGCCCGGCTATTCATCATTGTCTTTGTCTTCTGCACAATAATATTCAACCCCACTCTTACACACTCTCTATTAAGGTCCTGAATCATTTGTTGTAACTTGTCTCCACTGTTGCTAAACAGGACAATGTCACCCGCAAATCGAAGATTGCTGAGATATTCGTCGTTGATCCTTACTCCTAAGCCTTCCCACCTTAATAGCTTGAATACTTCTTCCAAGCACGCAGTGAATAGCATTGCAGATATGTATTCATCAGAATGTTGTGATAGAACTTGCATAATTTGCTAAACAACTAATATAGCATCTCACCACCTTTCTTTCCATTTCTCAACTCTCTTCCTGTACATTACGTACTATTATTCTACTATGTATTTACGTTCTCTTATATAACGTTCCCTGGGAACATTAGCGTTTTATTATTATTCTTGTTGTGTTGTTTTTGCAGCGAACCTGCCTGTGGTGCCTTTTCTGCACCGGTATTTTTCGCATTCACCAAATATCAAGTGTCTGTATATGTTTGTAGGCGGCGGCTCTCATAGTCAAGCCTCCAGAATGGTTTTTTGTATACGCCCTCAAGCATTCTAGCGACGTAAATAAATATTTCATATGATTTGATTTGATTTAAACCTAGCTAGTAAATTCATTGGGTGACGGAAAACGTGGAAGGTTTTTTTTATTGGTATTATCTCGTGCACCACCGAGGCGTGACGCCTGGAACCCCACTTGCGTCGCCCGTTATCGCGCCATACAGTCTCTCCGCATGCTCCCCGCCTCTGCGGAGAGCATAAGCAGAGGAACTACATCATGCCACCATTTTGAGACGCCTGGTAGCTGCCGGGGGTACTTTTTCTGCTGCACTGCAGCAGTTTCCTCACGGGCTGCGTCGCGCCAACGTACAGACAGAGCAAACATTAGGAAGCAAAATACAAAGCACAAGCCCTTAGCATTTGTCCCGTTTCTCCTTCTTTTTCCGCACCTGCACGTTTAACCAATTCGTACATCTTCACCAAAGTTGGTTGAGTTTGGGGAAGCATGAGGACAAAAGAAGGCACGTTAGATGCACATGCGCTTCTTGTCCTTCTTGTCTTCTTTCGTCCTCGTGTTTCCCTGCGCTCAACAACCTTTAGTCGAGATGCGCCAACAATCCCACATCGCCACATTTGTCAACTCATACAATTTCAAGTTCTATAGTTTAGCACTTTCTCCGCACAATACGCACGTTTACCGGCAACTGTAGCCCAAACTCTCGTCAAGTTCAATGGAACTTTCAGGATAAACAAAACTCGTCAGGGACGTGCAAAGCTTTAAGCCGCTATAAGAGCGCGTGGGGAGACAAACAACGAATCAAGCCTAGACTCAACGCGCAGCCAAGCTAGACCCACAGGCACCGACGTAGATGTACGCGTACTACCCCTAACTCCTGCGGTCTCCTGTAGTCACTGAATGATTGAAACGCTAAGCTATCCTGTTGCACCATACGAAGCTGGACCGGGTATACCAGGACGAGAGTCACAGAAAAAGAAATGAAGAAAATGAACGAGGTGGGGAGTGGAAGCGAGCAATCGCTCGCTTTCTTCCCCAGGATGGCGCATCCCGACGGGCCTCATTGTACCCGACGCGGCGCGGCGTATGCAAGCTGTGCGTCAGCCGTTCGGTGGATGAAAGCGGCGCGTCTCCTCCAATGCCGCGCAGGGCCGCACGGCGATGCGTAGCTTCGTCTCGGAGCAAAGTAAAGCTCCCTGTAAGGCAAAGCTTGGGAAGGAAACTGAAGCGAAAACAACGGGAAAAGAAAGAAAGAAACACAACACTGAGGAACGGCTTCACTGCCTTCGCTACGGACAAAGAGTGCGCGTAGAAGGAGGAGCAGCGCGGCAGAAGAGAGCGTGTCCGTGAGGACAATGTCCAGAACGGAAGCGGAGTCGCAAACCATTTTTCAACCGATAATAGAGAGACAAGCTTTATGCCCACTGCCCTCGCGGTCGTTCATTCTGTGCCTGTTGTCGTCGTCGTCGCCGCCGTCTTGCTGCTTATCGCGTTTCTCCGCGTCCTTCATTTTACGCCTCCCTTCCGCATCCCGAAGCTCCCCAGACTGCTTCTTTTCGCTCCTGCTTTTGAGTTAATGCTCGCCTTTTGAGCTGTTTGCGGCGCGTTGCGAAAAAAAAAAAGCGAGCGCGATATTGTTGGGCTTTGTTGCATGCACGTGAAGCATGGTGTACAACGTAGAACTGGTTGTTTTGAGGACGCGACAGTTCTTTGTAGGTGGCCGGCAATATGGAAAAAAATCGTTCCTTCGCTGCGTTTTTTTTTTTTTGTGCGCGGCGTTATTTAGCGTGCCGAATAATCACTCGCTTTCGGAAATCAATTCTATGGAAATTCGAAAGGTGGGGAGAGATTCATAAACGTTTAAATATTCCCTCGACAAATCAATGGATTCGTCTAGATTAATCGGTCCCTTAATTCTTTGAATTCGGGAAACAGTTCAATGGAAGATAACGCAGCTGTCACACGAAACAGGAGCTATTGTACATTAAGATTTCTGCCTCTACACGGCGTCATCGTCATCATCATAATTTATTTATTTATTTATTTATTTATTTATTTATTTATTTATTTATTTATTTATTTATTTATTTATTTGAAATATTCTTCGGTCCGGAAGATGTTACAGACATTTGCCATAAAGGGAAGAAAACGCATATGCGCCAAATTTCACAAAATGATGATAGGCATCAGATTTGATTTTTGTCAAAGTTGATGCATACAAGACTCGATCACATTGCATGCTGGTACTCGTTGTAAGGCCCGATGTAGCAACATTGCGGACGACTGAGCGGGCCGGATCGAGTGTCGAAACATCGCATCGTTCTGTTCGCATGTGACCACATACTGTGTCATGACGTCACAACAGATTATCTCGGTTTACAGTACAGGTACTCTTATTTTAAAATTTCGGTTTTACCTGGATGAAATGTAAGAGGGGGGGGGGGGTAGCAAAAGTGGTTTCTTTCAGAACAAGATTATGACACCCTTACACCCTTACGGGTGTAAGCGTATGGGTTATAGACTGATGCCCTTAAAGTGTGTGTACATCGACTTATAATGCAGGCATTCCTCCATTAATGTTTGGTTTGAACTGGATGAAATGTAAGGGGAACAGAAAAAAAAATGTGGGAAATTTTCGCTATTGGTGCAAGGCTGGGTCACAGCGGAGCTAGTTCCGGCTTTTGTCAAGTGTTGCTATGTTTTGCCAAGTTTTACGATGTTATACATGGCTCGGGTAGGTTCATACGCCGCGCGAGAAAGCTAGCTTTACTATAATGAAAAGGGTCTATTGGCACCCACTCATTTAATCAAATATACTGCCGGTAAACAGCCCTACGCTTTTGTATAATATCCGTCAAACTACATTTCTTCATGTTAATCACAACTCGACAAGCATTTAAGCTGCCCGAGTCTGTTTTCTAATCCGTACTGCCGTTTTCCTTTCTTTTATGATGTCACGCTTGCACTACTTGGCCCCATCGCTTCTATACATACATATTCGGGCTCTCTTAAACGCCACGTGTGTATATCAATTATTCTACCTTTACATAGAAGGTGCAGAACGCTTATGAAGCATGTCAAACATGCATAACACGTCCCACGTTTCCTTCCTCCAAAGCTGGCAAATTAAGATAATCTTGATCCTTACTTTGCTTTAAGTGGATTTCACCCTCGAATTTATGTTCTACAAAGCGCTAAAAAGAAGAAAAAGAAAGAGAGAAGCAGTGACAATGTTACACTCGCACTAATTCCTACCTTCATGGTTAAAGGGTTTTAGAGTTCTCCAAGTGCCTTCGAAATGGCACAGTTCCATTCTTAAAAAACACCGTTACGCGTAGAAGGTGGCGTGAATAACAGGTCGGCTCCGTGCGCGCGCTTTCGCAGTTCAGCGGCTCCCGTTTCTTGAGAAGTCTACGCGCGTAACACCTACGGCCCCTGCGGCCGCAGAGTCGGTATCTCGTTAGGCTCGCCCCCGAAAGCCGTTGCAAATTGCACGAACCCGCTGAGGCGCTCGAGCGTCTGGGTCGCGCGGCGCTGACGACGGCGCTTCCCGAGAGATTTGCGGTGCGAGACAGTGATTTCGCTTCCTCCTCGACCACTTCGCCCAACTATGGGCACGACGCGCTCCAAGCGCTTTAGCGGCTAGGAAAGTGCAGGGAGTCGTGGAAGGCACACGCGGGTGTGGCAATGATTCTTCTCCAAACTCCCGTATCACGCACCCTATGTACGTAACGGGGACTGTACTTTCTTAGAGCATTAGTTCAAAATGCGATGGAATTCCTCGTGCAAAAGTGTAGGGAGCGGGGGGCGAAGCGTAACACTAGGTAAATCCCTACAAGCGAGTCTCTTTGCGCAAGGAAGGTTGTGGAATCTTTAACGTGGATCTTGAAGGTTGCCTCTGCGTGCGTGAGACAAGGCCTTGGCGTAACAAGAGCCATATAATTAAGGTGGTACTGGATGTCTTGTTGTACCGGATTTCACCGTTATACTGGTGAGTTCTTGTGTATTCTGTAACGTCGCCTAATTGTATTCTCATAACTCTCAGCGGACGGAAAGTAGCCTTTAGTGCACGGAGCGTCAAAATTCTTCTTACGTTTCCGTACTTCTGCTGCTACGTTGCCGAACAAATTTGTTTTTCATTGCGAAAAAAAAAATCGTTTAAGATACCATGATTACTTGGACGCCAAAGACCGGCGGCCCTTAGCGTCCGCATCAAGTTTCACAAAAGTTCCACCGCATTAAATGCGTGTTATTGTCTGAGCTTTTGTATGGTTTGGCGCGCGAAGAACTGTTCCTTTTTTTTCTTCGATTCAGCCAGAATTGTTCCTTTTTTTTCTTCGATTCAGCCAAACGATAACTGCATATGATGAATCATTGCCAGCTTGTTTCACTCCGGCTGCGAGACCTTCGATCCCTCCATGGTGCCTCGCTCAGCCGAAAATCAACCTAGCAATACCTGGTATCTCGAAAAAAGCTGATCTGTCATCACCAGCCCTTAGACAGCTCACGCTACTATATTTGTACGAGAACTACCGTGACTCTACGCATATTTACACTGATGGATCTGTCCTTCCAAGCAGCTCCGCGGCGGCAATCGTCATACCAGCGAAAGCTACAACAATCAAATTTAAGACGACCCACGCGACAACATCGACAGCAGCAGAGCTCGCAGCGCTCTTTACTGCTCTTCATCACATTGGTGATGAACCGCCACACAAATGGACAATATTCTGTGACTCGAAGGCGGCACTGCAGTCTCTACTGTCACCTTTACGACGCGGACCGCACGAACAACTAATATTCCATATTACAGAGACATTACACCATATAAGTGATGCAGGCCACGACATAACCTTTCAGTGGCTTCCAAGTCACTGCGGGATTGTCGGCAATGAACGGGCGGATCACGCTGCCCGGTCAGCCCATACTGAGGAGCGCCACGTCCCCATTCCTCTTTCTAGAACTGACGCTGCACGGAAGCTCCGCCTACTTGCTCGGCAGTGCACCGCGTCGCAATGGAATGAGCCACATTTAAGAAATCCGCGACTGCACTCACTTGATCCAACATTAAGTCTTCGAGCGCCATCACAGCTTCGTCGTAGAGACGCCACGCTTTTATATCGACTTTGGTTGGGCGTTGCCTTTACTAAAGCCTATGCCTTCCGCATAGGGATGACCGACACCCCAACCTGTGACCACTGCGGCCATGAAGAATCAATTGGCCATATTTTGTGCACCTGCCCGCAGTACAGTCCACAGAGGGCATGCCTCAGCCAGGAACTAGACCAACTGGACGACCAACCGCTATCCGAAAAAAGAATTCTGCAACATCGAAAGGACCTACCGTCACAGAAGAAGGCCGTGCAAGCGCTTTTGCGCTTCTTGCGATCTACCGGCCTGTGTGAACGACTTTAACTGGAACGCCTTTTGTGTGTGTGTCTCCATGTGTGCGCGTTCGTTTTTTTTTTTGCGTTTCCCTCTCTGTCATCTTTCTAACCCCTATCCCCCATCCCCAGTGTAGGGTAGCAAACCGGAGACTAATATCTGGTTAACCTCCCTGCCTTTCCTCTTCATTCTCTCTCTCTCTCTCTTTTCTTCGATAGAATGCGCATGGCATGAGATATGGAGCCACTCGTGTGTTCACTCTCGCACGTGTCATCAGTGCTTGTTCGAATGGCCAGAAATGACGCAACGAATAGCTCATGCAATCAAACGCATAACGCAACACATTAATTTGAAAGCTAGTAGAAGTTCTTATCACGGAATAAACAAATTTTTTTAACGCTGCGTCCAATATGAAATATGTGCACGCACTTGCATGCTCAGAATTAGCACTAACCCGAATTCGACGAGACTTTACTATTGACGACTATGACACATATGCATGCGTGTCACAGTGTGCTTGATTTTCTTACGCCTAGAATTCTGTGCACTGCAACGTGCACAACGGCGTTGCTGTAACTGTTTCCCAGTTTCAAATCGAAAGCCTCCTTGCCTAATTATGCAGATGGACCGTACTCGGACTCACATTCGCGTATAGTGCAAGCACCTGCGCTTTGGGCGTAGCTG
This sequence comes from Dermacentor albipictus, assembly GCF_038994185.2. Taxonomy (NCBI): domain Eukaryota; kingdom Metazoa; phylum Arthropoda; class Arachnida; order Ixodida; family Ixodidae; genus Dermacentor; species Dermacentor albipictus. Next base: position 143,204,415 of record NC_091825.1, on the reverse strand, counting down.
CTCGCAGACCACGAAAAAACTCCCACATATAAAACCGCCTTCGAAAGAGAGCGCCTGCGGATTGTTCGTGCGTAGAATTACTCACTTCTGAAATAAGCGATGAGACGCAACTTTTCCACCGCAAGCCACGAACCAAACCAAAAAAAAAAGAAAAGGAAAGGAAACGAAGAAAGAAAACCGCGGGTACTACGTGCCTCGCGAAAGCTCAAACTCTGCGCCGAAATTTTCTCTCCTAGCTCGAGCATCCGCCGAAAGGATTTGCGCGGCGACCGCTGAATATTTGACGCCAGTCCTTTCGGAGAAGCTAAGAGCTCGCGCGCATATGAAAACTTGACAGGCTTGGCTGGCCTATAAGCGATTGTGGTGAACATGGAATGCGTCGGCTGCTGACAGAAAGCGCAAAAAGTCTTACGCTTTCGTTCCGATTCTCTTTTCTTTTTCTTCTTTTCTTTTGTTCAGCTCCACAGCAGAATATTTATAGCAACAAACCTACATTATTTGTTGTCATTTATTTTATTATATTTTTCTATTTCATTCGGGATGAATTTCAGCCCCATGCATTGAGTAATTACAGGCGAGAGAAATAAGCTGGTCCCTGTTTGCACTGTCCACATACGGTCCAGCCCGTGGAGAGTGTTAAACGTTACAGCGATAGGTCTTGTTAGCACGTATTTTCAAGCATGATTTCAAACTCGAACAAGCCGAGAACTACTGTATAATGCGTGCTCGAATTTTTGTGCTAGACAGAATTTGAAGTAGCGACCCAATTTAGCCTCCAACACGTAAATTTGGTAGGACAAAATGCTAAGAAATCGGCTCAGCGATAGCTCATCGCCCTCCAGTGTGCTATGATCAAGATTTATTGGGGCGATATTTAATGGGATAGCATAACAAGTAGACTTCGCGCACATTTGGAGGTATCTAACAGAAAAAAAATGGAGTACGCTTAAGCTTCGCCTTTAAGAATGAAACGCAATAGCATATTCAAAGATACCTGACTGCTTCTCACGCTTCCCAGCAACTGCTGTTTATGTAACCTTAATGTTTATCGGCAAACGCTATCCACAAAGACGAGCTTTCTGGTAGAAACGCGGCCTCTTAGTGGGCTGACACCGAAATATTGCGCAGCCACGCCAAAATAATTACACATTTTTCAGGTTTTTATTATTGTTTCGCACATTTAGTGTTTCACTCTGAGAAAATTTAACATAAAATACATGCGCTGTCCCTGTTTTGTTGTCGGCGCTGTCGGTGTCTGTGGGCTACATTCTCAAAATTCCGAGGAATACTTCTTTTTTTCAAGAATTTGAGACAAGGTGCGAGCACCTTTAGTGATAGAATAGTGCGGCAATAGAGGCCGCATATATACCGTATGTCATACAGCAAGGCGTGGCATGTACATATACCTAAATATATAGGGGAATTTTCGCTCACGGGGACGCCGGCGCCGGACGCAAACGCCTGATTTTCTATCGCGTTAATGTGGGCCAATCCGAAAGCAGTGTAACCGTGTAATACCAGTGTAATTGTAACAGTGTAACAGTGTAACCGCAGTGTAATACACTGCGTCCCAAAGCGCTATAGGTGTCACGAGGAAAGAGTGCGAGAAACTGACACGTGACGTACACGCCGAACATTTCAATGGGTCACTCTGCTGGCACGAGTGAAGCATACGTGCGATCGTGGCCTAATGGCAAGAGCACTGGTCTGTTGTGTTTGAAGGCAGAGGTTCAATCCGATACTATCGGTCACACATTTCTTAATATCAACATAGCAGACTTCGTCTTAACGGTATCGAAGTGCAAACTCGAGCTGTGTTGAGCGTACGCGAGTGCGTCTGGGGCGGTGTGCACTAAATCGTAAGTTTGTAACAGATACGAGGTATACAAACGTCACTTTGATAAGTTAGAGTGTATACAAGTTCGCCCGTGAGACACGCCCGTGCACGCAGCTGTCCACACCTCGTCATCTAGTCATACTATCGCATACTTAGAGAATTAACGTTCTGGCCTAGCTTAGAAAGTAAATCCTTACCTTGTTGTTATTTTTGTAATTTCAATGTACGCCGATGGCAGTACATCCCATACGTAATGTTGCCGTGGGCGTGGCCGTCAGAAGGACTCAGTTAGTAGTCTGTTTTTCGCCTACTCACTCCGCGCCCCTTTCCCGTTCAGCGCTTATAAACACGCGCACATCTTTAAACGCCGTTAAGGACCGTCAGATGTTTAGTGTCCTTAAAGGTTAGAATTAAAGTTGCTGGCGTATAGCATATAGTGGCTAAAAAGGAAAATGAAAATGTTGCTGTCAACACTCGCGTTGCTTATAGTGTGTGGAAAACAGCCTTACGTTCTACTCGCCAGAGTATTTCCATATAGGCCTCTCACGCACGAGCTTCAGAAGTCGTCTTCCTTGCCCCAACATACGCAATGTTTACGAAAGTACCGAGCGTTAATTCGCGAGGCACTGATTAAATTGACCGCTCTTCGCATGTCTACCATACCCACGCACGTTTGTTTGTTTGTTTGTGGGTGTGCGCGCGTGTGCGTGTGCGTGTGTGTGTGTGTGTGTGTGTGTGTGTGTGTGTGTGTGTGTGTGTGTGTGTGTGTGTGTGTGTGTGTGTGTGTGTGTGTGTGTGTGTGTGTGTGTGTGTGTGTGTGTGTGTGTGTGTGTGTGCGTGTGTGTGTGTGCGCGTGCGTGTGCGTGCGTGCGTGCGTGCGTGCGTGCGTGCGCGCGCGCCTGATCTGCATGTTTTTCTCGGTATAAAAAGGCCATTTCCTCTGCACCTTCGGGTTTTTTGTTGTTGTTTTCTTCACGCGAAAGCGGTACGACACGTACGGCTTCCTATCATCTGCTAAAGCTTTAATTGGATCACCACCGCCACGAGCGAAGAGCGCTCGCCTCGAACGGAGCAGCCGACGACAAGTCATCATAGGACCGCGGCTGCAAGCCGACAGTAGTCAACATGCCACGGCGACGAAAACAGCGGTTTCGCACGCGTATGATCCGGCGTACTTAAGCCGACCTTCGCGCTGCAAACTTTCATTTTGCTCGAGGAGGAAGGAAGTGGAGGGGGTGGAGATCTCTTTCTTTCGATCTTTATTCTCTCGCTCATGCATTCGCTAACTACCATTCGGAGGGTAAGACTTCAGCAATCATCTCGCTTCCCGCAGCTACTTTGATTTTTTTGAATTAGCAATTTCTACGTTGATTCGTTCGTCACCTTATGACCTGAGGTACTGTTAACTTATTTACAGGTCTGTCACTTCGATCTAGGTTGACCACGTGACCATACGCTTTCGCATTGGGCCTCCGCAGTGGCGCTGTTACATTTATGCGCTACTCTGCCAGGTCACCGATGCGGGAACGTACGACCGGCGCGAAAGATGCCAAGGTCGACGGGCGCCCCCTCGTAGTGCCGGGGCAGGCGCTACTCTCCGCGACAGCGACGCGCGCTTGCGTCGGTCTCATCGTTGGGCGAGGCAGCGCGCTTTCCGGAACGCCGGTTACGCCCCGCGCTCATGGCTTTCCCGCAGTGCCTGTTTCTGGGCGCCATCAGCCGAAGTGTGCCACTGTCCCGTCCGCCCTCCAGCGACGCGGCGCAGCCAGCATCTATTCCGAATGAGGTTCCATCTAATAATAGCCGCAGAGCAGCGTGACTGCCGCTTTTGTCATTGCACTGTCTTACCCTTTCGCCCTGTCTTGCCGGCTGCTGAACTTAATTGTTTTATTCGCACGACAGCCGTGGGACGGGGCTTTTTGTCCAGGAGAGCAACGCGGAGGACAGAAACGTGCCCGACGATGCCTCGCCTCGATTTATCCATCATCGTACGGCTAATTACAGTCGGAAACTAAAATTAATGAATTACGCAGCTTAATTTCCCGAGAGGAGCTTCGCGTACAAGCTGGACATTACGCTAATGCTTTTGACCTAGATATTTATAATATGTGCTTCACTCATCTTTTAACCATTAGTATGGAAAACATGGTGCGCTGCTTTGCTTTCCGGTGCGAGGCGAATTCACTGTCGACTTGCTTCTGAGAGACCCCCCCCCCAAAAAAAAAGAAAAGAAAAGAAAAGTCATCCGCGCGACTGTAGCGCGAAGCTACTAAGGAAACTTGTGCGGGTTTCTCGGAAAGAAAGCTTCGCAGTTGAAGAAAAAATTCATCCTGGTTGAAGGGATCTGACCCGCAAACAGCACTTTCTGGGTCGATCACTCTACCATCTAAGCTAACCAGGTGTCTATAAGATCGAAGTGCGAAGGCAAATTATTCGACAGCTCGAAGCATAGGGACTCTGAATGTGTCAATTTCGTTCAGCAGAAGCCCGCTACGTGAAGAACATCTCTTTTTTTTTTCATTTCAAAAACTTTCCTCCTCATTTCGGGCTTCCGCAGAACTTATCTGTCATAGTTACGAGCCATTACTCTAACAGTGCGTTTTGATCATCTCTCAGCCTGCCGTTACATGATTCTCCGTTTATGCGCAGTCCTTCAGCTGCCGCTAAAATTTTTGTAGTGAAGACGCGGTGCTACCACTCCATTGCCGGGCCGTGCACGTCTGTGACCCCGTCGTACTTACGCTGCTTCAAAAGGTCCGAGGTTGAGAGGGAATAGTTCCACATTCAACTGTGCCTCAGTGGCTATATTGTTCTTTTTCGTTGTTCTTGTTGCTGAACATCACATCGCGAGTTGGATCCGAAGCTGTGGTGGCGCCATTTCCGAAGGCATGCGTAAAGGAAAGAAAATGCACCGAGGTTGATGGGACTTACGCCCGGTTTCCACGAAAGGGTGGGGGGCTGAAAGACGTTGTTAAGAGTTATAGGGTCAAAGTCAACAATTCCTTACTTAGTGAGAACGGGTCAAAAACAATTTTTTTAGATGCCTGGCAAAATTGGAAAAGAATATTGCCTTTCAAAGTTTCCATTTTCTAGAGACATGGTGTACACTTACAGCTCACAAACAGTGCTCATTACACTAAGATACACTCTTATACTGCTTTCACATAATTTTAAAGAAATGAAATGATGTGTTTCAGCTCCCCAGAAAGTGTTTAAGGAGTTACGTTTTGTAATCTTGTACTGTTTTAGAAACTACTATTGTTATTTCTGCTTATATATTGAATGGCTAGTGCAATTGCAAAACAATGGTGCGTTGTATTATAATTTCTTTCCACCGTTTCCTTATAGGCTGTGTCCGTGAAAAGATTTTTGTGGATGTGTACCTTGTCTGTACTATATAAGTGTCTGATGCTGCAATATACTGGGGCTGCTGTATCGTCAAGCAGCTCAAAGCAGCAGGTTGTTGCGGCAACTTTCTTCGTCTAAAGAAAAATAAACTGATTTGATTAAAAGAAAAGAACGGAGAGAGGTGGCTGATAGTGTGTCCGTCCGTAGGTGTACAAACAAACTACAGTCGGCCAGTAAAGTCGACGGACTTCAGGAAGAATATCAGTGTTCGTATCTTTCTATGAGCTTGCGAAGCACGTGGGCCCTGTCACAGGACCTTCGTCACCGAGGGTGACCTTGAGCCTTGATGATGGATCACAGTGCCGTCTAGCGCCGCCGCCGCGAAGCGTGCGCGTGGCCTCCGAGATGCACGACACACCCATGCGTGCGAACGCTTAGAAACGCTTCATGTGACAGCCGGGCTCCTTTCTCGGGCTTCTTCCTGGACACGCTGCGTCATTTAGTGCCACTGCCTAGAAGGCAGCACGTGACCTCCGAGACGAGAAGCGTGGCGCGCTGGTGCCTGCGAACGCTGAGGATTGTTCCCTCGCTTGCCGCGCACCCAGTGACACATACTGTTAAGGACGGCCCAGCTGAGGTGAAAGTTTTGCCAGCCAGTTGCGACAGCGGCGGCAACCTTTCTTGGAACGCCACCGTTACGCTCTAGCCTCGTCGCCATTGTGACTGAATGCGGTCGGCAGACCAGCTATTGTTACTGAGCCGCCGCCACCGCCCTGGTCTACCGCGAGCGGGGCTAGTGCTCGCGGGAACGCAGTTCGAGGCTCCTTCCCACGCGCCGTCCAAGACGCAAGACAATGGGCACCCGGCCGCGCTGCAGGGGTCAGCTCGGGGAATAAAAGGCACCTGACACAAGCCTCGAGTTCTACGAAGTCCGTCTGACGTCGGCTCCGGACCGTGAACCTCGTGCAAGGAAGTGTGTGTGTGTGTGTGTGTAAACCGTCCCGCAGAGAGGCGACTTGTTTACGATGACTGGACGGCCGTTTCCGTCACCTGGGTGTCGGGGAAGGACCGTGTGTTTATCAACCGCTGTTGTGCTGCTGCTCAGTGCACTTTCTCAAGCAGTCATGTTAGACTGATGTACTTTCTTAAGCAGCCATGTTAGACTGATGTAGATACTGTAAATAAACTCATATTCCTACAAACCTACAAACCCAAACCCAAACCAAAACCTACGAACCTACAAAGCAGCCTGAAAGTATGTGAAGTACTTTAAGAATGCTAACGCATTAAAACGCTGATGTATTTTGATTTACCTACGAGAAGTAAGTGGGCCTGGTTGCCACGCTTACTCCTGAGATTGGGTGCACCAGGTGTGCGGCGCAAGTAGATTAGCCGACAGAGTCACCCTGATTAGTTATGAACCGTATATATAGGCGTCAAAACTTGTTGAGAAAAAATTACATGTGCCTGCTTTTCTTTAACTTCCGCCACGAGATATTGTCACATTGTCGTGATGGCGAAAAATACATGTGCAGAACACTCATTTAGTAAGTCAATTCTCCATTGGTCGAACTTGTGCCCAAAGAATACAAGCAACGCTTATAACGCAACATTGGCGATGAGCATAATTGTCGGTAGTCGAAACATTGCAATAGTCGTTATACGGCAACAAACGGTCACCGGACAAGGACAAGCAAAGTACGTGTACCCATATCGAGTGGCCTTGCGCCGCCACAGAGCTGAATTCTCCCATTTCTTCCCGTCTTTCCATCTTTGCCATCGGAAGTAGTTTCATTCCATAGGCTTACCGCCCCAGTTTTGGTCACTGTCTCTCCCTACAATCATACGCATTTCTTACTGTTAACTGTCCCACGTTTCCTTCTAGGGCTATATCGTTTCTCGAAGTGAGTCACTTTTTCCTCAGTGGCAGTAAACAAGAGCGCCATGCAAGCCAAAAAAAAAAGAAAGAAAGCTATCCGACCGCTGCTTCTGACGGCCTCGCTGCTTCCCGACCGGTGTTGTATACCGGGGCACCTAAATGCATGAGCGCCCGCTGGCGCCCCGCACTGCTTCCGGTATGTGATATTCGGCTCTCTTCCGCCCCATGCGGTCGTTGCTGTGTTGCTTTCTTTTTTTTTTGTCGCTTTGGTTCTCTTTTTTACAAAACTTCCTATACGTGCGCGTCACAAGTCCTCTGTTTACGCTTCGCCCCCGCATTTCCCGCTCGGTCCCGAAAATTCGCGGCATACCCGTGACGGCGAAACAAAACTCCGACGTCATCGGCTCGCCACCGTACCGCACGCCACGGGAGGCAAGTAATAAATGAGGGAAGCAAAACGAAAGGCGAAAGGAAAAAAAAGGCAAAGCGAGCGTCGTTTTGTTGAGCGTTCGCCGCGATCTTCGCAGCTAGAAACGGTGCTGGAAACAATAGTGAAAGCCAAAGCGGGGGTGGGGGGGGGGGGGGGGGTTGCAGCAGTGGTAGATGGGCAAGGAAGAGGAGCGACCGGAGGCTGCCGGCCGCCGGGTTGCCTCAGCCGCCGCCGCATCGATTTATGAGTGAACGTGGCCCGACTACGCGCGGCCTGAAGCAAGCTCGTGTCGATCTCTCTCTCTCTCTCTCTCTCTCTCTCTCTCTATCACGTTCACAATCCTCCTCTCCACGCATTTTGGCGCTGCTTTTCTCCCGGTCTTCCAACTCCTCCCTTCCCCTAACACCGGCTAGCTTGCCATCCAGCTAGGCCGGCGGCTTGTATGGCGCGGCAAAACGTGCCAGGGTGGCTCGCCTGCGTGTTGGCGAACGGGTGACATTTTTGTTTATCGAAAGGCGTGCATTTCGTGCATTAAACGAGAAGGGCTTTCGGGTGCCCAAGCCGTTTTATCATCGTCATTGTTTCTTGATGTAGCCGACGTTGAAAATTTGCAGTCAGTCACCCGTTATTACTATTTCTATATTTAGTTTATTTATTTTTTTCATTGTCGTGCTGGCATGCCTGCTTCACTCATTGACTGCACTGGGAATCAGTAGCAAGGTGTCGTGCTGAGCCCCTCTAATTTCATTGAAGAAGAAAGCAAAAACTACGAAATTATTATTGCAGATACTATAAATTCAGATATCAACAAGCAGAGGAAAAGACACGATTTTTTTAGGAAGTTCACAGTGAAAGCCTGAAAGGGAATGGAGGAATGTACGTTTATGGTGTCCTTTCTTTACCGCTTGTCCCGAGTTGACAGGTGAATTCTAGAAAATTATGACCCGACAATATAAGTCGAGAATCGTTTTGTAACGAATCTTCATGTGGGTTCGATGTTCCACTTGTAGAAATGCTTCATTGACAAGACGATTAGGCAGACGAACGACCTAGCGGCAACGTCATCTTCAGCGGTGTACGGAAACTAGAAGAAGCGCGGGGACAGATTTCCGTTTGCACGCTCCCTCGTACAAGAAGAAAGAAGCGCACCTCATCAACTAGGGCTCTCAGTCAGTTATCGTCAAATATGGGGCTAAATAATCCTGTTATCCTCCGTCAGGCTTTATTATTGTTCCATACCACATACCATAAGGAATTATGGCACAATTAAGGCACAATTAAGGCACAATTTCAACATCAAAGTTATCACACCAAATAGGTTGATGGATGAAATCCCCTTGCAAATTAAAAAAAAACACGTTTGAATCATAGTTCATCGAATTGCTCACCTGTTCTTATACCACACAAAAATTCAAAGTACTACAGGAGGGCAAATAACAACGAAAATTTAAGCTTTTACTCGTGCGCAATGTAATATACAACGAATCAGCTTGTAACATTTTGTAAAAGGGGTTTATTCATTGCTGAACGTCATAAAAATTGTGTAACCACTTGTGAAAATTTTTATAAACCCACGGACCATGCTCACGCCATTTTCCTCTTCTCTTCTGATATCATAAAGTCTCGCCTTCAGTGGCTGTGGGCTTCTACCGCTGAGAACGAAGACGTGGGTTCGATTAGCGTTCTTGCTTCGATGATGTTAAAATTCTTTCATTATTATTATTATTATTTTGGCATATATGCAATAGACAGAAGAGGAAATGAGAGAAGAAGCAGGCTGGCAACTGCCACCGGAAGGGGGCACGACGCCTTCGTACTCTACGGAAAGGTGGGACGCAGAAACACCGTAGTGGAAGGGAGGAAAAAGGGAAGGAAAGAGGAAAGAAACGTCAAGGTGGCAGATCTCAAAGGGTAATGTAATACAATGAGAAATAATATAGTACGCCAGCAGAAGCAGGAAAGAGGATCACTGCAGAAGACGGCCGAGGTCTCGTCACTCCCAAATAATAGAAGACAAAGAAGTAATCCACAAACGGGATGTCGGGTAAGATCCTCCTAGAAAAGTAAGGAAGGCGCGGTTAGCCTGGTCGCGACGAGACGCCCAACCAATACGCTCTGTGGTTGCTTACTGGCTATGGTGTCGGGCTGCTAAGCACGAAGTCGCGGCGTGGAATCCCGGCCACGGCGGCCGCATTTAGACGGGGGCGAAAAAAAACACCCGTGTACTTAGGTTTAGGTGCACGTTCAAGAACCCCTGGTGGTCCAAATTATTCCGGAGTCCCCCACTCATAAGCCTCATAATCAAATCGTGGTTTTTGCGCCTAAAACCACGTAATTTAATTTCCTTATTTAATGCACAACCACTCTCGTACAGACATTCGCCCAGGTTTTCACACCGCAGGACAATAAGGCAACAACAAGAACGCCCGCTTACCATGCAGGGAGTGCATTTTAGAGAACCCCAGCTTGTCATAATTATTCCAGAATCCCGCGTCCTTCATCGCCTACCAAGCTCCATTTTTCGTTTCTTTTCTTTTTTTTCTTCACAGCGATGCCTACGCTACTTTCATGTGTGATCGACGCTGGAGTGTGCTTCCGAATTCTAAGCTGTCCTCTTTCGTGATGGGCAAATTTTTGAACTCCTAGAAAAAACAAAGAATTGGAAGAGAGAGCGGTAACTCGACGTGGTTTGGTCGGAGTACATGTGAGCTGCGTAGCATATGGTGGCCGCGAAGTTTGCGAAGGAAAAGACAAATCGCGAGTTTAGAAAGAGCAAATAAAGTGAGACGACGGACGTCACTTCTAGTCGCAGTACGTGGCATCGCATTACTGCGTCCTCGAAGTGTGCGAAACGGCAAGAGGGGGATGGGGAGGGCGCAGTAGGGAGAGGAGGTAAAACGGGAACGTGCTTCGCTTCCCAAACACGCCTCTACGTGTATGCTGCCTATACGACTCGGCAACGTAGAAACTTGTTAGTGGATGAAGTTCAAAAGAAAGTTAAAGGGGCATTCTTTTTTCATTTCCGTTAAGCATTCCACAAAAGAGGGTAATTAAGACCGAGGCGCACTTGAAAGCACTAAAACAAGAAAAGGACCCCAAATTTGCGCGAGCTTTGCCAAACTAAACACCCTTATAGTGGTCGAATGGTCGGTCCATGCTTCAAAGAAAGTTTCAAAGTTTATTACTTCAAAGTGGTTACATGTTTTGATAGATGTGAAGTACAAATGAGGTTCCATAGTCGAAGACTGTGTTGGGATGTCCTGTTTCTCGCGTTTTCTCCAACGGGCCTACAGAAACTACTTCTTGTGCAAACTGTGGTTGACGCGTTCGTTGCCGTGCAATGAGTACAATATGTGCGATTACTTAAGCCGTGTTTTATGCGCCTGCACACGTTGTGTGGCCTCGAGAGCTTCGTTTAAAATATGCTTTGAGCTTACGTGGCACCGCGTTAGCTTTCCACCACGTGCTTGGACCTTGTAGCAACACTGGCAGCGCTTTGTGCGCAACGAAGGAGCTCGTTGACTTCGTTAGAGACAATGGCCTTAATCGGAAGCTCCAGTTGCTTGTTTCCTTGAGCGCTTCTTGCATGTTGCATGGGTGTACGTGTACTATGCATGAACGCGTAACTTCGCATTTCGCCCTCGTCATCTGAGGTAGAATGCTAGCCGTTCGAAGGCAAACACCTCTATCGACGATTAAATAATAGTTCACTCTATCAGAGTGCAGCCTGTTCCCGATCCCTTGATATCTAAAACAGCTGTGACAATCGCAAGAACCGCGTCGATGATGGGGAAATAATCTGGCATTGCTATGTATCAATAAATCTAGTTGCTCTCGGGCAGAAAGAGAGATGTGAACTTTATTTTACAAACGGATGAAGTCTCCCAAGATTGTCTATAGGCATACCGACATTGCGCTCTGGGTGGACTCTTTTGTGTTAATTGTTACATGATGTTTAGGCAGCATTGTCACCTGTAAATAGGGCCAGCTGCTCCTTTGTCGCGCATAATTATCGGGTACTAAAAGTGCAATAACAATGAAGCACCGACCAAAGGAACAGCCATAGGAAGAAGAAGAATATTCACATAATACATGATCAAACATAAAGTCAGGTTGCATGAACTCATTACAAATATGTGCAGAAACTTGTAAGTCAACGAAAGGCCTCTTCTTTTGAATAATGACTGCATTTCAAACGCGTCCGAAAACCTTGTTCTTTACGCGCTTTCTGCGCATGAGTTTTAGCACGTCGAACGCCTTTGAGGCAATGAACTCGATAGAGGGATGTCACTTTGCATTCCGCCATCCTCGCCTACTTCTCTCTCTCTCTCTCTCTCTCTCTCTCGATATATATATATATATATATATATATATATATATATATATATATATATATATATATATATATCGTAAGCACACATTGAAGCAAGCGCACACGCATCCACCGAACACGTGAGCTCATATCCACATAACGCACACAGTATGACAGATCCTGGCCACCACAGGGAAGGGCGTAATAAATGTAACATCTACGTACATCAGCAAAGTACCGCAACCGACGTCTTTCTTTGTTGACGGTAAGTTTTCTTCTTTTTTTTTCTTCTTCATTTCTGCAACCCTGAGAGGCTGCGCTAATGGGTGCATTTGAAAGGCGACCGCCTCTACTCCGTCCAGGCAACGATGTCAGAGTGGCAGTTTGAGGCCGACCGCGGAGGCTTCGTGGGTGGCTAGACTGAGGCCCAATACACCACTTTTTTATTTTTTATTTATTTTTATAAACCCCCCTCCCCTCTCCAACTCTCGCGTCGTTCGCGCCTCTGCGAACTGAACAGCGAGTCGCCGCCCAATTCCCGTTCCCGGCGCCCCCGCGTCAATTTTCATGCTTTCCTCTGCATTCTGTGCATTCTGCCGTTCTTGTTTGTTTTACCTGCGATACACGCCGCGTGTTGTAAGGCCCCACGATTGTCTCGAAACACTTCATTCTCAAGCAACGATGGGAAGCTTCGCTTCGCGTCCCAAAAATCGAAGCAAGACATTGTCAGTCGCCTCGGGAAAAGTGAAGAACGGAAATAAACCTCGCCTACGGAGTGGGCCAAAGCAAACGAACGGAATCTACGAACGAGGCTGGTGTATATAGAATGTGCGGAATGCGACTTCGTGTCTCCCCGCCCCCCTTCACATACCCCGTCCTTCGGCGTTTTCTCCCGAGAAAAAGAGCAAGAGAAAGGGAGAAACAGGGAGGGAACAAAACAAGGAAACCAGGATAGAAACGTGGAGTAGAAACTTTGTGAGTGGAACTCGGCTGTCGTGAAAAATGTGCAGCCAGCTGCGATCTCGCGAGGTGCACCTCGCTTTTTCCTTCGCGTGTGTGCGTGCGTGCGTGTCTGTGTGTGTGTGTCTCTGTGTGCGTGTGTGTGTGTGTGTGTGTGTGTGCGTGCGTGTGTGTGTGTGTGCGTGCGTGCGTGCGTGTGTGTGTGTGTGTGTGTGTGTGTGTGTGTGTGTGTGTGTGTGTGTGTGTGTGTGTGTGTGTGTGTGTGTGTGTGTGTGTGTGTGTGTGTTTACACACACAAGCAGAAAGTGAAACACGGTAATAAGACTCGAGAGTTGGCTGGCATCACGCTCGCTCGCCAAGGCAAGGCTTTTTCTTCTTGGCTCAGGCAAGGGGAAGGGGGGGGGGGGGGGGGACAACCTTGCTTTGCGATCGATTATTCATAGTTACTTCTGCTCGGCAAGAACAGCGGCAGGACACAAGACAGACGCTCCATAGACGACCCGAATCACGCTGTGTATGTGTTGTGCTCGAATAGCGTGCGCCTCTTCGTTATTATTATTATTTTTACGACTCGAAGACACGGTTCTTGTTTTGCCACGAGGTGCATCAGACATGATTTGCTCGGGCGCAACCTGAGACTCTCCGAGCCATTAATCTCTCGCTTACAAAGTATGCCGCTATCAGGAGCCGTAAATATCTATGTGACCGCGGGGAAAACCCAGTTTTATTTCTGGACCAAGATGTTTTCGCATGTATTCGATTCTTCTCAGCTCGAAAAAGTCAATGCAGCGCGTGGCGTCTCGCGCGCTGCGTCTCGGGCCCGAGTGCCTCGTGGCGAAAACGTCACTCGCCTGCGTGTCGAAATTTTTGGAGCAAAACCCCGTTATCCCCATTCGCGTGCAGATCAGAAGAAAGTGCGCTTAAAGTGGCGCAACGGCCTTTGTCCAAGAAGCGAAGCCATACCTCATCCGTCATATCTTACGTGGTCGATAAGGCCAGACTGTTGCAAAACTTTTCTTGCGCGCTGGCGAGGGAGACAAAGCCGTGACAAATGTCTTCCCCGTGAGGAAGCCAGCTGGCCTTTGTTGATGCGAAAGCGTCACATTGCCCATTAGCGTAAAAGCTGGCATCTGTCGTCTATAGCAGCTAAACGCCAGGTAAATTCCTTGGGTGGCAAACCGGCTGAGCTAAATTGCACCTTCCTGCCTTTCCTTCCTTCCTTCCTATTGGCTGCGACGTCACATCACGAGCTCGCCTCGACGGAGCAGAGAGGGCGATAGGGGATAGCTGCTGCCGAGCTCGTGCGCCAGGTGTTGCATTAGGGAAGATGCTTTATCCGCGACGCCACGTCACTCTCACTCTCGGAAGCCTGTGTTATCCGCGCAAGCTCTCACCTGCATTCTAACTGCGCCTTAATTAGGGCCAAATCAAAACAAAAAGCGCTCGCTCAGTTGCCCGCGAGTAGTTCAAAAATCGAAGGACCACTCAGTGGCATTCAAATGGACATTGACGCTCTCGCATTCACAATTCGTAAGATAATTTTCTGAATCTTTGACGTTACTTGTTATTTTACAATATTTTTTTATTATGGCTATTTCTGCGTGAAACGGAGTAGCCGTGACCAATACAAGTGACTAAATCTTTTTCTTTTACTTCTATTCCAATAAAAAAAAGAAAGGGAACGAGGTGTGGCAATGAGTTCTCGTGCAGTATCGCACACTCCAAATATGTAGAACACAACAATTTTAGCTGTTTACTGCTTTTTATCTGACGACCGACACTTTTCTTACACGATCCTTGGTTCTGTTGTCTATCCATGTTTCCGACGCGCAATACTTAGGAAACATTACAGTGAAAAATCCACACCGCGAAAAACAAGCATGCTTCCAAACAATCAACTACGTGCTCACATTGTCTTGCACTACGTTTTACAAAAAAAAATAACACAAAAACAAGAAAAATGCTAGAATCATTGCTGGCGAAGGTACCAAAGCGCAAATTACCTAACGTTTTAATCATATTAACGTTAATCTTTCATATGTATTGTGATAAGTAGACAATGACAGAAACTTTGGGAACATTACAAGTGCACTTCGCTGCCCCACTGATGTTGTCGAGTAACTTGTACGACAAGAATATTGTGCTCTCTCACTTTTTCTTTTCTTTTTGCCCGTCCTAACAAGTTCTCCATGTAATCCCCCTTGACTTGTAATGTTCGCTCCTTCTGATCAGCATTCTTGGACATGCTCGTGTCATGAATAAAGCTGTTGGCAGTTCGCACTTTCTTGACTTAGTTAGTCTTGTTCCTTGCTTTTTTTCCGCATGATATTCACCGCAAGACAACGGCGAACATGCGTCAACTATAGTCCCATTGGTTGCATCGCTGGCAGGTTACGCGACCACTATAACGACGTTATGGGAATTATCGGCACGATTGCTTTTCTGCACATTGCCTTGAGTGCGACAATGATATCGCATTTGATTACTGAACGTGTAGTACTCGCTGGGCACAAACACAGAAAGGTGCGTGAAATAATTGAAGCCAACTCTGTCGAACGAGTGGTACTGGCCCATGTTTCGTCCGTTGGACTATTCCTTAAAGAAAATGGCTTCTTTCAAGCTGGCCCCATGCAGAGAGTGACTTCAATCAGTCTGAAAAGGGAGTACGAGGCCTAAAAAACAAGCTTTCTGTCGATGTCAACATGGATTATTATATTCTAATACATGTTCAACCCAGAAATACTTTTCATTAGAGAACCGCCGAGCAAATTTGAATGGAAATTATCGAATTTAAGAGCGAAATGTGAACTCTGTCGACCGTGGAAAAGCTAAATTTTCCTTTTTCATTTTTTTTTTACTTGCCGAAAATTTGTAACCATAATAAACTAAAGCCGCAACGTTTACAGATCCATAACTTTGAACCAAAAACAGATGCCATAGTTCTTTCTGGAAGCCTCATCTGTTAGATCACTTGACGCTGACAAATGTAATTGATTAGTTTACACCTTACGTGACATTTCTACAATGTTTACGAAGGTTTTGTAAAAGTCCTACTCACAAATTTGTCATATATTTCAGAGCGGTGTATGATACACGTGCTTTTATTTATTTTTTTATTAGCTTCTGCGATTTCTGCGAATTCAACGACACACTCAAGCAGGGACACGCACACAGTCTCTCTTTCTCTCTCTCTCACACACACAAACACAGGAACGCAGACGCGTGACCACACACACGCATGCAAGTGCAAACAGAGAGAGAAGGATAAGCAGTTTTTCCAGCCTAACTAATGCACAGCTGGGAAAAAAATTAAGAGACACTTCGCAATTCACAGCGCGATGCGGGGTGTGCACGTGCATAAACGCGTGAAAGTGAAGTTCTTGCAGGATTACACACTCATCGTGGCACTTAAATGATGTGTGCAACGTTACCAACTTGCACTTATGTAAATGAAAGCCTGATCTTTCAACTTATAACAGTTTCGTTTTAGCGAACCTAATTGCTGAATTTTCGTTAGCGCTTAAATCAGTGATTCCAAATGACCTCACTGGGACTCATAAGGTTAACGACACACTCGGGCCACATCGAAGGCGCTACTGCGTGAAAGTGGCCCATGCTAACGGTACAAAGCACTCCGCAAATCCGTGGTTCGACACCAACGTGTAAGAAAAGTTAGAGGATGAGACTACGCGCTGCAAAAAAAAAGTAAAAGCTAGTTGCGCAAAAGAATAAAGGAAGCACTCGCTAACGAAACGCGTTCCCAACTCCCACCACTGAAATATTCATGGCCTACGCCTCCGTGAAATTGCCAACCGCTTACCGCGACGGTTCCACGAATGGCCTCAGGCCGAAAGGTGCCACTGCTTGCGGAACCCTCTTTGCCATTGAAGGCAGCACCTTTTGTATTTTAAATGTGAATTTTGTTTTTAAATAGGGCTAAATATAGGGGCACTCCGGGAGATTAAATGCGACAGATACAGCTGTTTTTAGGAGCGCCGTTTGCACCACCTACCTGTTCCTAAAGAACGTCACTCAGCCCCATATACCTTGAAGTCCCATGTCACTGTGTACAGATTACAAAGCGCCTTACAGACGAGGACAGCAAAAATCACGCAAACATTGCGCTGACTAACGAAAATTTGATTACAAGACTTCGGCACCATTTATTGCATGACTGGGTCAGTGTACACCCGTGAGCAAAAGTATATGGACCAGGTATTGCGCGATAAAACTCATTTTCTCATTTGTCTGTAAAGGCAACTATAAATTAGAGACTGCAGTCCAAACTCGGCATTACAAATTTTCTAATGCACTTGTCAGTTTGCGCTTATACGTGTTAATTACGAAGAAATTCTGTGCTTTTTTTTTTTCAGCGACCCTGTGGTCCGTATATTTTTTTCTCACCGGTGTACATATACTACCTGTAAATTGCTTTTTATTTTTTTACTACTGTGACTGCTACCCTGTTGTAAACGCTGAAGAATTCGTTCACATTGTTCCTTGCGTCGTTACGAATTATAAATCCTTACCCGCATAGTTCTTCTGTCATAAAAGTATCGGTAGCATCAGGCACGCGATGCAATTCCGATAACAAAAGCGCAGTTCAAACGCACACCGGGCTTTCATTGTCCAGAGGCGGCGCTTAAAAGTTCCATTGGTTCAAGCGACGCAGCAGGGAAAGGGAGACGCAGTATAAGGGTATACCGGAAGGTATCCGTATACGGAGCTCCGCGACAAAGAACTTCGACGGCGACGTGCTGTCTATGGAAGCGGGGAATTTTTTTTTTTTTTTCGCACCAGCACCGCATGCGGCGTCCGGACAAAAGCCGACGACCCCTCCGCGATCGACTCCTCTTTAGTGCGAGAGCCGACTTGTGTAAGACAAGCCCATTCATCCCCGCACTGTGTGCCTCCATCTTTCTTGCCGCCCGGTATTGTCGGCGCGGCGCTTACGAAAGAAAAGTGCACTTGTGCAACGAGCACGCCACCGTATAGCACGCGCCCGAAGTGCCGGTTCGCTATGGAATATGCTTTTGCGTGACCTGCCGGCGCTGAGCTTTCTATGCCATCGTAGAATAATGCGCGATCGCGGAGCGTCGATACTCCGAGACACCCTCGTACATCCGCCGTAGCCGACGACGTGGCCGACAAAAGGAAACCCGGTTCGAAACAGCGAGGGACCACTTATCGTGGTCGATTCAGGTTTAAACAGGGCGCACGGAACCGCATATATCACTTTGTTGAGTGCAGGTGAGTAATAAACTACGCTGCGGGCGGAGAGGTCATTTATTTATGCAGAGCGTGTGCGGGATTGAAGCATGGAAGATAACAGCGTGCTGGACAAGAAAATGATAAGATGCCAGGCTCCGAGGAAAGGAGGAAAGGAAACAAAAAGGTGGGGATATCTTCACAAACCGCAGGAGAGCCAGGGGAGCGTGTCCTTGGTTGTCCCAGAAGGTATACGTTCCACCAAATTGACGCTATATATATATATATATATATATATATATATATATATATATATATATATATATATATATATATATATATATATATATATATATATATATATATATATATCCATTAATTTATCATTACTTTATTTCATTTATTAAGCACATGCAATTTCCCCTATGTTGTACTTGGTGTCAGTGTTTGTTGGCTTCTCATTATATGACTAATATATATATATATATATATATATAGAGAGAGAGAGAGAGAGAGAGAGAGAAAGAGAGAGAGAGAGAGCGTGCACAGCACATTATATAAACTACCTGCACTAGTATCCTGTTTTAACCTCGGTGTAATTCTGAAGGGCGACGAAACAAACGGAAACAGAAAGAATGAAACGAAGAAAGTTTTGAAGAGCAACGACCCCGTGTGATTTAATGTCATAAATCATAGTGGCAAGTAATCATCACAATTAACTAATATTCCTAATTTCACTTGACTTACACATATGCTAGTTCAGCGATGTTACTAACAACGATTGGTGCAGCATTCCAGAATACATTAACTTGATTACCCACAAAGGAATACACCGTTCACTGTACAGTACCGTGACCACACCCTAGGTTCAAAGGGACGGAACACTGATTGTTATTTTTTTTATTTTTTTTTTAGTTTTCTTTTTGTGATGGTTTTTCAATCATTTCATATGATGTAAATCCGCGTGACCTCCACATTACCGCGCATTATTTGTACAAGGTGTTCCTACGAAGATGTTGAGTAATTTATAAAAAATCACGTGTGTCGCATAGCGCAATTCTAGTCCTTGAGATGTATAGCTCAAACAGGCGGACATTATAATTGCATAATGGGCTAATTAAAAAACATCCGCGATATCATTTTTAACTGATTAGCATATGGCGCATACTGCAATTTACAGGTTGTAGCCAGGGAGATCACAAGGCCGATTGAGGAACCAATTCTCAGGACGACAGCAGTTTCGAGATATTAATTCCCAAGCTTTGCAAACTCAATAGACCTCAGGCTCAGACGTGGGCATACCCAAACCCCCTACTTCTTCACAAGATGTACCCCGAAATTCAGACGACAAATGCATGTGCACTATGCAATGACTTGGCGAACTTATCTCACATGCTCTGGCGATGCCCCGCGTTACGCAGTGATGAAAGTAACACTTCTTCACGCTGGCATGCTGTCCTACACAGCCCCAACCTCGAAGAACAGTTATGGGCTGTCCAACGGGCCCGCGACGCAGCGGAGAGGCTCGGCCTCTCTGTCCCGACGTGGGAGCGGCCCGCTGCGCGCTAGGGCGCGCCCTAAAGGACCCTAATAAAGTTTTTCATCCATCCATCCATTTGCGAAGGAATGCTTGGTATTCCATTTACTTCCGTGTTTTGATGCATAAAGCGGTGTTTCGTTAGAAAAGCAAGTGTAACGGCAGTGCACTTTAACAGCAAGTTTCATAACGAATATCGCAAAAATGATGTCGTCCACGGAATTATGTTCGAGCGGATATTTCTTGCAGGCTCACCGGGCACAATTTGTAAATTGCAATACGTGCGGAAGGTAAGTAGTTAGAAACTTAATTAGTGGCCTTTTTGTTAATTAATCGACAGTGCTTTTCGATTTCTCATTCAACTAAGGCACGCCTTTTTGAGTAGACCAGCTCAAGGACTAGAATAGTGCTATCTGCCCGAGGCGATTTTTAAAAATGACTTAAAATCTTCGAAAGGCATATGAACGGAGGCGACACCACAATGCCGTCTCCCTTCTGTCCTTGTTCGCTGGCGCTAATTATGCTTTCAATATCACTTTACCAACACGCCCAACAAATGGTAATGCTAGATCTTCGCAGAAACATTTGGTATATGCGTCAGTATTGCGTAAATTATTTTCTTTTCCACAATATTCACCACTCTACTTCCGAGTTTTTTTTTTGCTTTTTTTTCCGCAGGGAAAGAGTCTTCGCGAGACGTGAACTGCACATGTGTCACGACACGGCATAGTCACGTGGCCCAGAAAAAATTGCGACGACAGAAGGCAGCCCAACCGCTGAAACCAACCGTCGGCAGCTCACTCACCACAACCCAGGAAAGCGCGTCTCAGTGGGGCATGTCGTCAGATATTTGTTTACGTAATTAAGAACGACGTCACAGTGACGGTGGTTTCTGCTTGGTTGGCATTATCAGTCAGCTCGCATTCGTATTTCTTAAGCTCAACGTTAACAAAATGTCACTATTTTTTACTGTTCTTGGTCGGCAATGATTGCTTCGCACAATTCCTGTGAACCTGAGAAGCGTGTTCTGTGGCTCATCCCCCAACGATATGTCGTGCCCCCACTCTTCTCAAGCTGTCTTGCTAAACTGAAGAAACAAACTGCGTTTCTCTGCGATATACGTGTAGCACGCCCCCAATAGAGAGAGAGGGAGAAAACAAGGATAGGAAAGGCAGGGAGGTCAACCAGAACAGCATCCGATTTGCTACCCTACACTGGGGGTGGGGGAAAGGGGAATAGAAAGAGGAAGAAAGGAAGAGAGTAAGCAATGAGTATGTGTGGGAGGGACACCATATACAAGGACACTATAAACGGTCTCTTAAGCCGGTGCACTTCAAGTACTGCACTAGTGCACCAATAGACCTTGATAAGACACAAAATGAGACTCTCCTCTCCGTCCATACGGGGTCAAATTACTTTTGCCCTCGAAACGCTTACAGTCTCGGGTCGTCAATTTCCCAAATCTCTGGCTACTCTCAATATTTATAGAAAACGCATCGTCTATAGTTTACGTCTACTCGTCCAGGTTATATCCGCAAAACCTTTCTTGCACGAAACTTGTACGGCGAAGCACCGGGCTTTCACTGCGCAGTTCCTCACAATACGTCCTGCGATGGTGGAACATTTATGGGCGGAATAACTATACGTACGCAAAGAGAAGCAGATAGTCGTTTATTCGTTTCTTCTTCGTTATTTTGTCCTTTCTCTCTATTCGAAGATGGGGAAGAAGAAAAGTTTCATTTATATGACATAATAATTACGAAACTATGGCTACACAAACATGGATGGTTCACTTGTTGCCTTTCTTTCTTTCCTTCTTTTCTTATTTCTTGTTTTCTTTATCACTTTCGTCCTGCTTTTCTTTTTTCTTTCTTGTTGCTAGGCCCACAGGGCTGCATCGTTCTCCGTTTCGGGGAGCCCTCTATGGGCAACCATTACTCGAGCGAAGCTATAAATGCCGCTCTGCCACGAGCAATCGGATTCGTTCCGCATTGCTCCCAGAGCGTTCGCAAGATAGCTTTTACGAGCTTTCCCTTAGTGTGGTCCGCCGCTTGTACGTTCAGCGTGTAGCACGTAGTGACCCTCCCTCCTCCTCAGTTTCGTAGGACGCTATCTGTACGGAGGAGACAAGCCGCGCCGCGTTCTTTCTTTTACAGCTCGACTTGAGTGCCGCAACGGAGAAATATGAAGATGCTGCGAACTCTTAGCTGCTGCACACACAAGGCAAGATCGCATGCGAGGCTTCCGAAGAGCGATTCCAAGATACTCTATGGAAGACGTCACAAGAAAAACAAACGAAACAAACGAAAGTTAAGAAAGAGAAAGGGGAGATTTATTGCGGTGAGGAAAATACAATACTAGTAGGTGGGCATGTTCTCTGTATAGACAAGCCTGGTGTGCTGGAGGAGGAGCCTAGTTCTAGGAAGAGCCTAGAACTCCGGATAATCATATTTCATGTGCTACTGGATCATACAAACTATAGTTTGTTCTGAAGTTCTTATTATTTTTATTTTTTTGTCAGTGTACATGCCATGTTTAGCCCTTACAGCTCAGTACACTGCCTGTAACATCCATTGTTTTGTAGATCAAATAGCCAGCCCAAACTCACACAGTTCGACAGATTTCGGCATCCTTAAGCCATTTAGTGCTTAAAGGCTTGAGTTCGCATCGTACGCTTGTATTTAATCCAGTCCCTCGAAAGCGCTTCAAAACCGCAGGGCACTTTCATTCTCAGCGGCCACAAACGACACCGCGATATGAAGTCAAAATTGTCACTTTCGTCAATGGAGCCATGCAGCTTCATCACACGTCTACCCCGCTGCTTGCTCAGTTTCATTTTACTTCGTGTCGTCCTTGCAACCAGCGAAGTGTGCTTCTTCTGTCTGGGCTAACAAAGGCATTGCATTCGTCGGCGTTGTCTCGTGTCATAACCCATTGGAATGGTCTTCCTGGTAGGATTGTCGACATGCGCGATCCAAGTAGTTCCAAGAAACTACACATTATGTTTTCGTGATTTCATTTGCCTCGTTTACAATAAAATAGTTCTGAAGAGCCGTTGCATAACGCTGCGTCGGTTCTTCGTTACAAAATTTGTAGTGTTTTGGTTGCTCTTATACTATTGTAAATTAGCCAATACCTGATTCCGTCCTCACTATAGTTTATATGAAAATTAATACAGCATAGTAAGTGTATGCTACCTACTTTCTTTTTTCTTTTTTTCTTTTTTTTTCTTTTCTTTACAGGGCTGCGTTTGCCTAGCATTGCAAACTTGACCAACATACGCTCTGTGTTCTTTTTTCCTCTGTATACTCCCTCGTTTCTGACTCAAGAAGAAAAAAGGAAAGAGAGAAAGCAGCGATGTCAACTAGAAAAGCGTCTGGTTGGCTACCCTAGGTTGGGGGAAGGGGAACAGGCGAATAGAAAGAAGAGAGAGTTGAAGGAGGCGAACGATTGCAAGTGCGCGGGCAGCAGCATGTAGTCCAAAGCACTCGCACAGCCCGGTCGTTCTTCAACAGCAAAAAAGTGCTTTTGCTGCCTCCTGGCCGGGTGATTGGGGAGGGCGGTGTTCTAGTAGCGTCTCTATAAGATAGGCTAGTCGCTGCAATGCATTGGATATTGATTGTCTTTGTATATCGAATCAAAGACAGTGTCGCAACAAGTGATCGCCGTTCTCTATCCGCAGCCGCAGACATCACACGCACTTCCACCTTACTCATTGATACAGTAGTAACCAGTGAGGTTCTCTAAAGAATTAATCAATTAAACTTTAATTCTTTATGAGTTTACGACATGACAACGACGACACGATGACAGTGACGATGGCACAAATACAGACAACGACGCTTCGTCGTTGAAACGTGCCAAATCACGGTTCGGTCATCGCGCACCTTCGGTCTTCGCCGCAACAAAGATACAAGTCGGTTGAGCCTTCAATATACGAGTGCCGCCGTTACAGGATGTCTTTTTCGCCTATTAGCATTGTTCGTACAGTCCTGTAAAAAGCGTGTGAGCAACGTTCTAGCTTAAGTTAAAGCATGTGAGAAATTTGATCCTTTAGTGTAGTGGCAGAACATGTCGGCCGAGTCCAGAAATATCGTGCTGCACTTGCGAATTTCGAGAGACGTTTTGAATACTGAGTGCCGTGCGCAAGCGACAGAAGCTGGTACGGGCGTGCTTGGAGTTGAGGGTGCAGCCTTCATGCACAAGTTACTGGCAACGTGATAAAGAGTTTCTCGCCATGTTTTTACCCTTGAATGCTCTTCGTTATCTTTTTATTGTTTGCCTTCGTTTTCTTTCTTCACAAACCGGCTTGAGCGTTGTAGTAAGAAGGCTCGGAACACGTTAAGAATGCTCGCATGAGCTCACACATCCCGCATTAAAGCCCACTAATCTTGCAGACAAGTTTCTTTTGGTATGTCTTATTAAGTCTGCGAAAGAAAAATTGTGTTTAAGGACGTAATTTGAAGGCAGTGTAATTGATGCATAACGTATGCAACATAAATTGCAAAAAAATCCATTCGTAAAGGGTGTAATTTCTATTAAAACGTCTCCTTTCTCTCCTCCCCCTCCCCCCCCCCCCTTTCGGCGAGTCTCCAGCTCACTCGGCTTTCCGAGCACAAACGTGGGAGAGTAACGAGGTAATTTATTCTAACAGCGTCCTGGAAGACCGCGACAAGGCACGTCAGATGGTAATTAGAGCCAAGACAGCCGCCCGTCGCCACTTACTCGGCTCCTTCAAAGCCCGCGCCGCTCCATACCACCGGACGCGAGACATCCAAGGCCGCAGAGAGGCGAGCGTTTCAGGCTCGCGGCGTCGCATGCGAACCGACAGGCGCCACCTCGCGGCGTGCCCGAGATTCATTGCGTTAGCGTCGGCTGCGCGCACAGCGTCCCACGAAGCCGGAGGTGCTCGGCAAGGACTGAGATTGTGCACAGTGCTTCTTCGTAGTTTGGGTCAACCCCGTCACGAGGAGTTTTATACAAAAAGCACAACTTCGTGGTTCGACGCAAAGACTAGGGACAGCGCTGTACAGCAATCATAGCTTAACGCTTCTGCGAGGCATGCCTTGCCGGCGACAGCAAAACGGTAAAGAAACGTGCACATTTATCTGCATATCTATAGCTCGGAAATTCGCAAGTTACTTTATTGCGATAGCAATTACGTGGACACTCCAGGCGCATTCCCTCGTCGTTGTGGCCGTGATGTTCCGCGTGAAGTCTCAGTGCGGTAACACCGTGGCCGCGCAGTGTGCTGTAGGTGCGAATGAAAGCCACAAATACGAGTGAGGGCGAGCCGATGATGGTGGTGTGATCTCGCGCGCGCAGATTCTACTTCGACGGCGGCTACGTTTGGCGCCAATGAGCGCAGCCGCGCGGGTCCCTTCTTGAAAGCAATCTGCGATGAGTAGAGAACGTAGCTGCCTGGGGGACGATAGCGTCATCTGTGCTGTGTTCTCGCCCCTTAGTTCGCGTTGAGGCAGAACGAAGGTCAATTCGCTCCGGGCTGCTGTCGCTCTTCCTCGCGCCAGTGTCTTGACATGGAATGTCAGCGCTCATCGAGTGGGATTTGTTTATGTGTACCTGTGCTCGCGTGACACCATGCTTGTTAGTTTAGTTAGTAAGCGAATCTTTACGAGTTTATACGGCCGATAAAATTACTGTGCTTACTTCGCATAACTGTTTGCATGATAGCAAATGCTAAACTTTCGTGCGAATCTGCGTCTTTTTTAGCACTCGAACCTTGCACAAGTAAATCGCCTCTTTGCACTGTATATATTTCCGCAGAAGGAAACGGGTAAGATCTCATGTGACTGTAGCAACTCGACCACGAAATACCACCTAAATATTAACATTTTTTAAGTGAAATTACCGTGCTTTCCTGTCGTAACTCACTACACACTGACTTCAATCTGACGATTCCTATACGCCTGCGCATCTAAGCCTTGACGCGTGAATGAGAGCATTATGACACCACAATGCTGGAGCAAATCACTTCCTTTTTCTCAGCGGTGTAGCGGTGCAGGATGAGAATTCACATCCCCCGTATTCTCAAACGATGCTCGACTCGAAGATCTTCAATCTGCGGCACCGAGCCGAGCGTAGCGTATTGACTGCTTCTGCCGAAGGGCGGCGTTGCCATCAATTTATTTCGTCATGCCAAGTAAATATTTGTCAACCCCACGTTTCAAAGCGGGCGCCAATAAATCATCATCTTCTTCCTTCGGTCGAGGTAGAATGTGAAGTGGAGAAGCGTTAAAAAATACGAGGGGCGGACTCATCAACCCTGAGTCAATGATTGCGCTATGCACCTACATCGTAACGTGCCCCTTCACATGACCTCTAGCACCCCCAGTCATACAAATGAACCAGGAAAACACACCTCCCATCCAGCTCTCAGCGTCCACGCGTATAAGTTCACATGTATGTATGTATGTATGTATGTATGTATGTATGTATGTATGTATGTATGTATGTATGTATGTATGTATGTATGTATGTATGTATGTATGTATGTATGTATGTATGTATGTATGTATGTATGTATGTATGTATGTATGTATGTATGTATGTATGTATGTATGTATGTATGTATGTATGTATGTATGTATGTATGTATGTATGTATGTATGTATGTATGTATGTATGTATGTATGTATGTATGTATGTATGTATGTATGTATGTATGTATGTATGTATGTATGTATGTATGTATACTCGGCCTCTTCAAATGTCTGTAGTCGAACACCACTGCTTGTTCTTAACATTGGATCTTCAGGGCACTGACTGTTGCCTCCACATGCACATCCATATGTACGCGCCCTCAGTAGTGCCTCTTCATTATCCCTTTCTTTTCTTGTAGACTTTCTTTTCATCCGCAAACACCCTCCACCCGTCATAGGGTCGCAAACCGGACATGCCTCTGGTTGATGTCCCTGCTTTTCTTTCCTCTTGTTGTAAAAAGCGATGCACCAGGACAAGACGTCTAACTCTACATAACTCATCTGCGAGTCAGGTCGTGCCCGTGCGCTCCACGTGACATCGCCGGACCCTTCCTTAACCTGCCGTAGGAGTGCGCTACACCCTTCTCTGCCTTAAAGCCTCTCTCTCTCTCTCTCTCTCTCTCTCTCTCTCTCTCTCTCTCTCTGATTACTCTTTGAGCTGTCGGTTAGTTTCAGGAATGAGTCTACCCCTTGCGACTGTTGACACGACACAGCCTTCGCGTTAGTTTGTGAGCGGCAACAAATGCACGTGTCGCGCTGCTTCTTTTGTTTGTTATGCGTTTTATTTTTCATTTATCGCCACATAGGTAGTCGTTGTGCTTGCGTTTTCTTTTCCTCGTTCTCTAGGTGTTTATGACGTTTCGTAAAGGATGATTAACGCTGTCTATCCTTGGACGTTAGAGCGCAACGTCGCACGTGCACGGTGTTGTCAGACCAGCGGCGGACAAGTGGCACGTAGAAAACAAGAATACCGCCTTGCGTCAATGGACTACTAAGGCCTAAACATGAGTCGACACGGTAAGAGTACATTAGGTTTAGTTTAAGACATCCGACGCGGAACGGCGCATGCGTCGTTTCGGCTCCCCTCAATGTAGGCTGCTGGTTGGCGCTAGTTTGTATCTGTGATCCACGGCGGCGCGTTTTAGCACACCAACTAGGGGACAAGAACACGTGAAGGGACAAACGCAAGCGCTTGTGCATTTCACGTGTCTTCGCCACCAAGTTTGTGCCTTTCAAAACGTTATCCACGGGTTTCCTGGATTCGTCACGAGCATTGAGAGATTCCCATGCGGTGCCGTTCAATATGCGCGCAGCCAGTTCGCAGACAGTTATTGGAGGAGTGCTTCTTGTTGGGCTAGTTGCATGCTAAAGTACGTTAGATGACAGGTTTTTCTCGTCTAGTCTACGCTGCTCTGTGTATGTGTGCTAACATGCGCCCCCTCTGTAGGGTTCGACTATGCAATGCAACGGGCTTCATTTTTTGTACTTTCGCCGTCCTGGCTTCCTTTATTTTTTGCAACGCGAGAGCAGTCTGAGCACACGTGTGGGAAGCGAAATTATTAGTAACAATCTCCCCCACTGCCCCCCCCCCCGCCCTCCAGAAAAAAAAAACCATTTTCCTTCAATCCAGTTGCGCCCAGCTTTGTGTTGAACCTCATTTTCGTGGGGTTTAAGCTTATTTCCGTTGTAAGGTAATTTTCTGAACTCTTCTTCAAGAATTGATTTGCGCGGAATGATTCACGTTCTTGATTTGCAGGGAGCTAGAAAACTACCGCTCAAATGTCGGAGTAGTTCTTTCTTTATTATTTTTTTTATTTTGAGAAAGAAACTTCGTACGTGACTAATTTTAGAAGGTAAGCGAGTGTCTGATTACAGCCGTTATACATAATTCAGTGCCTCTGCCATCGAGTTAAACGTAAAGCTGTTCTATAAGGCGGTCAATGCATCACGCGCGCGGCTAAGCGAATTAGTGCGACTTAAGTTATGAACGGCAAGACGTCGGTTTTGATAATTTCATTAGAGAAAATTATTTCTCCTATGTTCTTTGGTTTCTCGTTTATGCTTGCAAAGTTCCCAAACGCGAATCTCATACTGCTGCGTGCATCGATTGTGTGATTTATTTAGAATTAGTGGAATGTCAAAGTGAAAAAGCATGTATCGATGTGAAGTGTGGGAAGCCGGTTACGTGGCCGATGTAGAGAGGGGGGGGGGTGATACGATAGCCTAGAAGTGCGTATATATATATATATATATATATATATATATATATATATATATATATATATATATATATATATATATATATATATATATATATATATATATATATATCTACATACATACATATATATATATATATATATATATATATATATATATATATATACTCCCAGCAGGGTTCTACTAGGACACATAAACACCCAAGAAAAGTGGATGGGGACACAGCGCCGCGGTAGCTCAATTGGTAGAGAATCGCACGTGAAATGCGAAAGTTGTGGGTTCGGTTCCCACCTGCGGCAAGTTGTTTTTTTCATCCACTTTAATTTCCATTAATTTAGCGTTTCTTTATTTCATTTATTAGGCACACGTAATTTCCCCTATGTTGTCCTTGGTGTCAGG
Organism: Dermacentor albipictus; assembly: GCF_038994185.2. Classification (NCBI taxonomy): domain Eukaryota; kingdom Metazoa; phylum Arthropoda; class Arachnida; order Ixodida; family Ixodidae; genus Dermacentor; species Dermacentor albipictus. Next base: position 143,175,785 of record NC_091825.1, on the reverse strand, counting down.
ATATGACTGACAAAAATCGGGCCCCTCGGTTAACCCCCTTTCTTCTCGTATATATATATATATATATATATATATATATATATATATATATATATATATATATATATATATATATATATATATATATATATATATATATACCAGAAAAAAAGCAGTTCTGGGTCCGGGTAAATATTCACAGTGAAGTAGACGCGCGTATGAAGCGGTTTATTGACGTCAATAAACCGCTTCATACGCGCGTCTACTTCACTGTGTATATATATATATATATATATATATATAGTGCAAGTGGCGGAGCACTGATCCGGCCATCGTCAGTTACACTTTCCCCCTCGAAGACGCAAGACGCGTGTCAAGTGAGCTCCTGAATGCGGTGGACGCGGTATAAATCACTGATCCGGGACTTCAAAGAGGTGCGACGTATGCTAAAGCATTTCGCTCCCATTTACCCTAAGTCACGGCAGATTCTTTTTTTATTTATTGGATTGGATTGTTTATGGAGTGTGTGCGCACGCATGAGTGAGTGAGTGAGTGAGTGAGTGAGTGAGTGAGTGAGTGAGTGAGTGAGTGAGTGAGTGAGTGAGTGAGTGAGTGAGTGAGTGAGTGAGTGAGCGAGCGAGTGAGTGAGTGAGTGAGTGAGTGAGTGAGTGAGTGAGTGAGTGAGTGAGTGAGTGAGTGAGTGAGTGAGTGAGTGAGTGAGTGAGTGAGTGAGTGAGTGAGTGAGTGAGTGAGTGAGTGAGTGGGCAAGCAAGGGAGTGAGTGAGTGGGCGAGCTAGTTAGTGAGTGAGTGGGCGAGCTAGTTAGTGAGTGAGTGGGTGAGCTAGTTATGAGTGAGCGAGCGAGTAAGTGAGTGGCGAGGTAGGCGATCGAGTACATGTGTTGTACTGTGTAAAGAAATCTTGGCCTCGTAGTGCCGCGCACGCTATAGCGCTGCCAAAGAGACGCGTCACGAAGAACGTCGCTGAAGAGGTCACACAGCGTAGCACGATGTTCGAAAACGTGGGAGAAAAGCGAACCTGTATGGAAACAACTTCGCTCCTCCCCATCGCGTCCACTTTGAAAAGAGGAACGCGACCTTCGTCTTAGCGAACTAACAAGCACAGCCAATCAAGTAACCGTTAACATCCTCGCGTAGCTTTCCTGATTTCTCCCTTCGCTCATCAAACGACTCCGAGTTGGGCTAGATTAGGGGTAACGAAGTCGTCGGAGCGCACGGGGGACACGCTTTGGCTTCCCACTCGCGCCGTCTTGAGCAATCGCTGGTGACCGATGAATCGGCCCGAGTCGAGGCATACACGGAGGGGCGCCCTTTCTGAGGGTGAATGTTTGCACAACCCATTAAATTGCTTGCCTGCGCGAGCCCGAGCAAGCAAGCGGGGATTCCTCTGGAGGGCCGGTGCCCGCTGGAAACAACGTTGGCAACGAACACAAATGCACTCCGTCGGTTGGCCCAGCCACCTTTCTCCTGCCTACTCTAGGAAATGCATTCGCTCTCCACTATTGTCTCAGTACTCGCCTCCCGCCATCTTTTTTCCGTCTCTGCACCTATAGGTTCCGCTACACCTCGTATGCGCAGCGGTTCCAAACAAGCGCTTAGAAACTTCCATGGCATTGGCGGCCGGCCAACATGCGGGCGGCTCTTTACCTCTCGGAAAACAGAGATGAAGAATGCAAGGGGGCTGTGCGACTGGAGATAAAATCCAATTTAGGGAGGATCAGAAATGAACGGCGCTTTGTATTCGCGATGCGTGTATTGGTCCCCGCCGGTAGAGCGGGTATCTTCAAATAGGGAGCAAAAGTCGCGCCGGCCGTGTGTGTGGCCGTGTGCTCTTCAACGAGCTGCTTGTTTCTTTTCGAAGAAAAGCACGGACAGGCTATCCCAAGTGTACGAAGACGACGCTTCGACGACGAGTCACGTTTTCGTCGCTGGCCCGCGCTGTTTGCGCCCGACGTGGAGTATTCAGCGAAGTCTGATACGGGCACGGAAAAAAAGGCGACACTCGAGCAGGCAAAGCACGCCCCCCTCCCCCCCCCCCCTTTCCCTCTCCCCCACTAACGCTTGCCCGCATCCCGTTTCGTTGCCATAGAAATAGCAGTAGCGAAGGGAGAGAGGTCAGAGGCTGGCGCTTTCAGTGCCAAATGCAATGAGCGCGCGCATGCTTTGTATCTTTGTATAACCGGCAAGTGGGCGTTGTATTTTAAAAGAATGGGGCGTTAGACACCGGCTGCGTCGACGCAGCCTCTCGCCGCGTAGGCCGTTAAAATAACTCTCGGATAATGACCATCGTCGTGACTCGGTGGCGGGTAAATAAAGTGAGAATTAAATATTGAAGAACACAGCGCACATTGAAGTTGAGGGACTCACTGCGGAAAACCGACGCACTAACAAAGAGCGGTTCCAGAACTTTCACGTTTTATTTCGTCATATTTACTGCAATAAAGACATACGTGCATCAACTATGTATCTTACGGTTGTGCGTTAAACTTACAAAAAGAAGAAGAAAAAAAGAAAGGAAAAAAGACATGGAACGAACACTGTAAATGCGCCATGTCCGTTTGCTCTTCAACAAAGTTTCCTTTTTTTTCTCTGTGAAATAAAAGACGGAGAAGGTAAAATTCGGCGAGCTGGCGCTTGTTCATGGTTACGGCCAGCTCGAACGACAAGAACGGAGAGAGGAGGACCCGTCCTTTTTGATTTCCTTTCTCTGTGCACGTCGTTCGCGCTTCCCGTGACCATGAGCGCAAGAGACAGACAGCGTTCCCAAGTAAAAAGACCACGCTTCGCCTCCCGGTCACGTTCTCGCTCGCACGCGAAGTGCCCCTTTTCTGCTTTCCGCGCTCCTACACGTAAGTTTATTCGTATATTTAGCGATCTACAACAACGCTGTATAGACATAGAGCCCAAAACAGCTGTCGTACAGTCCGCAAGCGAGAAACCAGAGCTACACAGGGCAGCTAGCCATTCCCACAGTCCTTTCGCTCAAGAGGCAATGATCATTCCAAGGCAACAAGAATAACGACGACAACAACAACAACAGCAGCAGCAGCAGCAGTGCCACCAGTAGGTACACCTCGGTGAAAAATAGCGGTCGGTAAAAGCAGCAGGCTCAGGATGAAGTAGAGCTGCGATTCGCGTTATGTTTCGCTGGCCAATGTACAGATTGTCCCTGTAATTCCCAAGGTATAACACTTGCTACGCGCCGAGTTTGACACCTCAAAATGCCAATTGAACACGGAAAGCTTAGTGCAAAGCCCGTGGAAGCCGTTTTTTTTTTTTTTAGCATGCAACAGCCAAGTTTTGGGTGCCAGTAGTTCAGGAAATCACGTATTAGTTAATTAATTTAGTAATTAGCCTTTAACTCAAATGACATTGTATGGCTTTGTTCTTTTTGGCACGCAGCGCACTCTTCGTGGCTAGAAATAAAGGTGAACACCAGAACGCGTGAAGGTCGAGCGAGTTGCTTAGGAATTCATTTTACTGAACGGCAGGCCAGACAGATTCAAACGCGGCCACGTGTAGGAACGAACAAAGCGGCACATGCAAGCACCGAGTATCAACTGAAAAGTCGCATAAAAGGAGGATGACACAAAGTTTATCTGCGTAGAAAAAAAAAAGAAAGACGTGAAACTTATCTGCCTAGGCAGAAAACACTTCGTTCTTATTTTGCGCCACTGTGTAATATTTCAGTTCACCGTCGGCGTTAATTTGTGCCGTGCTTTTCGCTCCTAAACCGTGGCCGCGTTTTCACGCTTGCCTTTAGGTAACTTAAAGGGGAACAGTGAACGAGAAGAAGAAGAAACTGCCATGACTATATGAAGCGAACAGATAATAAAGCCAAGTAAATCATAGTGGATCCCTTTCTTTCTTTTGTAGTTTTTTTATTTGAAGTGTAGGCTCTCTGATAAAATAAACAAGTCGCTCTACTTTTCCTTGATGGGTAACGGTGTTTGGGCATTGTGGTGTTAATGAAACACCAAGAAATTAAAGTGGGAGGGTTTACCTGCCGTGGTCTGCCTGGATGGAATTCTACTGGTGAATACGATGTCGCAGGTTCGACTCCCTGCCGCGGTAGCCGCATTCCAATGAAGGGCGAAACGCAACAACAGAGCGCATTAAAGAAACCCAAAGTTGTCAAAGTTAAGCCGGTGACCTTCACTGCTGTCGTTCCTCACGGCCCATTGTGCAGCTTGAGAGCGTCAAACCCCACGCAATTTGATCTTTCTTTTTTTTTTTTTTGAAATGACGTAGTTCTCTAAAGCAAATTGTTTCGCTTGCAGCTGCGGGTGTTTTTTGCAACAGACACTGCATCAAACAGTGTCGGTTGCAGCGCCAGTACTGCGCCCAATATCGCTTGCTTATTTGATCACCTTATATTGAAGCTTGCATATATATTTCTAGGATCGGCTGGTGGTTAGAAAGAGAAAACTGGGGTGCTTTCTTTTTTACATACCTAACAGCGCTGAAAAAAAAATGAGAACACATGACACGAAGAAGACAGTGCGGGTGTTTGTGCGTCACGTTGTGTGTTTCCGTATTTCTGGCGCTGTAAATATGTCAAAAATTGTCAAAAGAACCAGCCCAGATTTCCGCTTTAGAGATAGGATGTTTGAGTTAGGCGAGGTAAAAGCTTCAAATAGAAACAAGACAAGGAGTTTCGACAACTGATGCTAATGTTATCAAAACAAAAATAATTATCGAAAAATGATATTAGTGGGCCACTGCTTTACACATTGAACAAAATATGCTTTTCCTTCCTTCTTTCTTTCTTTCTTTTTTATGAGACGGGTGATTTGTGTGTTCCCACTTGTTGTGTATCGAATTTATATGCATCTAGCTTCTGTAACATTCATGACTCCAGCATATCACATTTGTTATTACGCAACATCAAACAACTAGCGAACGCGGATAATTAGTATTTCTTTTTTTCGTTTAGCTCTAGTGTCAACGTTCTGCACTTCTTTCTTCGTGCTTTTCTTTTTCGTTTCTGTATTTCTGTTCCCGTTCAGATGTAGCCAGAAACTTATATCGCTTCCTTTCGTTCTTTCTTTCCGTATTTCTTCTTTATCGTCCGGAATTCTGATCTTGTTCCCATGCAGCCAACGTAAGCAGGAACTTATTTATATTGTTATTGCGGGCAACGTAAACACATAGGCGGAACAGCACACTATCTTCATGAACAAGACGATTATTTAAATGAAAACTGTTTACCCGCGGCTCGGTGCTTACGATTTACTTGCACCCTGCATCTCGCGACTCATCATTCCTTGTTTTTATTTATTTATTTATTTATTTATTTATTTATTTATTTATTTATTTCATATTTGCTTCCCGTCGTGCACATGTCCACACCCTGCAGTTGGTTTGTTACGATCGTAAATAAATACAGAAAAAAAAAGGCTTGCATGAAAGGAATGATTGGGTCCAGATGTTGTTGTTCCCACAGTGTTTTCCTCACGCGACGCATAGAACGTGTATTGCTGCACCGCAATAAAGCTGCCCGTGATCGCCGCAACCGCCGAGTGTGTTGATCGCTATCTCTCTCTTCAGTAGGCGCCGGCCTGTTTTATATGAGACTGTCAGAACGACGGCTGATGATGTATAGCCTCTGCTTTTGCCCGATAACGCGGGGATCTATGAAATCTACGTAAAGTATCGTGTTTTCTGTTGACGACACTTGTGTCGCTGCCAGGCGCGATATAACTCACAGTGTACACACTCGTCAAAAGGGCAGCCTTCTATTCTTCATTCCATCGTTCTATATGGGTTGTGCTCGGGCCCTCAAAAAGGTTGTATAAACCTCCAGGAAACACTTTGCGTGGACGTGTGCGATGGTCGTTCAATTGAATGTAGGTCGGCGCAGTGGGCTTTCATGAGTCACCCTGATTTCCGTTGGTTGAGAAAAACTTGGAAGCGCAATCTTTTTACGTGTACAATTCTATATAGGCAAGCACTTCGTATGAGGTCAGCGATACGGCGATATTATCGATTTTTTTGCCTACGGCAGATAGCACAGTTCTAGTCCTACAGTTGGATTGCGGGCAGAGGCTGGTATTACTTGCAAACTAAAGCGAAATTCATCCTTAGTTAATTAACACAATATAACTGATTAATTTAAAACTAATAACTTTCGGGCGCTTTTTGTAATTCACGAATTGTAGCCGGTGAGCTTGCTAGACGCTTGGAATGATATCCGAGGTTGACGCTGGTTTCGAGATATGAACTGTCAAACTTCCCGCAGCTATGCACTGTTTCCCGTTTTCTTTCCTTTCTTTTTCTTTTTTTTACAGAACGCCGTTTCATGCATTTAAGCACAAAAATAACTGGAAAGCTAATGTATTTCTTCACACACGTCGGGAATTAATATATCGAAACTGGTGCCATCCTGAGAATTTGTTCCGAGTGGGTATACGCATACGCCGTGCAAACTCACCGGCTACGATTCGCACATGGCAGTATTATCCATAAGTTATTAAAAACGTAATTAGTACATTCTTGGCAATTAGTTTACTGTTGATGTTGGTTTCTAATGCAAGTAATGTCTGCCTCTTCATGTAATCTAGCTCAAGATCTAAATTGTGCTTGCCACAGGTGATATTTAAAAATTGTGTATTCTTAAAAAAATAAAAACGCTGGGTATAGTCGGATTTATTGACCTTTGCTCGGACTCCCATCAATCTTAACTATGCCAATCCAAACAATTTATCAATGGGTGACTTCTGTTTCTCAGAGTTTAACAAACAGACAATTGATGTTGCTTCATTTTCCACACAACGGGAATAGAGGCAGCGTAGCGTCCTGTGTAAGGAAGGCTGTCGCGTTCAGAATATTCACACCTCAACTGATTGCTTGATCAGTGAGCTCGCGAAATTATGTGTCACGCATAATAGTTAAAATGTTTAAGAGCATCTACGGGAAACGAAAATGTGATGTGAATTTATATGAATTGCGAGTGACAATGATAATGACACTTTGTTAATAATGATGCGAAAACGTTCACCAACTGCGCCATTCATGTTTCCATAACACGTTTACTATACTGTAGACCCTTTATGAAGTGTTATGGCAGAGTTAAAATGAGGGGAATACGAGCCAAGTGAGCAAGATGCGCGTACGTTCTTTTCGGTCTTGGCAAGCTACAGCGTTTTCTCGTTCCGAGGGCTAGCGCCCGCATCGCGTGAAAGCTCGGGTGCCAAGCCACACTAGCGCTCCGATATCCTTCTCACGCACTGCGCATGCGCTCTTTTGTGCAGGAGGATCCTTGGACGCGTCCCGGCTGACGCTGCGGCCTGCCGCCCCGCTCGACCTGGTGGACGCCGGCACCCAGGTGGACCTCTCGGCCGACACGATTGCCTACGACTCCGACGATGACATGATGAAGCGCAAGATCAGCGCGCTGCGAAGCCGCAAGGGTCACCCCATCTACTCGCGCGAGGACATCCGCGAACAGTACTGCATCACGCGCAAGGAGATCGCCGTGCTCGACGACAAAGGCGCCACCGCCCGCAGCCTGTTCGGGTGCCTGGCCGCGCAGGGAGCCACCGGAGGAGGCGGCGGAAGCCCCTGCAACGCGGCGCTCTTCTCCTGCGTCCAGCGAGCCTCGAGCGACGAGAACATTCCGCCCCCGCCGCCGGCGACGCAGTCAGGCGGCGCCAAGGACGACGATGACGACTTCGCCAGCTCGGGATTCCGGCGGCGGCCCAAGCCGTTCTGCCTGCAGGACCCGAAGTTGCGCTTCAGCAACCTCGACGCGGCCGACAGCGACTCGGTACGCGTCGTGGTTCACTCCAGGTCCTTCTCGGCACGACCCAGACTGCAGAGCTGCAACAGCTACGGCAGCACGAGCCAGGGAAGCCTGGCGAGCAGCAGCAACCTGAGCTACGTGTCGCGATGCGCCTCCCGACCGTCCAACCTGAGCTTCCAGTACGAGGGGGTCACGCTGGGCCAATGTCACAGCGTGGACGCCCTGAACGACGCCTCCACGTGGAGGCGTCGCAGCGACGGTGGCGTTGCGGTGCCCGACGCGCTGCTCGACGATCGCCGGCCGAAGCACGTGAGCTTCGACTCGAACGCGCTCGTGCGCAGTAACACAGTCGCCGGTGGACTGGAGGACGTCGAGCTCAGCCTTGGGGGACCCGCCGCCACGTCCACGCCGCTGGGGCGCCGCGCCGTATCAACGCCGGACGGTTCCCAAGAAAGGCTCTTGGACGCTCGCCACTACCAAGATTCTTTCGAGAGAGCCTCGTTCGGACGCCGACGGGCTCTGGTGAAGACGCAGGCCACACAGACCGAGAGCGTCTACAACAGGACGAAGGCGTCGCTACCCGCCTACCTAACTCTGTCGCCGCGGGCGGCGCGCGGAGCTAAGCACAAGGCAGCCCGGCGGCGCAAGGCCAAGGACGCGCGCCGGGCTGGCACATCCGTGAGCGACGACAGCGACGAGGACGTTATGGAGGTCGACCTGGTGAGCAAGCAGCAAAGGCTGCTCCCGTCTCCCAAGCCGCACAAGCATGGAAAAGCCAAGCAGGATTCACTGATGACCAACAAGTTCGAAGACGGTGAGGCGAAAAGTCCCCGCACCAAGGACCACATGGAAGAGCTCAGCAGGGCGCTCTGTAAGATCGACCTGCTGAGGGAAGCCAGGAGCAGTGCGAGGCCTGCCCCCGTTGGCCACGAAGACGCCGTGCTGAACAGCCGGCGAGACTTGGGTAGCAATTGCCATTCAGGACCGCGAGTGGAACACCAGTCGAATGCCAAGCAGTACCCTTCCAAGGAATCCAGTAGGAGAGACGAAAAGCGGAGCATTCACCCTGCGCAGCCTGAGGGACTGACGTCCCCGGAAAGCGAGTCGTCTAGTAGCCAGTTCACAGAGCGCGAATCCTCGCGGAGCGAACGTTCCACCAGCAGTTCTGGACCTGCCGTGGCGGCCAAACTGCGAGACGCAAACGCAGACGCCGGCCGGCAGGACACGACCAGCGAGAGCACTTCTGAATACGTCACGGCCACCGAACATTCCGCCAAAATTCGAGAGTCGACAGAAACGAGCAGCACCAGTCAGGCCCGCCGCGACGGAACTGACACGTCATTCGAGACAGCTTCATCGGCCAGCCTCTTCAGCTCACCTTCATCGAGGAATGGCGCGCGTACAAAAACTCCTTCCCCCAAAGCTTCCTCGAGAGACGTGACTCGGGATCCGGACGAAGCGGCCATGTCCTCCGAAGAAACGGAGAAAGGCCATAACGACTCGTCAGACGAATCGACCAAGAAGGAAGAGCAGGTGCTCTCATCGGAGTCAGGCGAGTACTCGCTGGGACGCGCTGAAGGAGTCGATGATGAAGATGAAGACAGGACAGACAAGTCCGACGATGAGCAAGGTGCCTTGGAGAGAGACGCCGACAGCATACCCGCATCCCAAGCCGACGAGTTTTCCGAATGCGCCGCGCCGCCCCACCAGCCACCCGACTTGATGCGCACGTCGTTCTTCGATCAGGGAGGACCGTGCTCGTCTCGAAACGACGAAGACACCGACGACATGGAGACCATCATGATGCCATTGATGACGTTCCGCGACGTCCAGAACGCGATCAGCCGCTCCGAAATTCGACAATACGACGAGCTGTCTACCGTGTCTGAGGTGTCAGAAGAGAACAGCAACTCTGACCAGCAAATCACCGAACGATACCAACCGCCGGTGCCAGATGCTATCAGCAAACCAGAGACACCACCTCCTCCGCTTCCTCCGTTGCCGCCGCCCACGGAAGAGAGGCAGCCGTTAGAAGGACGGGCCGCACTTGAACAACGTCCACCTTCAGAAGGACGACCCCCGCCATTAGAGCAGCCGGCATCGTCAGGAGAAACAGAATCACAGGAACGGCCAGCAGCGACTGAGCGGCTGACACCGCTGTCACCCGACCAGCCTAAAGAACCGTTCCATTACTCGTCCTCCGAGTACCTCGACTCGGAAGTGACCACTCCGAGCTTCGACAGCGCCACGACGTCGTGTAGCTTCAACATGGACCTGCCGCCGTCGGCTGCAGCAGAAACCTCGCTCGAGACGACAAGTCACGCGTCCAACCTGTCGACGACCCCGACCGACTCCGACAGCAAGAGCGCAGCGGTTGTCGAGGGCGAGCCGACGCGAAATGACGACACCGACGTGACGGACAGCTCGACGTCGACGCAGATCACGACCCGTAGGCGCCCGCCGGAGGCACCGAGGCAGCAGCCGGACGGCGGCGGCGCCATCCCAAAACTGCAGGGGATTGTCGGCGGCGTCGGCAGCACCGACCACCGACGCCGGCGCGAGCGCGCCTCTCGCGTCCGCTGGGAGATACTGGACGCGGCGTGTTCCGCTCAGGTGGCGACTTCGGCCGAGGACATCTGGATGAGGCACCGGGACCTTGGGGGACGCCGTTCGCGCTCCCTCCCGCGCAGCCCTGAGAGCAGGGGCCTGGACTCGGTGATGTGCAGCCAGTGCGGCGACAAAGTGCGCGAGCACCGCGTTCCCGGGCTCTACTCTTGGGAGCGGCCGCTGACCAGAGGACATTGCCTGGACGGGCGTCGATCGGCGCCGTGCCCGGACTACGGGCACGTGCGGATGCCGGCGCCGTACCCAGCGGCCGACTTTTACGACGACGATGAGGACGATGAGGACGCTGGTAAGCGGTGTCAATTTTGTAACGTCACTTCCTTGTACGTTTACAGAACCGAACAAAAAAGATGGGGAAACCAATAAGCCTCCTTGGGTGAAACTGAAGCGCCCATGCTATAACATAAGGGGTAAGTGGTACTGTCAGCCGTGTGTCCGAGGAAACTCAGTCTTTCCGCTCGAGTGCCGTTTGGCTGACACGCACACGCACACACACGCGAATATATATATATATATATATATATATATATATATATATATATATATATATATATATATATATATATATATATATATATATATATATATATATATATATATATATATATGATATGTTTGCTGGATAAAAGGAGGGGGTAGAGCCATAGCCGCTTTCGTAACTTTTTTTTTTCTCTCACGATCATTGTGCCTAGTCCGTTTGTATCGATCTCGATGTTCTTTTTCTTTTGCAGGTATTCACTCGAGAAGCTATAGGCAGACAAGCTGGCTTTACATTACCCGGGAACACGAAATGTTGGCCTGGAAACAGCATCTTAGGGGTAATTGTAAGTACTTGTAACATCAATATCTTACCGTGTATTTGTGTGTAAACGGTTCATTTGATCATCCAACAAGCAACTAGAATGCATGAATGAATGAGCTTAAAAGAGTATGGATAGTTGGTACAAATCCATTGGTGCAAAAATTCCGCGATGTAAACATGGACAAGGGGGAAAAAAGCAGGACACGCACTGTTGTTGGGAGTGCCTGTTGTGTGTTCCTCCCTTGTCCGTGTTTATTTAGCGCCGTTTTCTCACCGATGGAATGAATGGGCTGTTGCATTGGTGAGCTTGATTAACGACTGTGCAAGCGAGGAGACAGTCTAATAATGAGGCACAATCTATATTGCCAAATAAAACTGGGCGCAGAACGCTTAAAGCAAAAGAAAAAGCAGACCAAAGAAACAAAATCATTTATGGCAGGCTGCAAAGTCATCCTGGCTGTCAGTCATGTCATTATCCTTTATCCATGTCATGTCATTAGCCTTTATCCATCCACTAGGCGTGCCTTGAGCTGCAGGAAGACTTACTCCCACCGCTACCTTCACCTGCGTGAAGTCGCTTACTACGCCCGTCAGCTCCAATAATGAACTGTCTGTTTGTAAACAAACGCAGCGGAGAAATATGTCATTCTCTCGCGTACTAATTAGGCGCTCGAATGCGTTTGCCGTCGAGACGACGAGCGCATGCCACAAGATGAATGAACGCCAACGTTAATTTTGCTACTTCTGTACCAGTCGTAAGCTAAGCCCACAGCAGAACGACGACGCTAAGCGTCAGAGCCTTTGCGGTGTGCATTAGGCGGCCGTTAGTGCCGAGAAAACTAACGCACTGCGACTTCCCCCGCGGAACAAGGGAAGGAAGGGTACGCGGATTTCGGAAGCTGATAAAAGGCCTGCTTTCCATTATTCGTACTTGGCTTCGAGGCAGTTAGGAGCTGCGGCAGCGTTATGACAAAATGTCACAGCATTTAAGAAGAGTAAGCGGCCCGCAAACGACAAATGTCCGGCGTACCGAGCTTGCGGCCGCGTATAGCGTCATTACATCTGCGACAGGGTAAAAACTCTGCGTTGCCCGAAGCGCGGCGAATTCTTCCGGTGGCTCTCACAGGAATGGACGCTGCGTTTCCAGCGCTGACCTTAGGGCTTTAGGCCGTGTCCTCGCTAGCGAGTGCTTGCTTTATTGCCAGAACAGCACTAAATTAATGGCATCTGCGTAATAACTACCAAAGAGGTCAATATTGTGAGTGAGTGAGTGAGTGAGTGAGTGAGTGAGTGAGTGAGTGAGTGAGTGAGTGAGTGAGTGAGTGAGTGAGTGAGTGAGTGAGTGAGTGAGTGAGTGAGTGAGTGAGTGAGTGAGTGAGTGAGTGAGTGAGTGAGTGAGTGAGTGAGTGAGTGAGTGAGTGAGTGAGTGAGTGAGTGAGTGAGTGAGTGAGTGAGTGAGTGAGTGAGTGAGTGAGTGAGTGAGTGAGTGAGTGAGTGAGTGAGTGAGTGAGTGAGTGAGTGAGTGAGTGAGTGAGTGAGTGAGTGAGTGAGTGAGTGAGTGAGTGAGTGAGTGAGTGAGTGAGTGAGTGAGTGAGTGAGTGAGTGAGTGAGTGAGTGAGTGAGTGAGTGAGTGAGTGAGTGAGTGAGTGAGTGAGTGAGTGAGTGAGTGAGTGAGTGAGTGAGTGAGTGAGTGAGTGAGTGAGTGAGTGAGTGAGTGAGTGAGTGAGTGAGTGAGTGAGTGAGTGAGTGAGTGAGTGAGTGAGTGGAGTCCAGCTCCATGTATAGCGCAAATTACTTCACTACAGCGGTGTGCTTCGTATCAAATAAACCATATGACCAGTTATATCTGTAGCCTCACTTTCTGATTACTTCTCAATGACGCGTCTTGCAACTTCCTGAAACCAACCGAAATTATTAGATGCAATTAGAAACCAGATTAGTAACCAGGTGCAATTAACAATTAGTAATTAGTGAATAGTAACGATTGTCTGAACTAACGATAACGTGTTCTTGCTTTCTATTTCAAGCAGCCAGGAGAACTAGGAAAGGTGAGTATTCGAGGACCTTTGGCCAAGCGAACCTAGAGCTTCGTAGTTTTGTCTTTGCACTCGTATCATAAGTAGCTGCGAATCGGGAGAAAGTCAGCCTTGTGCTTGCGTAACGCGTGTAAAATACGGGTGGTTTCATTTTCAGCCCAACGCAGTGCATCGACGCAGTGGACATTTTTGGCGGCTAAACTTTAGTTCCGCTCCTATTCCTAGTTATGACAGGAGCCAAATTGATCTCCGTCCAAGGACAACAGTTTGCTGGCGTAAACGCAGCTAATGTGACCTAGGGTGAGGAATCCGCCGGCCACCTACATGCCTACATGCACTGGCTGGCTTAGCAGACGCCGCCATATGGTCATGGAACCGTGGTTTGCATAACCAAAACGCAGGCTTGGCGTGCCCGAACAGTGTAGCAGACGACACAAGGACGACGCCTCTTGGAGGCGCGCCCCTGCGCAGGCTTGCTTCCATGGCTGGCCGCGCTATATGTATACCTGCACTGGCGCTCAGCGGAGCGAAGCCACGCACTGGCATGTTCATTCTAAATGTGGAATAGCCTGTACCCCCTGATCACGTGAACAGAAAAGCACATTTTACATGGCAGCCCCCATAAAGTTCTTGTGCCTAATTCACGAATCTTTTCATTCGAAAGCGATTTTTGCCATTGGCCGACCGCTGTCGCTAATGCGAATGTATCCAGCGTCAGAATTGGCTGCAATTTTCTCTTACGAACAAATTTAGTACACGAGAGTTTTGTGAATAAGAGCGCTGGTTCCTTGCTTTAGTATCTTGATTTCCTATCAACGACACGCTTTTTCGTCTGTTTTCTTTAATACAGTTTTCTAAGTTCGCTATTCCTTCCGTATTAAACGGGTTTGCCAAGAACAACACTCCGTCCAGTGCGTGTGTTTGTGTTTACATCTCTCGCGCTGTACTTGGCGCGTTTATCTACAGCCCACCAACTATGAAATCGATCACTGACAAGTTCAACAGGTGAAACGCTTGTCGGAACGCGGTACTTGTAACTGTGAGTTCGAACCACTTGAAGCGAGACCAGCGAGGTGTGCTCTGCAAACTGACTCAAGAAGATCGGCCTCGTACCTCTTAGAAGGTGCGTTCACGACACTCTGTGCTCCTCGCACAAGCTTATTTATCACAAACACTCGGGCAGTACGTTCACAGACAAGCGTTGTTCATTTTTCAGAGCAAATTAATATCGCAGCCTTGTTCGCGTGAACGCTATCGCCTTTCGATCGCTTAATTTTTATATAGTAAAAATGAAAATGTATCCAACTCCGACTAAGATGTCAGTGCTTTTTCCTCAATGTTTATCGGGATAAAGAAATATGGCCCACTAATAATAACGCTTGTTTTACGTAAGTTGCACCTTGTGTCTTGCCGGCGCACGAACGTCGTTGACCGTGCTGTCGAAAAAGGTGCAGGCGAATCAAGAAACTCACTTACACAAGAAAGATATTTGTGTAGGTCATGGGACACTGCCTGCTGACGCGAAACACATGCGCAAAAAATATAAGGTAATTTCTATAATTATTCATATTGCGCAAAGAAGTCTGCGCGGAAAAAAAAGGCAGATATGACAAGCATAGGAGCATAGTAATGAACAGATGCTTACCTGTGTTTACGTGCGGAGCGTAAAATCCATGTCGCGTCACAACACGCCTTCCTTCGTTGGCACAAATGGCGGTGCAACTAAACGGTTGAGTCCGTTGCTTTTAGATTTTCAAACTTTCAACCGTCGTCGCTCTGTGCTGCTGAGCAAGTTCACGCAGCTTGGTCTTTTTCGACCCTATATGCTCCGTGATTTCAAATTTACAAAAGGCCGAGCTTTACCTCGATGCGAGGCCTCACAACGTTGTTCCACAATTATGTTCAACTGCAGCACTCGACTCTTGTCTGCAGTGCTGCTGCCATATTTCACTGAGTGATGCGATGTATTGTTATTGGTGATGATGAGCCTTAAACAATGCACGTAACCGCAAAGAGGTGAGGGCTCACAATTGGGCGATTGTACGAAACGCACAGATAACAGCTACGGGAACAAAGCGACCAACCAGAGAAGCTAAAGCAGCGAAGAGAGGAATTGTGCGTGATGAATATAGGCGAACCAGATAAGAGGGCGATTGCATTAAAAAGTTATTGAAAGAAGATTCATTGAACGGTTCAGGTAGAAAAGAATCCTCAACATAATCACAATAATAAGAAAAACAATTCATATTGTAAACGTTTTGTTGCTTGAATTAAGTCACGCACAGCGTCATACACATCCCCGTGTGAAAAAGCTAGAACCGAGATAGTAAGACCAAACCACTTACAATTCATAACAAGTTTACGAAGCGTAGCTTCAAGAAGCATTTTTGTTTGATTAATGCACCAGCGGAAGCGATGTTCCCTCTTTTTTCTCCTATGAATTTCTCGTCTTTTTTTCTCCTATTTACACGGTTGGGCACCCTGTCCCTTTCTGGAGACAAGTGCTATCCCGCCTTTCTCTCTGGATGGTGTTTGCATGCGTTTACTTTATTAATGGCTACAATAATAAAAAAAACGAATCTCCCTTCCGCAGAGAGCAGCAGCAGCAGCGTGCTGTCGGACTCTTCGCCTTCGTCCTCGTCCTCGTCCTCACCGGCGCAGAGCCGCTCCAGCTCGCCGGAGTCGACCGAGTCGGAGCGCGAGTTCCGACGTCAGTACGTGACCCTCACGCATCGCATGATCCACCGGAAGGCCAGCCTCGAGATGTACCGCCGAATGGCGCACCGTTGCTTCGGTGAGCTTGCAACGCAATTATCTCCCTTCGGTTTTGTTTTCCCTCGCACGAAAAAGTGGCAACCGCTAAACGCTGCTGCATTCAGTCTCTTGACGAAGTGACTGCCACCGCGACGTGACGTTAATGGACTGTCTACAAACAAGTAGCTACTTGCAGGTATCTCGTGCGTGCAGTGGAGAGATCAAGTTTTAACCGGAAACATGGTATTAGTGCAATGCGAATGGTACGCACATTATTATTATTATTATTATTATTATTATTATTATTATTATTATTATTATTATTATTATTATTATTATTATTATTATTATTATTATTATTATTATTATTATTATTATTATTATTATTATTATTATTATTATTTGTTTTGAAAACATATACACATTTAACAGGAATGAGAAAGTGAGGAGCAGGCTAGCAACTGCCACTAGAAGGAGCACGATGCCTGCCTACCCTTTAGAAGGGAGGTGACAGCAACACGAAAATGTAAGATAGGAAGGAGGAGAGTGAAGAGGAAAGAAAGAAACAATACTAAAAGAAGAAAGAACACGCAATACACATCACACACAGTAGGGCCGGTCACTGAAGGTCATGCATCTACAGAATGGTAACTAGAAGAAATAGTATCGATGCTACAAACATGGATCTCAGTTAGTTAGCTCTATAAAAGTAAGTAGAGCGCATTTTCGCATTCAAAGAATGCACCTTGAAAAGCATCAAATGTACAAACTACTCGCAAACGCCTCCGCAGATGATGAAGTAAGGGCAGGAAAGAAAACGAATATACCTGTGTACATCGTCCAGAGATAAACAACACACCTTCCTCATTGCATTTGAAATCAGGAACATTTTAATACTTTCAAAAATCACAAAGCTCCGTTTTGGATGGCACCTGTGTACAGTCGATACTTGCAACGAGGCGTCTTCGACTCAAGCTATTGCAGTTCACCGGACTTCAAGCTGTTCTGTGGAAGCTTTGCTAACTCGTGTAAAGTTTTCTATTCTTCTCTGATGGGCATCTTACAATGTTCCGGACTCAGAAGCTACCTACCAATGTAGTTTCAGAATGTTTGGAAGATTCATCGTGACTGGAGCCAAGCCTGAAATTAGGTAGGCGGCACTAAGTTCGACGTCAGCACGAGCTTCCATGCGCCTGCAGGCCCGGTCATGGAACGTGATACATTGGGCACTCTTCTACTTGCCTTTGTCGAGCACTACATTAAACTTCACTGTCCTACTCGCACCAGTAACGACTTTTTTTTTTAAGTTTGCCCCTGAGGCATAACATGTGTGAAGCATACGTGTTATGTGCACATGTAGTAGTTTAATGTAATGTAGTGTAACGTCAGAGCACATCTAGTAGTTCGTTATATTCAGCGAAGTCCAACAGGAATCCATAGTGCAGGCCATCAATCCACAGATCGTACTAAGGTGGGCTGCTTGAGTGTAGAACCCTCATTCGACATAGTGGCGTTTTGCTGAGTGCATTCCGAGATAACTCCACAAGTGGTTGACTTGAACGGCATCCTAACTTCTTTCGGATGCAGAAAAGTACGTATTTTTTTAAAGATAGTTTGAGAAACGTAGTCTCTAGTTCCGTCCAACTTAAGTGCACTACCAACCAGTTCACATGTTTCAAAAGGAAAAGAACTGGAACACCAGACGAAGACGAAGAAGTCGACAGGACGAGTGGTAACTAGCAACTGAGGTTTATTACCATGAAACGCATAGCAGCAAAAAGTCGCATCTGCGCGCAGTATGCCTTGACATACTGAAGAACAAGATGAAACACACGTGGCAGAAAGCACCCTAGATGACTATGGAAAGTGCCAAGAGGCAAAAAAACAACTTTCACTGGTTAATCGAAAAACCGGGTTTCTTTATCTGCGAGAGCCACCGAAGGAAAGCCACATGTTTCATGTGCATTGCAAGTAATACCGCAGCATACGACACGCACACGCGCACACGCATGCACACATACACACATGCCTGCATGCACACACATACGCTACACGCACGCACGCACACACGCACACTCACACAACCCGCCGTGCTGGCGCTGCTAAACGCGATGGCGCGATAAGCGAATGTCAGTCGTGGCAGCCACATTTCGATGGGGTTAAATGCAGAAGCGCCCGTGTACTGTGCATTATGTCCAAAATAAACCGGAATCCCCCACTACGGTGTCCCTCATAATCATATGTTTTTGGCACGTGAGATCCCAGAATTACTTTTTTTACACGCTCGTACACATGCACACAACACATTACGATACTTTAGTGCGTATAGTACGCTGCAGGGCACCTTTAGCGTTGAATTTTATGAGAACGAATTGATTAATTAAGGAGCTAATACCTAATGTCACATTTATGGCTTTTTCTTTCCAGCCCTCTGAAGTCATTTTATTTTCTGCGGTACATAGGTACATTCGGTGGTGCCATTTGCATGGCATGTCGGGAAAAGCAAGTTATTGATTCAATTGTATTCACTATCCTCGCAGCCACTGTAGTGTGGGCGTGTTTTTTTAGCATGCGGGGATGGTTCCTCCTTACATCGTGTGAGCGTGCGCCGCACAGAGGCAGCGTGAAATTTTTATTAGAACGAGCTCACGGTGGGACTACGGTCCGGCAGCGCGTGTTTGTAGCCCCGAAACACGACAACGAATAATTCAGCTACGGCCTACCTTAACTCCCACGAGCGTTTCGCGCGTGGCTATTCTCGGGTCTTCGTGTGGCTCGCCGTCCGGCTTCTCGGCCAGGCGGTCACTGGCCGCTGCAAAACAAGCACGTGCGCTCTACTGCCAGCCTTTGCCAAGCTGAGCCGCTTTCGCTATAAGCATCAGCCATTCTCGGAAAGTACAGAACAGTGTTTCTTAGCGGGAAAGGAAACAGAAAAAGTTTCCTTAGACGGTAACTTCACCTCGAAACATCCGTGCTCAGTCCTTGTGAAACGAAGAAAGGCTCCCGTTTGGCCACCGTTGAACCGATTGGAATGAAATTTATGACATTTAAGGAAAAATCCTCAACTCTACCAACTTCCAAAAGCCTAAAATGCTTGACGTAGTCTCCTTTTTCTTTCTTTTTCTTTTCAGAGCTTGTCGCAAATCTGAAAACTAAATTGATAAAGCAAGGAATTGAAAAAAAAATTCCGGCTGTCCTTAGCTATGGCCTAAGAAACACGAAGGCGAAAGCTTTGTAAAGCGTGCTGAAATTCATCTTAATCCACCTTAATTTACTTGAATCCTCCTTATTCCACTGTAATCCGCGCTAATCCACCCTAATTCAGCTTAATCCTCAATTATCCACCCTAATTCACGCTAATCCTTATTAATCCAATGACTAACAATTACTAATAAATCATTAATCATGTCTTATACACGGCCAGACATGCTTTGGTTCGCTTCTGGCTTTCCTTGGGTCACATGATATTTTCTGTACCTCAGAATGCGGCCTTGAAACATAGAGATCTAAGGCTTTCGCCTTAAAAGAAAAAGAAGCATGAAGGTTACGAATCAGTAACATCACACTGAATGCAAATATCGCAATACTATAAACGTCATCAATTAAGACGTTCAAAGTGCGCAAAACTTTTGCCTTATACACCGCTCTCAAGATATAGACTAATTTGCGACTGGTTAGTTTGCAGAGCTCACGTCAGTAGCTTTGCACTACTAGTGAAGTAGCTATTTCGCATAAACTGTAGACGTGCGTTATATTTATCTACTGTAGGAGCGCTAGTACATGCATGTGATTTAAATAATTGCGGCACCTCTTTCTACTGCGTACTTGCGGATATGTAAACATGATGCTTCAACGTTGTTCTTTTAATTGATTGATCTTCAGCGAGTTAAACTGTATACTGAAGGTCACAATCTTAAATTCAGCTTCATGATATGGCGTAATGTCAGGCGTAATGTCACTTTCACTCCTAAATGCCCCAAATAACGTTCAAAAGGGCTTGGCTTCACCGACTGTCACAAAAAAACAAGTAAAGACAAGGAAGGAAGGAAAGCGTTTCTGCGTTTCTGCATCTATCTTAACACTCGAATCAGAGTTGGCTCCGAGTTGAAGGGTTTTCGCGTTGAAAGTTGGACTGGTTTACAGCGGCTTCGGCTTACAACAGTGGTCATGCGTGACGTCACACTCACGCCCGCTCGCACACGTGCGCACACGTACGCACGCACATGCGCGCCGCGCGTACGCAGTCATTCTGGAAGCAACACACACTGTCATGCCAGTTGTCACATTACGCTTTAAAAAATTGAAAAAGCTCAAACAGAACGTGGTGCGAGCGTGGACTCCAACTAACAAGTGACTTCGAAAGAAGGGAAGGCTTTCATAGTTGTGCTTACGCCCAAACGAAACGTCATGAGACGCTTGTGGAACAAATCCAGCAATGGCCTGTTCGTCACAGGTAATGGCAACAATCCAAAAACTTTGCCAACGACCCATTGTCTCCCTTCTGTATAGACTGCACCGAGTGTGAGTGGCGTCCCTCAAGCGACAATGTTTTGGATTAATCCAGCGCTTCCCAACCTCGTCGCCAACAAGCCGCCTAATAACGTAACCTGTCTAAAGGGTTACTGACGACGCGGTCCTTAAGGCGACCGATCAGCCACATATCCGAGCTACCGGATAAATTAAATAACTGCGCCAAGAAGCAATGAAAGCGGTACTCTCGTGCAAATCAACAAACATAAAAAAAGGAGGCGACAAATCCCTTCTGTAGAGGCTCGATCGCCAGACAAGCTGTTCGACGTCCCCGGTGAGCTCTCGCTCATTACATCGGATACTCCAAACGTGCCCGGCATCGACTCACCGCTCTAGCTCCGACGGTGGCTCTCGGAGACACCGCGCGAAGGTTGCGCGTAACGAACGGACGAATGACGCGACACCGCAATAAATAATGAAGTGTAGTAGAGAGAAAATAAGGGAGTAGGGAAGGCAGGAATAGGGAAAAGGAAAGCGGAGGCCAGGGAGGAAGGGGTGGCTGCGTCGAGAATTCGGCGCTCCGCGCTCGTTATCGATTTAAGGCCGCGGCCGACCAATCTAATTTGTTGGCCCATCCGCGTCGCGCAGATGACAACATCGAAGCTGTCGGCAAGAATTATCGAGGTGCCGAGTACGCGGTGCACAACCGTGCTTTGCGGAAGGGCCGGACACGGGGTCCGCCGGTGGCGGAGCCGTGAGTCCGGGCCCCGGCCACTCGTCTCTCTCTCTTCGCACAGAGATACGTCGCCAGCGCTTACAAGGGCCGCCGCTCACTCGCGCCCGCTGCTGCCTTGGCGCTCTGGTTCAGCCTTGCGGCAGAGGCGTCAGGGCGCCAGCCTTTTTTTTGGAGGGCGACGTTGCCTTTGCGCGAGCGGGATCGTTACTGTTCTCGGCAACTGCCGAGAGTCACCCCCCCCCCCCCCTTCATCTTTACGTTATTCGCCTCTTATCGGGCAGGGAGTGCACGGGAGTGCCGCGTAAGCATCGAACGCGCGCGGCCTCAAAGTAGATTACGGCTACGAGAAGAGATGCGTTTGCCTCGCTCCTTTATGCACCGCCTACCCCGTTTTCGTCTTGCTCCATGCGTCGCCTGCTTCTTTTTTTTTTTCATTTATCTCATTTATGCTTTGTAAGGAAGTCTAAGCATATGCTTCGACCCCATTCCTCTGCCACACACCTCTTCCGGCCTCCACCGCCCGCCCCCCCCCCTCTCCCTCTTTGTTTGAATTAGTTTAGAGCGATAAGTGCCGTATTTTGCCATACAGGACGGAAGAGCCGAAACAAATGCCTATCTGTACCAGCGAACAACTTTCTGTGGCAAGGAAGGGAAAGTGACGCACTAAGGAAAATTAGAAACTCGAGGTATTCGTTTTCGTGTTTATTTCAACTAGTTTCCGAGTCTGTGCAAACCTGTCAAGCTGTTTAAGGATTTGGTTTCCCTTTACGTTGCTCGTGTACCGATTCGTGATTCAGCGTTCAAATCCTCTTGTCAAATGGTTCCATGTTTGGGCAGATAATATCTGAAAAGCTAGTAGAGATAACTACCCAGACTTTCAGATAAGACAAGTTGTTTATCGCGACATATTTCATTCGTTATTCGAAGTTTTCGATTACCACTGCTGCTCTCCCCTCCTGTTCTCCTCCCATGCAACTGTGTCGCTCCTGCGTAGTATGTAGCCCAGATGGAGGAGGAAACACTGTGAATGCAGAATGCCCTGGTCTCCCTTCTAGAGGCCACCAAGACCGTGCGGATCGAGAAGAGCAACGGAGAGTTCGGGTTCCGCATTCATGGAAGCCACCCGGTCGTAGTATCCGCCATTGAGAAAGGTAAGCGATCTTCCTGCAGAAAATCATTTGAGTGGTTGAGTGCTTGATTATAATTTGATTTTAAAGTCACTTAGCTATGGGCTTCGGCTATCTCATGACAATTTACAACGTACTAAAATACTGACGCTTATTTTCATTTATTTATTTATTTATTTATTTATTTATTTATTTATTTATTTATTTATTGCTTTAATCAATGGAGCGTCCTGCTGAAATTATTTGTTGATTCACATTTGATATGAAATTCCTTTAGCTACGGTCATTGAGTTTTCACGACGTTCTAAAATGGCAAGGTGATTGATTGATTGATTGATTGATTGATTGATTGATTGATTGATTGATTGATTGATTGATTGATTGATTGATTGATTGATTGATTGATTGATTGATTGATTGATTGATTGATTGGTTGATTGATTGATTGATTGATTGATTGAACCAGTCAGTCAGTCAGTCAGTCAGTCAGTCAGTCAGTCAGTTAGTCATTCATGCTATTTTGTTTTAACAAATCCTTTCACTATAACTTCGCTGTGAGCGATGTGTTTATACCTGTACCGCATTTTAAAATGTCGAAAGCGTGGGCGCTTCCAATTCCTACAGCTTCCCCGTCAACGGAATGCGGTTCGTCGGGCCAGGAATATAATTCTAGAGTTCGTGTTCCGCAACTATTCGCCACATTTCAACTCATCCGCTTGGGCGAGCAGCAGGCATTTAGACATTTCTCTCCTTTGTTTTGTTCTTCCGTCAGCAATTGTCGCTTGACGTACTTATTCGGGCTCACGACCTGGCCCAGCGCCCCCCCCCCAAGAAAAAATGAGAGAGAGACTGAAAATTATGCAGATACACCGCGCTCGTTCGAATCTATGGACGTGAAGCGAGGCTTTCGTGAAGCAGGCAACGAAAAGCTTTTTAACCTAATCGCACCTTCGTATTCGTTGACTCGCTTTTTTATCTCATTTTGTCTTTTCTTCCTCCCTCTCGGTCAAGCTTTGTCCTCAACAGCGCACGAAGAAACAAGTGCTTCGTCTCTTATAACGCAGCACCGCGATGAGAGCCGCAGGGAAAATAAAAGGGCGCTCGCGTATCGACGAGTGAGCAAATAACAGCAATAAGCAAATAATAACCGCAGAGTTTTCGTGCATTCTGCGGCAGATGCGTGTCGGCGCAAACCATTTTCCCGATGAAGGATTATGCGGGTTCGACGAGTCGAACAGGGAGCGCTGCTATGCGTGGGAGGATGGGAGAACGGGGAACCACGCGGCATTTCAAGCAGTACAAATAAAGGATGGTTTTGTCCTCCAATCGAGACAAATAATCTTTGGGTAGAGAGAGGTCGCCCCCCCCCCCACTCTTCATGCAGGAATGAGAAAGAAAGAAAGATGGAAAGGCAGGGACCAGGGTCGAACACTGTCACGTAGGCGCAAAGAGGAAGATTGTATGGAATGATAAGCAAGAAATAGAGAGTCCATGTGCACGCATGTGCAGAAAAATGTTCGCAATAACGCCTTCTAAAGGGCATGAAATGTCATGGTATTGCGGGAACGCAGTAACGGATTCGGAGGATGCCGAAACACTGAAGCACAAAGAACAGGAGACGGTTAGAATTATTACTGATTATAATCTTTATCTGCGTCCACATTGAAATTGGGCGGCGACAAACATAGTCACCTAGCTAGCTTGCGCTAATCAGGTTTTACCACATATACTGCAGTCTGCCATTTTGCCTATCTCTATATTTTCCCTATTAAAACATCTATATTCACACTGTAAACTTAACTATGCCTGTAGCGACCATGGCTTCAAGTTATTCCCTGTTTTCTCTTTCTTTTTTCACCATTACTGAAATTCTTATCACGACCGCAGCAGTAGGTTTGGTAGCGACATCTGGTGATGCTTTGTTGAACCATAATGCTCAAGAAACGCTTTCGTTTTGCGTCACTGTTCTTGCTGAAGAAAAACAAAGGGTGCTATTATGAACGCTGCCAAATTCCGCCATGTCGTATTCCCGCCAGGCTGGCGTTATTGAACCAATCAGAGACGGCGTAGTTGTTTTGCGAACCAATTGTACATGATAAGATGGCGAATTTGACACTATGGCGATATTTGAGTGTCCAGAATAGCATCCAAATGGCGAGCCACTAAACATTGATGGCTGTGTTGCTGCGGACTCCAGCAAAACAAAACAGAGCGAGTTAATCATTGCAATAATAGTTCTCTGAGATCTGGTCGAACCATATATGTGGAAGGGTTATGAAGCTTTGTTAAGCTGAATAAGCAAGTTACACTTAAGATACCCAGTACGCTAACCTTATCGCGAGCGAAGGCTCGGTGAGTTTGAAGGGACGTGAGCACAGATGGTATAAGCTGGAAAGCGCAACTGAAACGAGGAGACGCACACAATAAAATTGAATAAATAAAACGCAGCGCAGATCTTGTCCTGCCATGCGTGTTTTTAAATGCGAAGTATTTGTTGAAGAATATTTGCCACTTTCACAGTATCTATCCATCTACCTGTCTAGCCGCCTACGTCTTGACATTCTCATCGTCGTTTCGTTAACTTGGTATGTGCCACAATTCGCATAGAATTGACAAGAGTGTATGACGAGCATAAATGATCGGTCATAACATGAATATCATGACATGCGTGTCACGAAGGTCATAAAACAGCCGCCTACGTCTTGGAGCTGTCGTGGTGGTTTCGTTAACTTGGTAGGTACCAAAATTGTTTCCTAGTCGCTCCTCGAGGCTGTATACCGGGTTCGTCGCCCGCTCGTCTGTATACCCTGCTCACACAGCCGCTTGGAAGTGGTCACGCGCGATTAATGGTGCGTACGCTCCGAGGGTATTGGTGCCGTTTCAAGAGCAGCAGTGCTTGCAGGTCAAATGCGTCAAATGCGCCGCGCGGAAAGCGAGCGACACGGTCCGGAGAAAGGGCGCGGTGGTAACTGAGGCGGCCAGCGCCATTCATGCCTACCACAAACCAAGCTGCGTGCGCCGTGCTGGGCCCAGGATTCAAAGCGTACACATTTTCCATGATTCCATAGCGATAGAATGGCAACCAGAGGAGGTGGCCTTGCGATGGAGGGACGTCTGACGTCGTGCTCCCTTCTAAATATTTTTTTTTTCCTTTCCTCCGTGGCCCGATGCTAGGCACGCTGCTACCTAGAAGAAGGACTGTGGTACGTGGCGTGTTTTATGACCTGTAGCCTTGGAGAGTCGCCACCATCAAACAGAAGGCAGTGCGACGCCGGTTTTGTGATTGAAACCAAAACTAAGCTTGTGCAACCATCCTCTTTCTATTATAACAAACATGCTCAGTCCTTTCGCAATGCATGGGATTCAGTTCTCCGATGCAGCGGCCCCACCTTCCAGAGCATTTTTTATACTTGCTGTTGATGGTATGTAAACGACTTCCGCCTTTTACTTACGATTGACATACGATTGAAGAGAGTTGATGGGCCTCAATAGCCGTTGCCAGCTACTCGGAAAACGGCGCCCTCTAAATGACGCACACAGTACAACTGATCGAGTGACGACCCAGAAGGCATCACTGTAAGGAAATACGTTGTTTCGAACACCATGCAGGCGAAGGGAGCTGCGGACACATTTCGTTGTTCGGTCTATACACACAGGCCACGACATAGACCCGTCGCTCCGCACGACCAACGCGTCATAACCGCGCTATTTGGTTTTCGTTAACGATGCTCCCGGAGGCGGGGGACTCCAACGACGATAATACGGCCGCTGCGCGTCGGCCAACTTCGGGCGCCTAACACTCATCATTTGCTGGGGTATTCAAATCCACGCGTCGGCTGATTAACATACCCGATCTAATCAAATGCGTTTGTTTGTCCTAGTTTCGTTCGCGACGGTCTCAACTTACCATCTTTTTCTTTTGTTTTTTTTTCTTTCATCAACGTCGACTAATTCTGTGTGGTCGCGGTGTTTACTTGGTATTTAATAAGGACAGCGCAACGAGTGCCCCATCATAGCCTCGTTCTCTTCTACGTGTACTTTTTTTTTTTGCCACGAGTTGTTCCACGCTTTGGCGGAAGGAAATGACGGCCAGAGGCCCCGATTCATTATGCAGCTCATAATGAATCCTCGGCACCAGCGCAGTTTTTTCACCTTTATATGAGTAATTCGCTCTCGCGTCTCGCTATGGAGTCCAGACACTAATATCGTATCACAAAGAAACGCCGAACAGAGTTCGAACTGCGCAAACTGTAAGTATAAAGCCCATGCACAAGAGGTATTTTCCTTAGACTCTTCTTCGTATTTTATCTTTACATTCTTTCTCCTAATCATCTTCTCCCGCTCCGCTTCATCGTCTGATAAGAAATGTACGTCGAAGGCTCGTTACCAATTCCATGTCCAGTTCCGATACTTTTCTTTTCGTCGTGTCGTTCCATTTCCTTCATAACGTAAAAGGAGCCTCGTGATATCGAATTTCTGCTGCTCTACGCGTGTCTCATATTTTTTTTTCTGTCAGTTCTTCACCTCCGTCGTCATATATATATTTAATTCGCATGGTTTTCGAAAGGAATTCAGTGCTTTTGCGCGTCTTTTGCGCGTGCGTGCTTTAGATTTACGTCGCTGCAACGTGGGCTCTCTCCTTCACTTGGAGCGAGCAATCTGCGTCTTCCGTACCTGACTCCAAACCCTCTCACACTTGCCTTCTGCATACTGTTATATCCCGTTCCTATAGGTGGGCAGCGGAACCTGGACGAAAGACAAGAGGGAGTTCCCGATACGAGCGCAGACTAACAACTGGTTTATTATTTTTTTTCAAACAAGGGAGCAAAATATACAGAAAAGTTAAACACGTATGATACGTGCGCTCGTATCGTGTACTTCCCCTTGTCTTTCGTCCGGGTTGCGCTGCCCACCCATAGGAACGTGTTCAATCACCAACTCGCCCAGCTTGCCGTGTTAATTCTGTGTTATCCCGGACGTCCGTTAACGCTTCGGAACTCTTTCAGTTGTGGCAAACGGATTTCATCTTCGGCTGGCAGTGGCAGGCACTGTCAGTGAATGCCATGGGCTCCCTGCCATCGTCATGGTGACGGCATCTTTTTTTTAGCCTCGCTTTATTAATGTAGTGCTCGAAGCTTAAAAAGCGCAGAAACGACAGAAAAGGGGCAACAAAGAACGACACAACGAGCAAAATAAGCAAGTGAGGGCGACGCTAGGCGAAACGAAAGAAACGTTGGCCATGCCGTCTCCGTTTGAGTTCCGCGAGCGATATGGCGAGAAAATTAAAAATCAACACGTTCGAGCGGAGCCACGCAGACTGGGAGACATTTATTCGGGAACAAAAACATCCGGTGAGAAAAGATTTCCGCCGCCACAATAGACGGATGACACAAAGTGCCCATCACCGATTTCCTTTCTTTGCTTTCTTTCTTTTTCTTCTTTTTTCATATATTGTGTATGTCTCTTCTCATTGTGGCAGTAGTAGGGGCCTGATGGCACAACGGAATCATTATGTCCCGCTTTCGGCGTCGCGGAGGTCCTTGGGGCTTGCTGGCTTCCCTGAAATCCAGCACTGACGTCGTTTCCTCCTTTATTTATTCACATCGTCGTCGACCACGAAATGGCGAATGTTTGTACTAGCAACGACACATGCAAAATTTGGAGGCGGAAACGCAAAAGAGTCCTGGACAACCAGGGCGCGAGAATAGATTAAGGCTTTTCCGTTATCTTTTCTTTCTTGTTTTTAACCATTTAACGCTCCTTTTCACTTTTTTCATCTTTAAATGGGAGCATTCGAGGCGTCAAAAACATATGCAAATATGAATGCGGTGCCGTGTCACGACAGGATGCAGTTTGCTTTCAACCGCGTGATTTCAGCGTACTGTGTGCTCCGAAGGGCAGCCACCGCACGACAGAGAATCGTCCGGGCAGACTTGTTTTCAATATTCAAAAGACTAGCGCAAAATAGCAGAGACACAGACAGAGAAGACGACAGGACGAGCGCCTTGAAGACTTGTTTTGTCGCAACACAATCCAGATTTATTATTCCTTCTCTCCTTTCGCAGCGACATTCTTGTGCTGTGCAAAACAAACACGCAAGCCTGAATCTAGAAAGATAACGTGTAGAAAAAGTGTATGTGCGTGTGCTTGCGTGTGCGTGCGTGCATGCGTGCGTGCGTGCGTTTTGGTAAGTTGTGACTGCACAAGGCTCTAGTAGAGTACGATTCGTCATATATTGTATTTCGACCCCGTAATAAGACAATATGCAGTGAAAACACCATGAGTTTCGAAGGACAACCTATAGACCGCGTTACCTCGCACAAATTGCTTGGGGTTTTCTTTCGCGAATACTTGGAGTTGTCTGTCCACATCGGTTACCCACGGACGAACGTCTCCCGAGCTGTTGGTATAATTATCATGTAATGTCGCTTATTTTCGGTATGGCTAAAAAAGCAAGTTTACTACCCGATCCATTCGTGCCTTCATTGTTGCCTTCTTGTAAAGGGGACCATGACCAAATATTGACCTAAGCTACATACATCTGTTACAAAAGAGAGCTTTGCATTTGATTGAAGCATGAATTACATACATGCCCAAGTCTCTACCCTTGAATCAGTGTATTTTCGCTTACATACAGCGCCGCTGTTTAGAAAGCGTGAAATACTAATAACTAACAATACCAGGTCTGAAATATTCCCGACGGTTGTGTACCACGAGGATAAATTTAATCCAAGTGAACGTTCTCAGTAGTTCCTCTGGAAGGACAACGGCCACAATTTGCGACGGAACATTTACGAAAAGAATTCACTTCGTGCCAGCAATGTCGCGCAGAAATTAGCATATTAAATTGCACACTTCCTAAACCAACGCAATTCGGTAATCAATGTAATTGATTAAAGTGCCTCTATTGGCATTTTAAAATATGCAAGCATATTATTACCAACCCAAAGCTAAGGTCACAATATGTCGACTGCTTCTTGATTCATACATATGTCGCGTTTGTATCGCTTTTTTTTCTTTGCAGTCCAAAGTTGTGTATGGGATTATTTTCATTTCCATGATGTTTTCATGCGTAAACCATTTGTCTATATTTTTTGCATCTCATTGGTTTACTTCTAGTATCTCTTCGCCATGTGTTCTTTTTCCTGGTATCTGCGTAAATTTTATTTCGTTTTACTCAATGTTGAGAGGTGTGTAAGTGAAGAAATGGGGGTTTGGAGCGGAGGAGCTACTTCAGGCTTTCTGAGGCTTTCCGAGCCTTCGCGCCAGTCTACTACGCGACTATGTACTTCGGCTGACTGAAATAAAGATGAAAATGAAAGTGACAATTATTATGCATAGTGTACGGGTGCGCTCGGGCGTTTGTGCATTTACGTGCACGCAGCACCAACTCGCGGGCTTCCCGCGCTCGCGTGCTTTGCGCACTCTGGCACGCGCTCGCGCGCTGATGTGTCGGTGCCATAATGTGCGCGTATACTCGAATTGAAAAAGCGGGAGTCTGCATTCGCCAATCAAATGGTTAAGCAGGGAGGCATCAAAACTCGCAGAAATTCGGGAGGGAGAAATCGATTTCTGATGGGGCCTGCCGCCAGCCAAGGACAGCTCCCGCGCCGGACGAGACGCCGGCAAGGATAGATACTCCGGGCCAATTTTGGTCCGCTCAGCGGCCGAACAAAACGACCACCCCTCCATCACCCCCCCCCCCTTCCCCGCCCCCATCGATCGTTGCACAGAGACTGCCAACGACGCCTCTTATGAACGGACGGACCCATTACGACACCCGAGCTGTTGTCGCTTTTTTTTTCTCTCTCTCTCCTTTTGGGATCCGGCTTGGCTCGATACGTGAGCGGGCTACCATAGGTCTTCCCTCCTCTCTCTTTGCCGATTGGAGCTGACTTTTGAACAGCCGCCTGATCATTAATTGTCGCGCACATTTCGGCCAGGGTTGGAGAAATACTGGCAAGAGGGAAAGAAAAAAAGGCAGAGTGGTGGGGAAATGTTGCTTGCGCTGGCAATAATACATTGCTGTTGATCAGCGCGTGGACTGCGGTAGGATCTTATAAAGAATGCCGTGTCTGCGCGCGCATAGCCATGCCACATCTCACCAGCTGCGCACAGTGTAACGATAGCTGTATGTCGAGTCAGCCGGCCAGAAATCTTGGGTTATAGAAGCACGCTAACAACATTAACGAGAAAGTCTTCCAGAAGCCACTTGGCTGATCATCGTGTGAAGCTATAGGTGCCGCTTTCCATCGTTTAACAACGCAGGCGTCTTGTTGCGGCATAGCAGTAAGGTTACGCGAGATCAAGAAATAAGCTGATCTCAAATGATTGTGTCGGTTGCCCTGATTGCTAAGGAAAAGTTGACCCTCTGGAAGGCATGTGAAAAGCATTGGTGTCTGCTTCACATTCATTCTTGGTCTTGTTATCTGCGTACACGTGAGTTTTGTTGAGGGCTGTTTGCAACTATTTATTTGGACGTGGTTTTCATAATTTCGGCTGTGTGTGGCGCCGAATCTCGGTGCTCTTATTTTGTGTGCTACTTGGCGTTGAAGACACCACGAGTTTTCAATTTTTCACATTAGGACCGGAAGAAGGGCTCCTCCACTTTGTGTCTTTGATTGCTGGACACCGAATAACTAAAATCTTCACGAAAAGATTGCTATCGGACAATGAGCGAGCCCTGCTGCTCCTTTCCGTGGAACAGGCAGCCAGCTCTCTTCACTCATTAGCTGACACGAGCTCTGGAATTCACTGCACTGCTCGGAGTTTTGTGAGACAGGGTACGGGCCCCCACCTCCTTACAGTGATTAAGGCTTGCGTAGGGGCTGCTTGGAACGGCATTGTTGGGCTGACGACGCGCTGGGCTAACGATGCACTGACGCAAAACAACACGCGACGTTCTTTAACCGTTTTTTTTTCTTTTTTTTCTGACATCACAAGGGTCGGATTGTTTGATAAATTGAGCCATCAACTTTTCAACACCGGTGACACCGCTATAATAGCAGCTGTCACTATCACTACTATATAAACTGCATCTATAAGGACGTCTCAAGTCGACAAAATTATCCGGCAATACGTCGCTCCGGAATGCACGAATGATTATTGAATAGTAATATTGCAAAACTAATAAGAAATATGTAGCGGCTGCCCTTAGGCTGAAAAAATAACACATTCGTCCGCTTTAGACGCTTTAATGGTTACAGTCTTTACTAGATTACCATATCTGTTCCTGGCAAGTTGCAAAACCTTAAGCAATTGGTGCAGAAGTTGCTTTATCACTTGGCGTTTTACGGTATATATATATATATATATATATATATATATATATATATATATATATATATATATATATATATATATATATATATATATATATATATATATATATATATATATATATATATATATATATATATGTGTGTATATATTACATTTGAGAGCCTGTACATCAAAGACCTACCTGAATGTCGCGAAAAGTTGTTGGTAATTTTATGCCCGGCGAATTTCATTCAATTCCGTTCAGCGGTTGCTGAACGAGCGTATCCACTTTCCCGACGTGCGTTTCAAACGCGAAATTGGAACGGGTTCTCAAATAGTAACTTCGCTTAAAATAACGCTTGCTTAACATACGACAACCTAAATAGCTAACGTCTCCGATCGGGCATCACCTATACGTTGATCTCGGGTTGCTCGTGCATACAGGTCATACCAGAAATAATCTCGTCATCGAAACTCCCAGCGTGTCATTGCGGGTTGGGATACAGCTAGGACGTTTCGATTTATTGCGATATGCCGTTGGCGCCGCCGGCGTTGCTCTGCCGTGCTGTTTCCAGTAACCGTACTTTGACGCCCAGCCATATACATGCAGATGAACGATCGCCGATCTGCGTAACATTGGTACGTTAGGTTTTTAATGGTAAAGCCGGGCGCCGAAGCTCACGGGGCACGACATTTCGTACACGAATGTGAATGTTTGCTCTGTTGAGCTATGGCGCTTCTAATTTAATGGATTACTGTGTCGGTCCAGAAGGCCACTGCGCAATAAAACTTTTGATTCGAGCCTATATATGTCTACGGTTAACGGGAATGTTATCCTTCTCGCAAGTCCTTGTTTCGTAATCTCCCGTGGCAGGCTGTACCGTATAAGCTGCTTCGATACGACGTTCTTGCCAATAGGAAGCCAGGTCATGCGCATATATGTTGGGAAATACCCTCGAGTTCTGTCGGATTGAATACATCTCTTGCGAAATTTCCTTATATACGTGAAAAAATGCTTGCTTACCCACCTACGCATACAACAGTACTGCACTTGAATTCGACCGCTCGGTATCGCCCATTTTGCTTGCTTCTTGTATTTTTTTGTTCTCTTTTTTACATTCTTGCAACATTTTTTTTTTCACCCGGCATCACATTGATCAGGCTTTTTTTTTTCCTCCGTACAAAGTATGCGCTATGATTCACTCAGCCCGGAACTCACTGCGGCCGTTCTGTTTGACTACCTTGCGCAAACAGAATGACGGCGCAGCGCGCCTGTAATTTAAAGTGCCGTGCAGCCGTTTTATGAAGAGCTCAAAATACCGCGGGTACCTTTTGCTAAATGCAGCAGGCTGTTACTGCGACTTTGCGATTTCATCGGAGTAACAAAAAATATATTCCCTACCTTTTGATCAAGTTGCCACGAATCCACTTCAACGTGCCCACGCTGTACTTTTAAAAGGAAGCTTTAGCTCGGGGGCTCCCGTCTAAATAAATATAGGAACGGAGAAATTATTTTTATCGTCAACCGCATGACCGAATTTTATTAGTTCTGTTGCATTCAAAAGAAAAAGTTAACATTTAGTGATTGTATAAGAGGCAGATTTTCTATTTATAGCGTCACTTTTTAATAAATATTGTTGAACATTGTTAACTTAACAAAAACCCACGAAATATCATTTTTACAGCTATGTAAATCAGCAATGAAAAACGATATTTCAGTTCTGTAGATTGCACTTATTACATCTAAAGCGCACAAGATTTCTGCGTTCACCCTTCTAAATTATACTACTAATTCTTGGGCGGGACCTTTTGCAAAATCTCTGTAAACATTGTAACAAGGTCACGTAAGTAGTAAACCTATATTTCAACATTGTCCGCTCTAGGTGCTGTAACCAGCGCAGTTTACAGAACTGGGATGTTTGTGTTTACTGCGGAGTCACTGATTGTCACGGATTTGTGAACTTAGTGCGCCTATATCTTTTAAAAGTGCTGACTCTAGGCAATTTCTGCAGAAAAGAAACGGCATGCCCTAAATCAGTAAAACGCTTCATATTGTCGTCAGAACTTAACTTTCTCTCTCAATGCAACAAACTTCGTTCAAATCGGTCCAGCGGTTGTGCCATAAAAGCATTTCTGTGTTTTTTAGTGTATTCGAGTAGGGAAATCGCGGTTGGCTCCGAGCTAAAGCTTCCTCTTGAGTGGCTTCAAAAACGCGTCTCTTGTTTCTCGTATCTTTTCCACGAGCCGTCTCGCTGTTGTGTCGTGTCTTGTAGAGGGCGGTGCTACGTCAATCACTGTCAGTTCCAGCAACACCAACACTGACGTTGTACTCCTCGAGAAAGGGCAGGTTTCTAAACGAGCTCGTTACTGCGAAGGCCTGCCGCGAGCACAGGCTCTCGACCGCATTAGTCACGCATCGCCATCGACTTAAAAACTAAAATGAAGAAAAAGAAGCAAGTTGCACACACACCCGCAGCAATGCGACGCATGCACCCTGAAAGAATGTAGTCGTCGTTACGAGAATCGTGTTCACGAAATGGATGAACTCGTGTACACCAAGCGCTCTCAACGCTGGAAAATTTAATCATTCTACGAATGATATGCTGCTCTTAATACCGCGTTCGAAAAGCGAAAATTAGGAAAGCTTTTGTACGTGTTCCTGCGTCTACATTTCTTCGTCTACGCGCATTCCTGAGTTTTGTGCCTCAACAACGCTGTTGTAGTGGCTTCATTGTTATATTATGAATTTCACTAAATTTCGTTTATTCTAGATGTGCCTTCATGAGCCTTTAAAAAAGCAGTAGCCCCGTTAAGTTCGGCTTTACAATATAATCATTTCCTGCTCATCAGCAGTAGTCTAGCCCCGAGCAGGCACTGCTAGACTTTGTGACGTCACGCGTAGCCGGTGCGAAAACAAAATCTGAGGTGACTTTCAGCGTGCGGTCTTTCTTTCATTTTTTTCCTGTTTTTAAGCGAAGCTTTATTTTCCACTCCTCCAAATTTTGTGTGGGTTTTCGCTGCAGAGTGCTGTCTTGCCGAGTATACAACGACTTGGGTCGCCCGATGTGTGCCGCTGTGTATTTGCCCGAACAGACATCTTTGGGCACTAGGTATGTCCAGCTGGGCACGTGTCACTGGACGCGTGAACATACTTGGCCAATCCCCTATAATTGGTATGGACCACTGACCCTGTGGCCCGATTAGACAACGGAACAAGAGGCATGAACTCAACAAGACGGCAACAGAAAATTAATCAATTCGGCTACAGAAGCAGCCCAATCTGGAGAAAACTCCAGGGAACAAAAATGACCACAGCGTGCATTTAGCGCGAGGAGCTGAACTACGCGGAATAGAAGTGTAGACATCTCAGTAAGCATCGAGGAAATGCGCCGATTCACACATGTGTGTAAAAGCTGCCGATAGTTTTTTTTTTTTCACTCCTTTCTTCTTTCCTTTTTTGTCTTGTCTGTCACAAGAAGCCTCTGCTTGCGGCAAATTTATTTCAACATCTGGATGTTAAATCTAGACAACAATGAGCCATGGCTTAACTTGATAGTCCCGTTTAGTGTTCATTTTAACGAAGTTGTATTTTTTCATCTTCTCCTTTCAGGAACGCCAGCACAGTCATGCGGCTTGGAGGTGGGAGACATCATCATCAGCATAAACGGCATCAGCGTGCTGGAGGCGAGTCACACCGAGGTGGTTCGGATAGCTCACGCAGGTAAGCGCGTACCTATGCCCACCAGCACGCCCAACTAAAGATAGAGGGAAAAGGCAGTCAGCCGCAATTCTTCAGATAAAAACTTCTCGGAAATTCTGTCCTTATTCTAGGGGCGTGCAAACATCAAAATTTTCAAACATGAATCGAGCACGAAGCAATTACGAGTGGAATACGGGTCTCTAGAATACCGAATAATTATATGCAAGTACATTTATTTTGAACTTCTTTTACTTTTACGTGTTGGACCGCTGCAGTTATCTCGCAAAAAACAATAAAAAAAAAGATTAGCGAGCCATTACAATAAAATCGTGTACGTCTTGAACCTTGTTATTTCGAAAACTTGGTGTTATATACAATCTGGTCCCCCCATCCTGTGTATTATTATGCAGCGTCAAACCACCCTTAATTCAGAGGCATTTCACCCTGCGCCAGCTGTCGCTCGGCGCATTTGTCCTGGAGGGATGAGCGCAGGAGAGTCGGCACTGCTACGTGGGTAAAGACAGAGAGAGAGAGAAAGAAACGTTTATTGTACGAAACAGTGTCCCGAGCGAGGACGGGTTTCACCCTAAGGTGGGAAGGCTCCTTAGTCCAGGAACCCTCTGGCTTCGACTGCCCTCTTGGCCTTGGCGACGAGTTGTCGTTGGTCTTCCAGGTCCCCGAGGGTTAGCTTGGCCTCCCACGTTTCGAATAGGTCGTTTGCTTCTATTGCTCGTTTTGCGTGCGTCTCTGTTAAATGAGCGAGAAAAAAAGCTGCGCTAGCGTGCAATCCCGAGGAGGTGTCGTGCGCAGTTTTGCTATGGCTAGTGCTTAGAACAGAACCGTGGGAACGCGGGCCTTTCTTTTTTTTTTCTTTTCCACACGTTTCGCACCACGCGCACGCAGGATTCGGCACTTGCGGAAAGCGCCTTCGTTTTGTTTTTTCTTCATTCTCAGACCTCCGAATGACAAACCGTCTTCGAAATACCGAATTTGCAAGGTTATAATGCCACCACGAATACAATGCGGTGCGGCGAAGATGGTGTACGCAGCCAGACACCCTCGATTGCTCCAAATAAAAGATTATAACTAGGCACGGGGCAATGCAACGTGTACTCGTTCGCTCAAGAAACCATGCCGTGTATGTCTATGTTCGCGTTTGTGTTCGCTTCTCGTGTTCTTCGTCTTGTTTGCGCTACACGTACGCCCGCGTGCAAAAGTATACGGACCACAGACTCGCCGAATAAATTTAATTTATTCGTGTTTGAGGCGCACAAACTGCAACTGACGAGTACGCTTGAAAGCTCGCGACGTCAAGCTCGCACCGCAGTCCTGAATTCCAAGTTGCACACGTAGGCAGTGAATAATATCGGCTTCATTGCGGCTCCGTATGCTTTCGCTGAAGTAAGTACGCGGACGAGCATCGCAGTCGTAGATCGGGTCGTTGCACCTATACTTCCTAGAAGAGTGTTTTTTTACTGTTGTTTGGCACCTTTGCGCAATCGCTCCCATTCTATTTCGCTGTGTCAACTTCTGCCCTCTCTGTTCGTAAATCCGTGCCCCTTGTCCCCAAGTGGTGAGCTTTTTCGCATATCTGAGTTGTCTAATGGCTGAGGTTACCTATGGGCTAAATTCCATCCCTAAGGGAGTGCGCTAAGTAGCACCAACTCGGGCACGCATTCGCGGGTTGTATAGAAACAAACACGAATAAACGCTTTCATCGACGTCTGCGACGCGAACTATAATCGGGAAAAAAATTCAAAGGCACATGAAAGAGCCTTATTTTTGTTGTTGTTGTTGTTGACATCGGATATGAAATTGCAAAATACAAACACGCCTATTCGAACACATAGTCAAAGAACTGATTCTCAGTACTGCGCGGAGCCACAGATGCATCGCTGATACAAATATCGTGTTTCTCGCATATATGGAAAGCCTCCACTAATTCACGTTCCGAGGTGTTTTTGCTTCTGCAGAGTATGCGGATATTGGAGAGACTTGGTTCACTCATGCAGGAAGCACAGTGCATAGGCAAATGAAAATTACTGGTATTCTTGACAGAACACTCGCCTATCAATTGTTTCCCCTTTATATTTGGCGTCTTGAACGCCGATAAACGCATGGACCAACAAGTAGTGATACAAGAGATCGCCACTGCTCGGGCGTGGCCGGCAATATATTGGAGTTGTTGCGAATAGTCGTATCATCTCGAAAATCAGAAAAAAAATTGTCATCGATGAGGCGAGAGCTAGATCTGAGCAAATAGGCTGAGCGAGTGCCTGGAGAGATTACGTGTCTAGCTTAGGAAAAAATGACGCTGCGCATCGTCTTGTGGACGTTAAAGCTTGATTACGCGAGCTTCGCTTTGTGCAAGTTATGATTCTCGGCAAAAGCATAGACCGCACTTCTAGGGAGCTAATAGAAGCGCTTCCTATACGAAAAAAAAAAGCATCTGAGTGAGTGTTAGTGACACTTATACTACACTGTATTGTCCAAAAATGTCTTCTTCTTCTTCTTTTTGGTAACGCTGAGCTCACGTTGTTACCATGGTGTGCACTGCGTACAGTCAACCACGAAATCTTACGTAACGCGAAATCAGAAAAAAAAGCTGAATATTTCCGCAGCCACACAGCGCAGTCTAGTATTTACAACATCTGCC
The DNA here is from genome assembly GCF_038994185.2 of Dermacentor albipictus. NCBI lineage: Eukaryota > Metazoa > Arthropoda > Arachnida > Ixodida > Ixodidae > Dermacentor > Dermacentor albipictus. The sequence continues at coordinate 143,137,876 of NC_091825.1, read as the reverse complement.
AGTATATGTGAGCAACATTGTGTCGTTCGGTCTTACTACTGACTACTGTTAAAGGCTGCTCGTAAATCGAACGATTTCTGAGTTACCGTGGTCCGTGAGCTTTCGTGGTTGACTGTGCGTGCATTCTCTGTTGCGCGCCCGGAACCGTCATCAAACAGGTGGCGCTTGCCTGCCTGTGATCGTTGTCTGTTTCATATTCTCCCACGTTGCGCCGAGCGGAGTGTAACGCGAGCGAGGTCGCCCGTGGCTGCGCAGGCACCGAGGTGCTGGTGATGGAGCTTGCGCGCACGTGCCACGTGCTCACGCCCAAGGTCAAGGAGCACCCGCCCATCATGTGGGGCTACCTACAGCGGCTCAGCAGCGGGGGCCGCTCCAAACGCTGGTGCCGGCGCTGGTTCGTGCTCAAGCCCGACAACCGCCTCTACTGGTACAAGAACGAACGCGTGAGTCGCCTCTCCTCCGAGCGCGCGTTTTGCTCGCGCGTTTCTTTCTCGCTTGTTTGCGCGGCCTAACGTCGACGGCACGTTGCGGCTGTAGCCTGTGACAGTATAAATCCGTCCTGCTTCAGAGCTTGCGGGTTTGATCAAGGCCACGCGGCCGCGTTTAGATGGGGGCGAAAAGCAACGGCAGTCGTCTGCTTAAATTTAGGTGCGCGATAAAGAGCCCCTGGTGGTCAACCTTGATACGGAGTTCTTCAATAACGTAGTCTCTCACGCTCCGATCTGTTGCTGTAAGAGGTTGAACCCCGCAAACGAATCGATCAGTTGATCGATCAATCAATCAATCTGTACAATTCTGGTAGCTTTTGTGGTCATCTTTCGCAGCTGTCATTGTGATTAACGCCATTACACTCTAAGAAATGTTTACACCCTTTGAGGTGTATATTTGCCACACAACAATAATCGTCATCTGCCTTGCCCGCATTTCCTTTCTTGAAAACGCCGCACCCGCTACTTTCCGGTCGGGATATGTCACGCTGATAATAACGCGCATGCCGTTCGTTACTGGGAAGTACCGGGCTCGCAGCGTTAAAGAAAGGAAATGCGGACAAGACAAATGACGATTATCATTGTGTGGCAAATATACACCCCAAAGGGTGCATCTGTTTTTAGAGTGTATGTTCCCCTGGCCTGACAAAAGAAGTAGCCAGGAACCTTGATTTGTCATTGTTTTGTATTTGTAACCGTGTTTTGAACGTGAAGAGACGCAAGACGGCAGCAAGAATGAAGAATTATCAATCGAACAGTTTGTTACAACCAACTAGTGCCCAGAGAGCAAGACGGCACTGAAATGGCAACAATAGCATTAAGCACACTAGTGGGTGGTCAAAGAATATAAATCCTATGGCTCAACTCGGTCCGGGTAACCTTGCGATCTCTACCAGCCATTCCTGCGCCTGTCCAACTCACTGAAACAGGTCGCATTGTAGGGTGTGGTGGGCGCAGGCTGACAGGAATGCGATGGAGAACTTCAAGAATGGACACATTATTGGGAGAATTTTGCGCCAGCATAAATCATTACCATATTTGGAAACGATCAGGTTCCTTTTTATTTCCGAGCCACTACCGAAAGGCAAAACGAACAAAATATAAAAATCATCGTTACGAGTACGGCTTCTTCCGTATTGCAGCGACAGTGGCGGCACCTACAGCCCGGTCATGGATTATCAAATAGAATGCGGCAACTAACAATCACTCCTCTATCTGCTGTTTACCGTCAACGTGCATTCTGATAAAACGTCCTCCTAACGGCACGGAGCAAACTTCAGGCCTCTGATAATGCACAATGAACCATCAGAAGGCATCTCACAGTGACATAGATACGCACAATAAGCGGATATTGACTCACCAATATTTTCGCGGGTGATGCCCTCATTCACATTCATGCACACGGGCGCCAGCCGGAACTCGCTCACGTTGCCATACTCGCACCCACTTATACTCAGCAAAACACGCTCGCATTCATTAGTCGCATTTAGAGTAGCAAATGGATAAAGTCTACTTAACCTCCCTGCCTTTATTTCTTCTCTCTCTCTCTCTCTCTCTCTCTCTCTCTCTCTCTCTCTCTCTCTACCGGCACTTCCTCGCGCTCGTGCTCGCGTCTATTCCCGCTCTTTGACACACATACTCACGTTCACTAATTCACTTTCGCTGAGTCACTCACGTTCATATATTCCGTCACCGTCGCTAACATTCTTTAGTATTTACGTTAACCAGCACTCACTACCGTTCATGTCCATGCCCATTCACACCCTTCGTCATTCATTAAAACTCTCGGCTGTGAAATGAATGCGCAGCGAGTCAGTGTACTCGTGAGTATCTTCACCTGTGGCTCGCACAAGTGCACAAAGCCTCGGCAGGCGGTCGCGGTTGAAGACGGGCAGCCCAACGAAACTTCGCCGTGCGCTCTAAACCCGCTTTGGATTGAATCAATTCTTGTTTTCTTGAAATTGTTTCTCGCTGTAGTTACATTCGCCTGCGTCTTCTGAACATTCTCTCGCTATGACATGAGGATGTTCTGAAGCTTGCACTGGTCAACTCGTCAATGCGGGGTGCGCTTCTTCGTTGAGTTCTCAAGTGCGGCGCGCATACGTATTTCTATTTCAACGCCGTTACTTCCGCACTTCGAGCCAGACGTGTTACCACAAAATAGAGGGCAGCCGATTGAACCAGATGGTGTCACGTCACCAAAACGTTAGCTGCAATCGCTATTCGAGAGAGAGCACGTACTCACCGGAAGTGCAGCACACTATGTGACGATAAAACAGCGCTCTTGTAGCTAGTACAACGGTTCAGCACGTAAGATCTGGCTGAGTAGTAACTCCCTGCTTCCGGACTCGTTAGAACAAGCTGGCTGATTGATCACCGGTGCTGCAAATGCTCCACAGATCGCTTACGCTTCCGTGCGTGTGTTCATCGAGAGCTATAGAGAAGTATCATCTGTGCTGCTCCCACTGTTCTTGTTTTCTTTATTTTCCTTGTTTTCTGTTCCGTGCGGCTCACTTTCGCGCTTGCTGACCCTCTTTGTCGTTCTCGCCGATGGGACAAGCCGTTCAATACATGACATCCCTAGGCGCCACTAACGAGCTCATTTAGCGGTTATGCTAATGATCCGTAATAAATACGAGACCAGGTTTGGGACTCTATAGCGTGAGCGAATCGATTGCTGCGAAGTGCAAAACGAGAAAGAAGCAGCCGCTATTGCGCTGCTGTTACTTTGCAGGTAGCGTGACACTAGCCGATTCGTGGAATACGCGCCTGTTCTGTTTTGCACTTTGCTTGTCCTTTAGAGCGTGCGTATTGTGTAGAAAACCCGGAACGAAATGATCAACAGCCTCTAAGTGGCACTACGGCTCTCGGGTCAAGAGGCACAAGCAGCTGAAGTCGGTACACGATCACGCGGCCACAATCTACGAGACGGTAGTAGCGCATCCGTAGCCCACTTGCCCAGTTCCTCGGCCTCAACTAATGCGACAACTACATAAGCCTGTCCTGGATGTGTAATCCTCGCCTGCGCGCCTCGCCGTGGTGCTTCGCTTTCGCAAAAGAAGAGAAACGGTTGTATGTGTGTATCCAGAAGTACCGTAGGCGCGTCCCGTGATTTTAACACAAATGCGTTTTTTCGGTTTGCCCCAGGTAACGCGGAGCAAGTTTTAAAGAAAAGCGAAGTCCTCTTTGCGGACTAAGCCAACGAAGTGTTCTTCGCGACTTCTTGGAGAAGCCTTTGGTATTTTCCGTGTTCTTAATAATAAGACAATCAGTACAGATTAATTATAGCGAACCCTTTATTTATTGATGTAATGACCACAATGTGAATGGAATTCTTGCAAAGCGCATTTGAAAGTGCGTCATGAAGACAACTATAGGAAACGGGTGTCATATCTCAGAGGTAGTGGTAAGCCCGACCTCCTCTCTATGAATTTGACAGTGCTAAACTCCAATGTCCGCATTCTCTTCAAATCGAACGATGGGGTTTAACGTCTTAAAGCAGCACACCGGTATTGAGGAATCCCGTGGTTTGAGGCTCGGGGTTCATTTACCTCATCTGTGATTCTTTAGTAGACACCTATTTAAGTACAAGAGCCTTTTTCGCCTTCCGCGCACGATCCTATCGGACTCTGGCCTTTGCGGTCACGAATCGAACCAACGACCTCGTGCTCTAGCGGCATAATGTCATAATCACTGAGCCACCGAGGTCAATCCTAACAATTTGCTGTGATTTGTCAATGAGCAACAGATGCGTAGAAAATCAGTTGAGCCAACAAATGGCCGTGAAAACGAGAGTCACTAACGCATCTTTCAGGTGTGTATTTCTATTTCACCCAGTATCTTAGACAGCTAGATCAACCGGTTTATTTTGATTTTATTCTTGCGCACTTCTCTCTCCGCGCTACCTTTCTGCCCTCATTACAGGTTCTCCTCGCGCCAGTCTGCTTCTGGAAGGCGCGCGTAGTCGCGCTTCGGCGCATTTAGACGCGCGCTTGTGGTTACCGCCTAACGAGTGCACGTCCACGCAGGACTACGACGTGGTGGGCGCCGTGATGCTGGAGGCGGTGTCGGTGGGCCGCGTCGTCGAGGCCGGGGCCGAGCACGCGTTCAAGGTCGTCAAATCACCGGGGACCACATCCAACTCCAACGCCATCTACTTCGCGGCCGACGACGAAGAGGCTGCCGGAAGGCACGTGCCTTACTTTCTCTCTTCATCTCTCACTCTCTCATTCTCTGTGCATAGTCGAGCGCGGTCTCACCAATTCCGTGCAGTGTGGCGAAGGCTGCGGGTAGCGTCAAGCTTGCCTCAGAGGGTTAAGGGCTGGCCCAATGGACGCCGCTAATCCTTCCGGGGTGGAAATTCTGTTAAAGGAACACTAACTAATATTGTTGTTGTGCACTGCCAGAGACGAAGGTGAGGGCAGTGCTGAGGGTGACGGCGCTGTCTGACTCACGCGGAACTGCCTTCCAACTTGTATGCAAGTGAACGCGTTGTAAATAGCCTGTAAATATATTTTGTATCTCAGTCTTCCCCGTAATATTTTGGTGGAGATGCCCGTAACGATATTGGGGGAGGTGGAAACATGTGATGGTCCTTTAGTAGACTGGGGTAAATAAAGAGAAAAACAATGATAAAAAAGATAGTGTTCGTGTCGCCATGTTGTCTTCCGGCCTCTTACCTAACATATATTAATTAAATTATATTAGTAAATTACCATTCTGCAGTGCAATAACAGCCACTCTCGCCGTAAGGGCCGGAAGGCTCGATAAAGCAGAAAAGACGCAAGAACGAAAAACGATTAGCAGCGCCTCCTTGAGGTTCCCGCATCAGCTATAGCCGTGACGTCATAGGTTATGAAAGCGTCTATTTAAATCTAGGGAACTGTTTATCACCAATTAAGAGCTACGCTGTATTTTAAAGGTCTCGAAGACTCAATCGGAGCAGCTTAGATTACTTTTCCTGCGCCAAGACGACCGATGACCTGCTTTGGAACATGTGACATTAACACGCATAGCGGCTGTGTGGTTCTAAAATTCTTGATGTAATGTTCTAAATTCTAAAATTTCAAAAAATTCTAGAAATTGTAATGACTGGCCCTTACTTCCGCCGCTGAAAATGAGCCTTCTTTTCTCTTCAAGTGACGCAATAATAAGTTCCTCGGGGAATAGATTAACCAGTCTAGAGCGTTGCTCCTCAGTGCCCCTGAGTTCCTTTTAGCCTTTAGCCAACGGGAGCGTTTCGCGGCGGGCAACGAATCGGCCGTTGCCGTGATTCTAGCTCCTGTCTGACGCGGCTCCCAGCATCGGTCCCACTGCACGGACTTAGGTGACCCAAAGTCTGCTTCCCACCTTTCCTTACTAACCCACTCTAGCTTCGGTTTCCTCTCTGGTTTCCCCACTGGTTTCCCCACCGGTTTCCCCTCTGGTTTCCTGTCTTGGTACTCAAACAGCGAACCGACCTTGCCTAAAACAAATGCGCCCATCTCTCCTCTTCACGATGCCCCTCTTCTACGTCAATTTCCGCCTTTTACCCCTTGTTGCCAGAGCCAGTTCATCTCTGTCTCTCCATTTCCGGCCTTGTTATGCGGGAAAAAAAATAAGAACGAGTACCTCGAAAAGGATTTCCATTTATTGTATTTACAATGTTCACTGCCCTCACTGGTCGTTTCTTACTGCTTTTGCGTTCCTCCGACCCCCCGTCCCCTTATTTCCTTCTTTTTTACTTCCTACTTTGAGGCTCACCCTCGTTTTTCGTGGTAGAAGAGGAAGTAAACCAATAAGGAACTGAGAGCTCCCTCGTTTTGTTTCTTTCTGGTTTGCGTTTCAGCCCACAATCTCATTTATTCCAAGAAAAACTGCGTTTCCCCTTCGTTACGCCTTCCAGCGCAGTGAAACTCCACTGCCCTCCATACACTTACCTTGCTTATTCTTGTGTGTGTACCCTTGCGCGACCTTTATGGAAGCTGCGCTTTTCTATCTCAATTCACGTTTCATTATATATATATATATATATATATATATATATATATATATATATATATTATGAAGCTTTAGCAGACCTTTCTGGACCCTACGTTGGCTCTTGGTCCACAGCAGCATCGAAGATCTTAAAACTTGAAACAGTGTTGCTTGTTTTTTTTCTTGTTTTGTTAGCGTGAAGTTTTCGTTGAATTTGCGCGAAGTCTTCGGCTAAGTCCGAGGGCGGGAAGGAGGAAGCGAAGGCATAGATCTATTCGGCACGATGCACTGGCTAGATTGCGGAAGTTTGCCAAATTTCATGAAAATCAGGTCATGCCATCCAGCTTGGAACCCGCCCGGTGTAATGTCATTTGATAATAAAATCGTGATGAGCCCTTCTTCCTTTCCTTTTTTTTTTTACATATTACTAGTCATCAGTCTTTACGCTCGGAAAATGTTCGTGGTCCCACCTACGAAGATCTTTCATTTTTACGAACTTACCAACTGTACGTCGCCGCCGGTCCGCTAATTTGCGCTGTCCGTCTCGCTACATACATATAGGTCCAGATAGGTATCGCTATATAGGCCCTACGTTTCTCTCGGCCTCTCTCACTTTTATTTTTTCTGCGGGCCATGTTTTACAATATGCGCTCTTTCTGCAGATGGATCAGTGCCTTGAACCAAGTCGCCTGCATCGCATCAAGGGTGAGTCTAAAAATTAATGCTTAAATCATGTCAGGCTAATAAATGACTACTCGTCCGTCATACTTGATGTGTCTAGAAAACTCCTCGGTCGTGGCAGTGCCGCTGAAATGATCGATAACTCCGGGGTTTGGCTCCTCTACTATTGCGGCATCAATTACCTTACCTCCGTCCAGCTGAAGCTCTGTTATGCTTTCACCTCGGACAAGGAATACCTCGTTCTTTGGGTCCGGGGAATCATTCTATGTGATGTATACGCTAATAACGCAGAAAGACTTCCCGTGTTTCGACGTCTAAATTATCGGGCGAGTGAACCGTTATCTGATCCGTCGGGCGAATGATGACTTGCGAAGCTTTTATCAAAATTAAAACGTTGTTTCGATGTTCGCTTTTGCGAAAATGGCATATCGTTCCTGAAACAAAAAAAAATTACATGCAGAATCTCCTGTGGGAGTTACCTAAACGACGCGTAAGCATTTGCTATGAATCAACTGCTGTTCCGTATTTCATATAATGACGAAGAATCGTGAAACAGAGAAGCGTGATTGCAACACCTAAATGTCACAAAGACGACGAAGAAGAGGCGAGTAGTAGCAAGTTTCACTCATGATATGTGATGGTGCGTTTGGACGATGTCGCTGCTTCGTGGAAGATGATCACTGGCGGAAGCGTGCTGTAATGCATGACATAATAGAACAGTGTCCCGTTTGGTGGACCTCGTACATAGGCGTAGTCGATGACGCTGCCTCCTCTCGATGCGAACCATCATCAACCGCGATCAACCGTACTTCGGCGGTGGCTACGCATGGCGCGGCCTTTATCTTGAAAGCGATCTGCGATGGGGGCAAAGGGCGCCGAGTGCTGATAGCTTCGCATGTGCTGTGTTCTCGTCGCTTCGTACGCATTGAAGCGAGAGGCAGCACGGAGATCACTTCGCTCGCTTTTGCGGGCCCTATCTTGAAAGCGATCTCGTCTTACGTGACGGACGGATGGACGAACATACCAGTTTCCTCGTTGAGTAGGCACAGTAAAAGTGCCTTGTCAAAAATGACTCAATTTTGGCTTCACTGGAATGATCCGTCAATCTTTGTCTTAACGCAATCAAATCTTCATGTCAGACGTACATGTATACGACGTCATGATTAAGCCTCAGGCAGTCTTGCTCGGTCAGTCCACGCGTGTTGAAGTAGTACCCGTAGTACTGGGATTTTCTGTTCCACCTTAACCGTACGTTGAGTTCTTACAGAACAGCGCATCGTGGCAGTCGTTTCTTCAAGGTTTCAACCTTATTCATGTTGCTCCTGCTTCCAAACGGCCACTACATCTATTCTCTTGAGGGACAGCAGCAGAATTTGAAATAAAGATGTCGGCAAATTTTGCATCCGCTGTATGGTCACCACACCAAGAATATTTAATAACCATGCTGAAACGCATCCAGAACAGAGCTGCCCGATATATAACTCAGAATTTTGATCGGAAGTCCAGTGTAACGCAGATCAAGTTCGATATTTCTTTACAGCCACTAGACATCTGCCGCAAGGTTGCTTTGCTCTGTCTGTTTCACAAATATGTTCATTCCGATAAGCCATGCATATTACCACTCAAAACCCCCGCCCGTACGTCCTCAAGATTACATAATCATTTTAGTTTCAAGCGCATTTTCGGTAAAACCACTGCTTTCAATTTATCTGGTGTACCTCGTGCCATATCCCACTGGAATGGTCTTCCCGATGATATCGTCTCGATAACTGATCGTAAAACATTTCGTGAACGCCTGTGCGCGCTTTTTACATAATCTCCTCCCTCTTATTGTGCTGCTATGCTTGAACATGCTGTGCTTTGTTTTGTCTTTTAGTTCAGCCACTGTACAGTTGTCCTAGATTTATTTTTTAGATGTTTCCATTGTACTTAAAAGTTCGTTGCTACATTGCCCCCCTTACGCGATGCCCGACCGGGCCTGTAAGGTGTTTTCTAAATAAATAAAGAAAGAAAATAAGGACCCGGAGTATGACTACTTGTTATGGAGCGATAGTAAGCATCGCCATTGTCATGTTCCGTTCTCGCGTGCGCTGCTTTTGTTGCTTCTGGAATAGACGTCATCGCTCAGCATGCAAAGCTTTAGGGGCAATTCTTCCAAACGAGTGCCAGCGTAAATGTTAGCCACAATTTCCCAGGGAACTTTCTGATGGGGTGTTCGCTTAAGAAAGCTTATTACTGTCGCCAAAGCGCGCAATGAAACTCCGACTATGATGTATAAAAAAAGGGAGAGCCAAGTACGCCGGAAAGTGAAAACCAGACAATATTCCTGATTGAAACTATATTTTATTCCTGATGAACGGCATGGTCAGCATGTTTTAACCACTTTCAAAAAAGCAAAACAGGCCACAGCGCCTGCGCCCGCAAAACGCAGGGACAGTATCAAAGTGATAAGCGAAACGACGCTTCCTAAGAAACTCCCCTCAGCTGTTTAATAAGTTTATCGAAGGATTGCTAACAGGGTGGTGCCATTCCTTTCTTTACTCGTTTTCTTACTTTTTTTTTCCTTTTTAAAAGCCTGAACTATTTTTTGGGCTTAACTTGTCTCGTGCACGCTTTAGCCACTGTTTCGGGGCACTTCAGTACAATATTCAAGCACAACTGAAGTGTCCTCAAATACCGCGGACCACTATTTCAGCACGTTCCAGTGTTTCAGTCCACTTCAGTCATTGTTTGTGTTTCATACTAGCGATTTATTGAGAGCGATGAGTAGGGTTTACAAAGGTTCCGTGCGCCGTCGCTGAGTTCGCCGGCCTTAGCTGCGGCCGCCCACACACTTTCCCGAGGGTTGAGACCCCTGGCGCGCGCGCGCAGGGTGCTTCGTACATGGACACCGTGGTGAGCAACATGCACTCGCCATGCGGTTCCCTGGCAGACCCCGACTGTCAGGGCTACCTATGCAAGCTCAGCCAGCAGTGGAAATCCTGGAAGAAGAGATTCCTCGTGCTCAAGGACGCCTGCCTCTACTTCTACAAGGATCGGAACGCTCCCGTCGCCGTGGGTGAGTGCGCGTAGGATATAATGGTGGAAAGGGACGCCCTACCTTTAGAGTAGTGACACAAGCTCTAAATGAAGCACAAGAGTTGCATAATCTGGTGTACAATGTTTTGTTTCATCTTTTTTTTTGTTTCACGGTGACCGTTTTTTTTTTTTCTACCAGTTTGTCACGTTATCCCTTTGTCGCACCGGCGAACTCCACGCAATAGCGTGTCCGAAACTATGTAGTGTTGTAGCGAATGCAAGAAACGCCCGTGTACCGGGAATTGGGTGCACGGCAAAGAAACCCAAGTAGTCAAAATTAGTCCGAAGTCTCCCACTACGGCGTTCCTCTTGTAGTCAGTTCGTGGTTTAGGCACTTAAAACACCAGAATTTAATTTAACTTAAATAATGTTCTCACGGATTCTGCGACGAAAGAGTCGTGTCTAATCAGACTTAGTGCGCGACGCGAACGCTAATGCACATTATACTATGTTAAAAGATCACGAGCGAACAGCAGGCTGACGTGACCCGTGATATCACATTTTGATCACCGGCGATTGGGCTCGTCGCTAATCGTTGTGCTTCTAGCGTTACTCGCTTTTCTCGGCGCAAGTTCTCCCAGTAATGTATTAGACTCGGGAGCCACAGTTTTGTCACTGACTCGTTCTTCACTGCCACTACAACGTGACAATATAGAGCCAATTCCCGTTATTCCGACCCCTGCGGGACCGCACAAATCGGCCGAATTATCGGACAAGGTGAATTTACAAACGAACGAATTGAAGGAAATAAAAATGAACGAATTCAAGTATTTTTTATTTCTTGAAGTCGTCTGGCATCGTCGACAGACTACTTCAGTACAGTATTTTAATAAATATACATGTCGACATTGACCAGTGGCCAGCAGACCTCAACAATGTCGTCGGCGGGGACGAAATTTCCAAGAGAGACATCGCCCGGGACATAATGCAAGTAGCCGTCATCACTGCAGTACATGTGGAAGATCACTACAGTACGCATGTGGAAGAAGTAGCGCTGTATGTCGAGTTACTTGTTTTAAAGTGTTAGCTAATCCTTGTGCGGTGAAAGAGTAGCGCTGTCTCCCAAATTACTTGTTTTCAATTGTTTACTAATCTTTGCGCGCCATGAGAGCGTGCAGGTGGTGTACGAATTAACCGAAGCGGCATACTTTCCTGGTCGATTTTTACAACTTTTCCTTCCACAGAATTGTATGCATTCTTGTCTGGAATTTCATGTGCGTTCGAGTTAAACGAAAAGTCGAATTAACCGATTTCTAAATAATTGAAGCCGACTGTAGTAATAAGGAAACAGTCAGTGCTGGGCTGGTCGACGGCTTTCGTAACTGCGCGTGACACCATAACAATTTTTGTCGCAGAGTCTGCAATAAAATATCAGGTGCCGCGAGTCCTCGAAAAAAAAAAACGGACTATTTCGGCAGCTGGGCAACACAGTCTCCTCTTCGAGTGTCCAGCTTCTACTAGTATACGTAAACAACATATGTTTAGTGTGGATTTACCATCTGCGCGCACAAATTGCTCGGGAATTGCCCGTGATCTTTACTTTTCGCGCTGGTTGTGAGTGCGTGCCATGGCCCTCGCCACAATGTCTATGATGTTGCGATGCTGAGCAAGAAGTCATGTGTGCGAGTCACCGCCGCAGCGACTGCATTACAGTGGGAGCGATATACGCAAACACACAGGGCGCTCGTGCACTGAGGGCTATCACGGACAGACTGGTGGTCAATAAAGGCACCTGTAATACGCGCCATTTATGCCAACATCTTCAGTACAATAGCACCGATGGCCTCTAATTCAATTAATTAAACCCACGCATGTACTGGAAGTCGAGCCATACATTGTTACGCTTTCGTTCTGTTTGTCCTTATTGCTCTCTTATGTGTCCCGTTCTTGCCTGCCCAGTATTTTTTTTAATGCACGCTAAAATACTGTGTGATGCATGAATGGTACTCCCCTATATCTGCCAGAATAAAAAAAAAACTTTTCATTGGATCCCAATGGGCTCCCTGTCGTAATCGTAAATTTCCAGATGTGAGTGGAAGCTCGTGCTGTTCTGCTTTCACGTTCTAAGACTCCTGTCTTGGTAGCTGCCCTTCAGAAAACTTAGACTTGACCATGGACCAACTATGGAGCCCGAATCGCCGCATTGGTATACTCACGCACTGTTTCTCTCTCGTTTTCCCTCCCTTTTTTGCTGCGCAGGCGCGTTTCTTCTTCACGGTTATCGCGTGCAAAGCTGCTCCATGACCGGCAAGAAGAACACGTTCGAGGCGATACCCCCTGAACCCCTGATGCGGCATCTGCGATTCCTGGCCGACACCGAGTACGAGAAGAAAAGGTGCGTTCACTTCAGATCGTCGTTTATTTTCAGTGTTATTTCGCTATCACTTTTTGTTTTTCGTACAGAGAAAAGAAGAAAAAACTAAGGAACCAGGCAAAAAAAGTGCTTGGCTGTGGCTCACTAGGGCCTTATCTTTAACATATCTTTAGCCGCCAGCAGCAAAGGTTAAATGTTATCGTAATGTAGTCAACGGTAGCCAACAAGAAAAGCGTCTGTTTGGCTACGCTATGCGGGGGGAGAGGAATAGAAATATTAGTGGCGTAAATTCAAACCAAAGTTTCGGAACTAGTATCAGATTCCTTGGATAACATCTCTAGTATGGTTGAACAGCTCTGATAAGTACTATGTGCTAATAGCTTGCGTCCTTGATTTGGTCCGAAGGCACCCGCCGTATTGCTTAGTAGCTTTGGTGTTGCGTTGCTAAACGCAATGCATCGCAGGATCAAATCACTGCCGCGGCGGCCGCGTATCGATGGGGGCCAAATGCGGAAACGCGCCTGCATTGAATGCACGTTAGAGAACATCAGGTGGTGGAAATTAATACGTAGTCCCCGTCTACGGCATGCGTCATAATCAGATCGTGGTTCTGGCACGCAAAACCATAGAATTTAATTGTTTGATATGAAGGCGTACTTGTCCACATATATCTCTATCTTTCTTGTTTGTTCATTTCTTTTGTCCTGCACTGATACTATTCAGTAAATATGAATTCGCGTATTTTTAATCTCATTTTCTTTCATGAAATTGACAAGTTCGTGCATATTTCTTGTTTGTGTACTTGTATATTAGTGTATATTTTAGTTTGGCTAGATCACGCGAAAATTACATATAGTTCTGTAATAATTCCGCATGTTTCCCGTAATAATACGGGAAATGACGCTGTTTTTGTATGAGAGCCAATACTTTTCCTATGAAATGCAAGAAAAACGTGAGGAAATATTCTAATGCATACTGAAAAGTATGAACTTCTGTTGAAACTTTCATTCAGCACACGAAACTTTGCAATGTGGCGAAAGATGCCTTAATGCCTTTCCTTCTATCGCTGCAGCTCTGCACCAAGCAAAGTTGCTTGCAAAATTGTAAACATGTTCATTCCATTTTTCTTTACCCGGCGCAATGGCTTGGCGGTTATGGTTTTGGCACGCAAACCCCAGAATTCATTCATTCATTCTATTTTCTTTTTAAATTGTTTATTTTTTATGACAGCCTAAACCAAAAATGTCCTGGCAACACTCGCCAACATTTGTGTCTTTATTCTGAATATACAACAAATTTTGTGCGAATCTCTTTAGTGGTTGAATATTTAAAGGTTTAAGCATTTCATTATTTCGATCGGGAAAGCAGATGTAATCTCGAGCTAAATCTTTCTTTTGACTAGTATAGTAAACGAAACAGAATACTTTACTGATGTCAAAATTGAAAACATATCGGCGAATAATTCAGAACCGCACATTTCGACAGCAGTAGGCGACGAGGTCATCGAAGGCACCGTAGATTAGAGATCGAATTAAAGCGAACGCGTCGGACATTTCTTTTGCTAGCATAGGTATTCACAGTGAGACCGAGTTAACTCCGCGAGAACATGGACGTCAACTTCGTTACAGAAACTCACATAGACTTGAAGTCTGTGATAAGCCGAAATATTTTGGAGGGGAGGGGGGGAGGTGGGGAGTGGTAAAGGGGTGGGGGGGGGGGGGGTTGCGGCCAACCTCGGCCTCATCATTTCCTCCGCGTCCAGTCGACGTTAAGCCTGCTCGGCGAAGTGAGGAGGCCTCGATCATCGGCGGACCAATCGGCAAGGAATCGATTGCGGCTATTAATTTCTCCACCTGCTTCGTTTAGTTTTTTTTCCTACAAAAGAAGTACCCGCTAAACAAAAGAAAATGAAGCCGCCGAAGCAAGCGCTCAGTGAAACGAATATCGTAACGGCCCCCACCCGAACGTTGCAGGCGGTGACCAGAGTGCACGCCAGGGCCATTAAGATTTCGTTGTTTATATACGTATGTGTTTCTTCCCTGTATTTTTTACAAATTTTCCAATGAAAAATGTGTTCGTTTTCCATCTCTGGGAAACTAATCACTTCGAGGAACACGCAAAAAGCGGCCGAGCGCCCTATCACTCAGCGCTGTGCTGTGATCAATCGTTCTTGTCACGTGTGCCGGCTGTTCTAGCGCTAGAAAAAAATGGTTTGTGTTCTGCACGTTGTCGAAGTAAAATACATCTTTTTTCATGTTGTACGAGCTCAGGTTAGGAGTGCGACTGAATAATGTATTCGACACTCCTTGCATGCTTTTCCTGTTCTGTTCAGTGATTTAAGTAAAGCGCAATCATGTTTCATCGGCGACGACAATGCCTTCGTGAAACAATCCTGTTTTTGCAGTGTTAATCGCACGTTTGAAATGAGAGCAATAGTATACAAAGCAACAAACCGTTCACGTTTAACTGCTTATTTTCAGGTGGCTTGCATCGATGGAGTACTCGATCGACCGGTGGATAAAGGTTTGATGGTAGCTTAAACTGTGTGAGTACGGCCTTCATGGCTTACATCTTCCACTTAATTGCTAGTCGCAGCTTTCGAAAAGGCTGTTATTGCGAACTGAATGGATATACGCATGTCTCTTCCATTCTATCCAAGCTACGTTCTGATAACTTCAATTCGCATACACAGCGCAGGCCTTTCCATGCTGTTTCTAACTGTAATGACTCCGAGAAATCGCCAGTGAACGCAAGAGCATCAATGTTTACGTTAAATTACCGAGGAAGCGTAAATATCGATGTCACATATATAGCTTCACTTATTTTGCGGCCGAATTTATGGCTTTTTATCTATGCCCCTGTCATCTGTACGCTGTATAGATACGAAAATAAAGTTCGAAGTTTAGCACTGCTACCGCTGCATCACAGGTTAGTTCGACGACACGGTAATTTGCCTTGATAGCAGATCCCCCAAAGCTCGCTCGCATCGTGTTCATCGTTATTACGGTATATGTAATGCGCGATCAGATCTACAGTGCTGTCCCGTCGTAATGATCACGCCTCCGTTCTCGGGTGTCGCGACTTGGAAATGTCTCCGGCTAAGCCTACGCACTCGCAATCTCGATCCACAAAGGTTTTACTAAGTAAGTAAAACGTATTTGCAAAAAAAAAATTAATGCACTAACGGCAACCTACGTGGAACGAATGTCATTGACCGTAGGCTCTTCATTTCGTCGAGTTTCTTTCCACTGTTATAGCAGTACATCTCTCTTCATATCGTTCCACATAGGTTCCACGTAGTAGGCGCAACATATTTTGCAAATATATTCCATTTGCGTTGTGAAAATGCCTCGAACAAGGTTAAGATTGTAATGAGCAATGTTTCTGCTGCTTTCTTTTCAGAGCTGAAATGTGCCAAAGCAGCTCGAAGATCGATTTTCGCCAACAGTGAGCATTCGAGAATGGGAAACTTGGCGTGTGGCGTTGACTGTGACCTTGAATGGAGGAAGGCAAGAAAGAACAGGAAGAAGACAAACAGAAAGAGAGAGAGAGAGAGAAAAGGGAAAAGCTCCGGCGCATATCCTGATGGGAACGATACCCAGGGACGCGTGCCAACAGGACACTGCATCGGATATTCGCGCGATTGCGTCCCCAGCCAGATACACCTGCAAGAAAAGGCCAAAACCCGAAGAGAGATAGCGCAGTCTGTTGTGTTGTGCGCTGCGTGCGACGTATGTTGTGTTGAGACGTCGTTCAAGCTATAAGAGGACTCTATATACTTAGGCATCTTTGAAATTGAGCGTTTCTTCGCCGAGAGCGCCCCCGTTGACAGTTGTGCGTTGTCGTCGTTGTCTTATCTTCCACGTGGCGTGTGCGTCCGATAGGGTTTACGCATATGCCCTCGCCGCGCACGTCGCGAAAACAAAAAAAAAACAAAAAAAAACCTCTCACGCGCTCAGACTATGGCGTGGCGTAGACTTTGATTGCCCCCCCTCTCCTGTTTTTTTTTTTTCTTCGGATGACCGAACGACTGTGGCTTTAGCGCACTTGAAGCCTTCGTGCGAGTGGCCAAAGGAAATTCGTTTCGGCTACCTCTGTTGGTCGAGAGGAAAGCGGGAAGGGCACACTTCGTTATCTCAAGATACACGGCATGAGTTTGCGCATTTTGCATTACTGTTTTGCGCAGACAGTGGTCCGGTGACGTAGAAATGTGAAGGAAACTAGAGGAATAATACCGGAATGAAACGGTCAGCAACAACATCGCCGAGTTACACACGTCGGTCCCCTTCTAGAAATGCTAAAGGAAAAGAAATAGAAAGCGCCTGTTCCGAGTGTCAGCCATAGGACAGAAAGGACGTGAAGTAGCAGTGAACAAAGCGTCGCAAAACGAGTCACTCGTAAGCGCAGCAGTTAGCAGTCATTAGCGCGACGTCGGAGAATTTCAGATCTTTGGACTCTTTTTCGCTCGTTACTTCTGTTAGTGTCACCTAAATGATGGTTACCACTTCTCTTTGTTTTGTTCTCCGTGTTCTTTTTAATACTTTCTGTTCTTTCTCATTCGCTTACTGTGGCCTGTTTTAACGTCTTGCCTATCCTGCCACAGATATTTTTGCGAAGAGGACACCCATTCTTACTGGAATGGGGGTGGGCAGTCGTACAGCGTCAACATGCGTCCATAATGACCCTTTAGTTCGCGTAACTGCGTGGAACCAGAGAGAAAAATAAACAAAAGCACAAGCACTATAGATGCGAACAGTCGGAGTGTGCTAGCGCATTAGTAAAGCCTTCTTGTCTGTTTCGCTCGTGTTTTTTGATCGTCCAGAGATACAAATCCTGTTAACGTAAGACACCGCCATGGTTCAGCTGTAGTCACCAAAAGTCCACCTCCGCAATTCCTTTAGGCTTACACGGAGTTTACTGAACTCAGTGTAGCGAGTTCATTCCCTTTCGAGGGTGCATCACCTGCTCAGAGTGTGGCCAACATTAGTTCCAAACAGTGGGCCTGTTCAGACACTTATTCAGTGAAAACAGTTCCGACGTCGATGACGAGAGTTCTCCCTGCTTTCTTGAATCGGGGACGGGGGGGGGGGGGGGGGGTCGGTGATACGATAGAGGGCTCATTACTCCTCTAGAAAGTAGCAGTTCGGTTAGTCACACGTGATGAATTTTAAGAGTAAGCATTAGGTAAAGTATAACGGGATGAAAAAGTAATCGCAATCAAAGCACCGCTCGAGTAACCATTATGGTTCATACATAAACGGTTTACTTTTAAACCAAAGTGAAAATAACTCACCCACTGAGTAACTTCGTGCACGCCGTCGTCAGACGCCTCAGCTGCACGTTCATTGCGCCAAAATGCACCGTCATGAAAACTAAGCCCGCGATTGTTTCAAAGTAGACCTACGTGTGACAGCCAAAATATAAAAGCGATCTCAAACGAACAACGCTTGTCGAGTGCCAAAATGAAACGGCGATCAACGCTTGACGGAAATGTTATCGCCACGAGCACCTCAAGTATACACCTACGCACAGACTTAACTGCACGTTGTTGCGGTGCGGATAACGTCGCAGAGAATCGTGCAAATCGCGAAAGCCATCCGTGTGTGTGGATTATAGTTGTTTACTTCTAGGACTACACCCGCAATATTACCCCGCAATATTGCGTGCAGTAAGAGTCGCGGAATATGAGGCATACCAGAATCCAGTCCACTGATTGAAGTATTACGAAATGTCACAGTTAGAGTTTACATTCTTGAGAAAATCTCGCAGACTTTGATATTCCAGCCTCTGTTGAACAAAAAAAAAACTAGACATTCTTCCGTGTTCGACTGCGCTGTCTTAGGATGTTTTCTAAATAGGTCGTCATAACACCTTGGCCGTGAACAGTTGAAGCGAATTTACGCTTCTCTCCACGCGTATAGTCTTAGTGTAAAACCCGAAATTCGGCCACGTAAGCGCAGGCTTCAACGGCGCTGAAGTTGCGAGTTAAACGACCCCTGCATGGATGAGCGAAAACGCCAACTCAGATATACTCTATTATTAATAACCAAGGTCCACTGTACAAGACATAACTATATACTTATAGATAAACTTCCGAGTCACAATTTCTTATTAATTTCATAAGTAACAAACCATTTTCCGATACAAAAGTTGTTGAATAAACGACATAGAGAAATGATAGTCTCTTTTATCCTGCTTCCTACGTAGTTCGACTGGTTGGAAGCGAAACAAAGGGGAGAAAAATCCCAGACTCCAGTGAGCCTTTGCTCTTTGATTTGCTAAACTAGATTACTGCCAGCACCAGCTATGAGCCTCAAGTTCTTCGATGAGTCGGAGGCTCATCGAGAAGTCGCGTGAGAGCTTCTGACTTCCACTTGATTTTGTAAAGTACCTGTCATCCTACCTCCCCCGTCTCCACCCACCCCCTTCCCCACCCTCTGACGCCGGGTACTACTGAAAAAACAAACTTTTAGGAACTCCAGCGCCACCGGAAGGATTCATGGACACTCCTGGACAACGGTAAGAGGCTCTCTCGCAACCTGAAGAATTCCTGAAGGACGCAGAAGATGAATTTCACGACGTTAATAATTTGGAACATTCTAAGCATTTTTTTTTTCGACACGAGAATTTTTACAATGCAAGCTCCTTCGCGCGGAGCAGCTCTGACTTAGGGGTTACAACTTCTCAGCTTGCAATAATCGCTTCAATGAAAGGCCCGGCTCGCGTGCGTTTTATTACGTCACTTCGTGCCGTGCCTTAGCCGACGCGTGGCGAAGTAACAACGAAGAAGAATACGATGTTTCTTGCTGACAAACTAATTTCCTTGCTACTAATTTCCGCTCGCTATAAAAAAAGAGAAACAAAATCTCTCAAGTCAAAATGCTAATTATCACTCACTAATGCGATAGCATTACGGCGCCCTATCATTCAATGAGTCATCGCGTTCTTAGAACCACCTCTATCCAGGGCGCATGTGGCACCGCGCAACCACCGTTACACCTCTAATATACAATAAAATTTTATTTCCCTCAAGAAAGAAGGACGCAGTGGGTAAAAGCTGCACCTAAGAGCAACTTGACAAGCACCCACAGCCTCCTCAGTACCGTGCAGTGGGCGGTAGCATCAAACGCGAGACACTTCGCTAAATGTGGAAGCCCGGACCTATCAACCAGAGGGCACGGAAAAAGTAATGCTTAACAGAATGCTAAGATTTACACCAAAACTTACGTGCATCAAAAGAAGTAAATATAACGCGGTGATTCGTTGCTCAAATATAAATTACTGTTTTACGTAAAGAAAAATGGATTCGAAGGTTTTGTTGTGTAGTTCTTGAAATATCAATTGCAGTTCTACTGTGTTCACTCAAAAGTATAGGCAGTGTATTTGACAATTTTATTTTGAGTAATTCGTTTTTGCAGTTACCGCCTTCCAAATTTCTTTATGTCGAGTGGTGGCACATGACTTCACGTTATGTTGAAGTCCGGTAAGGTTGCTCAGGAATCTGCGATTTTCCCTTAATTCACTTCCCTTAATCACGTGCATCTCGACGTCACACTGCTCTCTTTTCGTACACAGTCGCTCTCACCTGCCAGTGGCCTTTTCTTTTCATTTTTCTTTTCTTTTTTTTTGCCGTTCCAGAAAGAATCACGTTTGTCAATTGTCTGGGCAGTGACATCTTTATTTTGTCTCTTCTGATACGGTGCCAGTCTAGTACTGACAGTGAGGTCATCGCACTGTCGTTGAATTCTTCTGAAAGAGCAGCAATGCTGGCATCTGGGATAAGAAAATTGCTCGCATATAATGCATAAAGGTGCACCGAGAAAGGCCATCATCACGAGGGGGATATCATACGATACACACATCTTTCGATTGTTTGATTGGAAAATCTGGGAGAGTGCGTAGACATTTCTCATAGAACGGCAAGTCCAACTTCGGCATTGCATGCAAAAACAGACGCGCCTACGTTCTTCCTTGAAATTACTGTCAGCCTCGGAACAAAGATAACAAGAGGGAAATAATAAAGCTACAAAAGGATGATCACGGTTCGTAGCTGTCCGTTACAGTGAACAATGTTTCACGCCATTGTTTTTGGAGTGGAAAGGCCTGGTTTCGTCGCTTGCTGTGGTAGACGGCCCTGGAATGATTCTAGTGTTGTTAGTGACAGCATTGCTGTTATGCGTCAAGGATGCTGTTCCAGTGCGGTTGTGTCAGGGCTGAAAAGTCGTCTCGACACAGTGGGTGATGTAGCTGTGTGAAACGCATGGCATAAACGTTGGGTTTAATGACAAATACTGTCGCCAGCCATGGTTATGTTGCTACAATGCTGTTATCTGCAGAACTTAACTTGATATTGCGAATACCCTGGACGTATCTAGAACGTTGCTGCAAGCGTGGTCGTGTTGAAGTCCTAAAAGTGTCCGTATGAAATTATTATTATTATTATTATTATTATTATTATTATTATTATTATTATTATTATTATTATTATTATTATTATTATTATTATTATTATTATTATTATTATTATTATTATTATTATTATTATTATTATAAGAGCTACGTCAGAACCAATACACAATAGGCCGGCCAAAGCGACAATGGGCTTGAAGGGCAGAGCCGGCGGGCAGCGTTTAAAAAACAGCAATATCGCGGGCACCACAGAATATGCAGGTACATTTTTTTCGCAGGAACATGCGAGAGAAAAAATCCCTAACAGCAATGAGGATAAAAATAAAACAAAACCCCGCAACCTACGCGGAAATGTAGGGTGAGGAAGCACTTATAATACAAAGTAACCGAATAGTGGACATGGACTCATATAGAACTAAAGAACCGCCGATCTATACGTGCTCAGAACGAGAGATAACGTTTGAAGATCAAACAAAAAAAGGGGAAGGAAAGAAAAATGGGGGAAAAGCGGGATGGGAAAGAACACATGATATCAGGAGTGTACAGAACTGTCAAAATAAAACCAAACCAAAAAATTACTCTCTTTACGCTCTATTCTTGCACGTCAGCACCTATCCTCGTCAGCACCACACGCTGTGGTAATTGGGCGTCTATAGATAAAAGCTAAGCTGCCCGCCTCTCCGAGAGTCAAATCCTTCAACCATTAATAGGCTGACGCGAGGTAACATTTATTTATTTATTTATTTATTTATTTATTTATTTATTTATTTCGTAACAACAGGGTTCAAGCAGCAGAAGCACGTCTTAGTAAATATATTACAAGAAACAATGCAGTGCATGAACGGACACATCATAGTTTAAAAAAAATACAATTATTTATACAATAGAATGGTGCTATTAGAAACAAAAATACAAAAGATACAGGGATAAGGAAAAAAATGCACAACACGCCCACACATGCAGGCACACACAAACACCTCCAGAACACACACTGTGCACATACGGAATGAACTAACATTCATAATAAAGCTTTTACCAGACTTCGAGCCGGCTTGCGATGGAATACGCATCGACAACTGAAACAGTATACCATAATATTGTCCGAGTGTCTAATTATTAGCACCTCGAACAGTATCATGGTAGCGTACATTGTTAACGATTGCGCGAGTGCATCTTATAAAACGCCCCAGTTCACCGGAGTGGCAGAAACAGACGAGCTATCCGATCATCACAACCGCCACAGTGCCACAACATGCATGAATAGCAACTTGAATAAACCCCTTGCACAGTACTCTCGGCGCGCGAGCATTGTAGACAAAACATATCAAGTGTAAATAAGATAGCTGCAGCCGTCAAGTCAATCCGGTAAGGGGACCCCTTTGACACACGAACACATGCGCACCCGGAACATACAACACGTCGGACACGTAAGGCTCGATCGCTACTATAGAATCAAGGCATCCAAGGCTCCTCGCGCGCCCAGCCTAGAAGTCGACGGAGCTGTCAGTTCAGGGCGTTGTACGCCGCCGCCGCGAGCGGCCACGGGTCGCGGGACGCCGGAGAGCAGCGGCCTTCGAAGTCGTCCAGCTCCATGTCCCAGAGCACGACGCACGGCTTCGACAGCACGGTCAACTTTTGCCGGATGGAGCGAGGAGTCTCCAGCGCCAGCTTCACGGTCCTGGACGCCGATGCGAGGGTGCAGTACTTGACGGGGTCCACGCTGACGTCGGACGCCCTGCAGACTTCCGAAAAGGCGCGCAGACCCGCGGTATCCGTGTACCTGGTCGCGTCGGCCGGTTCCATCCTCGTGTCGGTCTCGGAGCGGTTGGCGGCAGACTTGAAGGCTCGCACCTGTTTGCAGGAAACGGGATGTACACGCAACGTTAGAATATGCCCTCGACGCGCAACAAAGCTGTAATTCAGAACAGGCGCCGCGACCTGCCACGTACCCTGTCACGTAACCTGCCACCTCGCTGGTCCAGCGGCTAGAGGGTCGCGGGATCGACTTCCAGTAGCGACAAGCGCATTTCTGTGGAAACGGCCATTAGATAGCGGTAGCCCTATGTGTTTTCATCGAGCTGTTGTGTTTTTATCATTGAGAGTTTTCATTGTGCTGGTAGTCGATGGCAGCGGCAATTTCGGCGCCGTTTGAGCTATCATATGCAAGCTGCCGTCCATGATAAGAGAAAAATCTAGAGCAGACCAACACGTTACAAAACAAAAGTAACGCCTTACAGTTATAATTGTAATCGGTTACTTGTATGACGTGACCCAATGAAGTAGTTGTATACAAATGCTTCAATTAAAAACGATATTGTCTGCAGTTAGTAATTATACTGGCCAACAAAAATAAATGACAAATTATTTGAAAGTAATTGATTACTTCTACGCTGGTTTTCTATTACCATTTATTAACATTGCCCAGATATAGTACAAATAGAACTAGTTGGCCTATTCTTGTTCATGAGGTAGCCTACTCGAAGCCGCGGGCACTGATTGCACAAAATATTAATACACATAATCGACTTATTAACTTTTTCACCGATTACATTATAGCCCATACTGCAATTTACAAAATCTAGTCGTGGAGTTTGCAAGGCGGATCCACTTGGAACGAATTCGCAGGGTGACACCAGTTTCGAGATATTAATACCTGAACTTTGCGGAGAAATACATTGGCGTTCCAATTACTTAAGTGCTTGAATGCATAACACGACGTTTTGTTAAGAAAATAACCGGAACGCTAGTGCATTTCTCCCCAAAGTTCGGGAATTAATCTCTCGAAACTGGTGCCATCCCTAGAATTCGCTCCAAGTGGATCCGCCGAGCAAACTCTACGGCTACAATTTTCAAATTGCAGTATGGGCCATAAGGTAATCAGCTAAGAAGTGAATTAAACGATATTTAATAGTCAATCAGGCATTTCAATTTTTTGTTCATGTAGTGTCCGCCTATTCGAGCAGACCAGCTCACGAACTAGAATTGTGTTATCTGCCAGGAGCAACCTTTAAAAATTTTGAGTGTTCGCTGAAACACCCGATATAACGCTAGTGGAGCGAATGACGATGAGAAGTGTAAATCATGTGCTACTCTGCCAAATGTATCTACTACAGCGTATAAAGTGAACGTGTTTTATATAATCTTACAATTTACGTGTAATCGTTGCATTGTTCAAGATAGCTTTGCATAAATACTATTCCCAAGTTATACGTGTGCTTCAGACCAGTGTATATCGGTTCTGCCTGCTTTGGTTTTTCCGATATATACAGCTTCCTTCACTTTGACATCTGTCGCATTAAATGTTGCAAAGGGAACGCTTAACATTTTTTGTCCCGATTTTTCGACAACTCTGACATAAACAAATGATAGGAGTGAGGTCCAAGGAATACGCTCTCGACAGTGGGTATATTTGAAGTTTCTAATTTGAACTCAGCATACCGCATCAAATTTGGTTCTCTAGAATTCGAGGAAGACGGTTCCTTCCCTCCCATGCATTTAGATAAGGGCTCCCGAAGCAAAGCATGTTCTGAAAGGGAAGGCGATCTTACAAGGTGAAGGTATACCAACCTCGAAAGAAATCGAGAAGCATATCTTGGCGTTCGGAGCAAGAGCCTTCAGCGCGAAAAAGACCGGGGCGACCGCGTGGCCGGGGCAGTCGTACTGAAAAGGGTCCAGGTTCCTTCGCCTGTGGGACCTCAGGAGCAGAAAGTCGGCGACCTCGCTGGCGGCGAGCAGGTCCACTCCTCGGCTCACATCCTCGAGCTCTCCGGGCACAGTGACCGTAAGCATGAAGCGCGACTCCAAGCGGGTCTTCAGGAACCTCAGGAGCGCCGTGTAGCGACTGACGTCGGATGCGGACCCGCAAGGTCCTCCGGCGTACGGCCAGTCCAGGTTGAGGCCGTCGTACTTGTGGCTCGTGAGCCATCCGTACGCGGCCTCCCCGAAGAAGATCACATCGCGACCGCTCTGGATGCTCTCCGAGAACTCGGCCGTTTCCGGCTCGCTCACGAATAGCGTCAGCAGCACCCTCATGTGCTTCCAGATTCGCCGTACATTGGCGGCTATCGCGAAACCCTGGTAGATCTCGTCGAAGAGCTTGTCCCTGCTCGCGATCCTCCCGGACGAGTATTTGGCCGAGTGGTACAGCAGGTGAGTGCACATCGAGTGAGGGACAGTTCCGAGCCTGTAGCGGACCTTCTTGAACTGCCTGTAGGCGGAGTTGTGGAATACGCAGAAGATGGGCACCTTGCTAGGGTCTACGTCCCTGCTCCGGTTAGAGTGGAGCAGGTGGTCGGGAACGTACCTGCAGAGCAAAATTAGTCGTTTCCGGGCCGCCGGAAACCACTGGATGGTATGTCGGCGAGCGTTTCTACGTTGTCGGAAGTCGGTCGCGCATATATGTGCATGGTCTGACTAGATGACTAGACAGACTGCACCTCGGTTGTGCGTCCGGTGTATTATCATTTGTGTTGCATGCTTTTGATTTGAGTTGTACGCAATTACACTCTAGCCTTTATTAGCCCTACCTTTCACGCTTTCCTTCCTCCATGATATGTACGGGTTCTCCCTTCCTCCCTCCTTCCCTCCTTCCTTCCCTCAGAGGTGAGGCGCAAGCGCATAGCTATATTAAGTGGGATACAGATGTACGTCAGCACCATAAATCATCAACGAAAGATGAGGCGCAAGAGAAATGGCTACTCCGTCTTAACGCCTTTCCATGGTTTCCGCCGATCAAAAACAAAAAACAATAACAAAAAGAAGAAAACTTTGGAGGCACGTTGATGAACTGGCTTTACTCCGACTATTACACCTATTTGACTCTGTTGGAAACAGTTCTATGCGGTTTTAGAATGACTAGTACAATGGATCTGATGCTCCTTGCACACAGCGTACTTACACCAATGACGGGCGATGCATTTCTTTAAGATATGTACGAAAGTCGGCCGTCGGCTAATATTCGGGGATGCAGTTTGGCCCCCGCCGCCACACAGTATACCGACCGCAGGAAGGATACCACGAGGTGATGCACGAGGTGGAAAAAGATATTGCCGATTTTATGAGGACTCATAGAAAAGCGGGAATGTCCGTAACGACGGAGACAATAGAGGCGAATGCAAAGGAAGTCGCATACATTCGAAGCGTCACTCGGATCAAATTCAGGCGCCTGTCTACTGCGGCATGCCTTCAAAAGGTCTACTTCGTTTAATCGGGTCATAGCGCTTAGAATCAGGCAAGGAACTAGCTGGGTCGCGGTGGCATGGGATGTAATTCCGGCAGATGTTATAATGCGAGCGTTCCGAAAGTGCATCTTGGCGTTGTTTCCTTTTCTTCTTGTTTTTCTTTTTTTACAGTCCAATACCTTTTTTCATTCGCCTTACATTTGAGGGAATATTTTATCATTTCTACGTTTCCCATTTTGGCAGTCGGCCAAGAACCGAAGCCAGCTTAGATTCAAATAACGCATGTAGAGTCGTGCAAAATTCTAAAAAAGGGGGGAGGAGGCAACGCATGCCTCCTCCCCGCAAAACAAAAAAATAAATCTGTTTATTTCTCAGCAGCCTAGCCATGGAGGCCTGTTCGATCGATCAATTTAGCACATTCAGACAATTCACGTTTGCACGAACGTCCTATCAGAAATTTAAATTTTGTCCCCTAATGCCGTGGTCCCTATATACTATCGCCTCCCGACTGCACTTCGCATGTCGCACCCCTCGTTCAATCCCCTTTAACGCGCACACCTGAGCCGGTCCTTCTCCTCCGGCTGATGACAGTTCTGGAGCCGGTGGGTGCGCTCGTTGGTCGGCGGCGTCGGCGTCGGTTGTCTGACCCTGGGCAGGAGGAAGAAAGGGACGAGCAGCACGAACTGCACGGCCAGCATGCACGCTGACGCGACGGCGATGCACCGCACCCAACTGCCCGCGCCCAGCACCCGGTTGGACACAGCCGGGGGCTCGGACACAGCGGGCGACGGGCACTGGGACGAGCAGTCGCCTTCGGCTGAGCATTGGCACTCGCCGTCTCCGAGGTTTGCCGTCGAGGGAAGCAGCGATAGCGGCGAGACCGACATTGTATTCCTTCTTCTTCTTCTTCTTCTGCTTCTGCAAGCACGCCGTAGGATTTCTGCATTTTCATTATTCTTGTCGTCAGCTTGCTCCTCTACCACCTCGCCGGAAACACCACAGAGGTTGCCTGTTGGTATATATATATATATATATATATATATATATATATATATATATATATATATATATATATATATATATATTCACCTGTTCACTCGGATCTAGTCTGCCGGCCCGATCACGGGCGCGCTGGACGGCCAGGATTTGGTCCTCAAAGACGGGACTTCGCCGGAGCGCGTCCCACTCTTCCTTGGTGAACTTCGAGCCCAGCGACCCGCACTCCCAGAGCATATGAGGCAAAGTAGCAACCTCGCCATAGGCCACGCAAGAACGATTCGGATAAATCTCGGTATATATGCTGTTAAGGGACGCCGGATTTGTGTAGGAGTTCGTTTGCAAGAGTCTGAGCGTGACCGCCTGCGGCCTGCTTAGCTTGGAGTGAGGCGGCCGGAAAACCCTTCTCTCTATGTAAAAGAATTTAGTAAGTTCATTGTGCGTGATAGGAGCGTCTCTGTGTCCGGGGAGAGAGTCGCCCGATCCGAGGGCAGCGCGGACTGTAAAGCCACGCGCAGCCTCGTGGACAGACTCGTTGAGGTTCAGAGGAAGCCCCTCAATCGCCCCGACGTGGGCAGGGAACCAAAGGATGGAGTGTATGGAGGTGCCACCGTGTTTGGCGCCTTTCAGAATTTGAATTTCCTGCCGGGCTACCCGGCCTTTCTAAAATGACCTGACAGCCACTTGGAGAGCGCCATGCAAGAGGCGGTAGACGTCATGGAGCAGTACCTGCTACCCACCGGACTCAGATGCTCCCCGACCAAATTTGAGCTTCTGCTTTATAGAAAAGAAAAAGGCGGCAGACCTGAGGGCTGGAAACCGGCCTTGGAAAGTGACGTTCACCTGTTCACTCGGAGCGGTGACCCAATACTGTTGTGCCATTACCACAAGCCCGGATTCCGAATCTGCAAGATGCAGAATCTATCCTGCGAGCGCCCTAATTCTCCCTTCACAAGGCAAGATGCTGAGCCGTCAGGCAGCGGTGTCCTGCGGGAGAAGCCTCGGCGAGCAGCGTGTTCGGACGTGTCGGCGTGTGCCAGACAGCCCGGCGCCGCACCTCCTTTTGCATGGAGGTCTCCGCGCGCGCGAACTTTGAACCGGGTGGCCAGCGCGGTCGCTGGTTGGACCCCTCGGACGACCGTCGTGTGCTGACTTGGGCCGTATTGGGCCGTTTGAGTGACAATGGTTCCTCGGGGATTATAAAAGCAGCGACGCGCTGCCTGAAAAACAGGATCCGCCGACCCACCGGGAGACAGTGTCGCTCCCGACTGGGGTGAGATGTGTCACGCGTTTTCGCCGGACGTCGTCGTGCGAGAACAGTCGCGTTTGTTGTGAGCACTCGGCCCCAGTGCCGACCCGTTCATGTCCTGTATGATAACCTGTATATAATGTATAAAGTCCCTTTTGTTATTCTCATCGACGCTAGGCTCGGAGTCTTCGCTACCAACGCTCTGTCACGAAACGGGTGACGAGCGCTACGGGACCACAAAGCCGTAATCGTGGTGCAGCGGTGCAAAGTTCGTAACACTGGATGGCAGCTACGGGATTGACCGGCATCAGCTACCTCGGCGCGGTGAGTGCCTGAAGTTTACCTCAAACACCAGACTTTCTTTGACACAGGTTATAGTAGCTTAGGGAAGGATTTGGTGTTGCATTGTGATAACCTTGTGTGTTTCAAGCCTATTAAGAGTGTTTTGAAAACCAGGGGATGCTGAGGGGGTAAACAGGGCAGTGTGTGATATACTTGCATATGTCTTACTAGTAGTGTTATAGTAGCGTACGGCAGGTATATTCAAAAAGGGTAAACAGCAGGAGGACAGTGTGAACGATGGAGAAGTACAAGGTGAAGGAACTTCTCGAAATTTGTGAGGAGTTGGGCATTGAGTTGGGCTCAACCAAAAGAAAGAATGCGATCCTTGAGGTCATGAGGACTGGGGACGTAACAGCTGAGGAAGCCGCAGAGGCCTTGGCGGGTATCAATGAACGTCGCGAAGAGGAAAAAGAGGAAAGGAGAGAACAGCAACGTTGCGAGGAGGAAAAGGAGGAAAGGAGAGAGATTCGTGAGCACGAGCTTAAAATGAAAGAGTTGGAGACCCGAAATAGATCGCCGGCGCCTAGTCTTACTTCTAATGTTCCAAGAATACGAGATCAGCTTCCACCCTTTGTCGTCGGAGAGGATATGGCCAAATACCTCGTGAAATTTGAGCACGTGTGTGAACGGAATAGCATTGAGCGATCCCTTTGGGCACAGAATCTGTTAGCCTTGCTTCCTGGGGAGGCATCAGACGTAATAACTTGCTTATCGAAAGAGGCGTTTGAGAGCTACAGTGATGTGAAGGAAGCGCTACTGCGGAAGTACAAATTGTCGCCCGAAGCTTTCCGGCAGAGGTTCCGGTATGCAAAAAAGGGTAAGGAGTCGAATGTTGACTTCGCGTTTCGTCTAAAAGCCGACTTGGTGGAATGGCTGAAGGGCGAAGAGGTTTACGACGACCGCGACAAAATTGTCGAATGCATCGCGTTGGAGCAGTTCTACCGTTGCATTGATGAGGATGCCCGGCTCTGGCTGCAAGATAGGCTAAAGGATGTTAAGCTAAACAAGGCAGCAGAGTTAGCGGAAGAGTATTACACACGCCGCAGCTTGCACAGCAAGGCAGTGCGCGTAGAAAAAGCTTATAGGAGAGATGGGTTTTCCGGGAAGTCCGACGAACGGAAGCAAATCACGCGTCGCGAGTTTCGGAAAGATGAGTCTCTTACCAGAGAAACTGTAAGGGAAGGATAGAATGCATCTCAGAATGATGACGATGGTCCGAAACAGCGAAACGAAATGACGCGTTCTTTTGAAAAACGGAAACCGTTAACCTGCTACAATTGCAAAAAGCAAGGGCACATCGCTGCAAGCTGCCCAGAGAGAATTGCTTTTGCAACGATACAGGAAACTCACAAAAACATACGTCTATTGGAGCCCTATGTGCAGGAAATTAAGGTAAACGGCAAGAAGTGCCGAGCACTGCGGGACTCTGCAGCAACTATGGACGTTGTTCACCCGTCTTTCGTCTCCTCGAGTGATTTTACGGGAGTGTGCGTTAGGATACGGCAAGTGGCCGAGAAGGAGAGTGTCTGTTTACCGATCGCAACGGTTATCATTGAAGGAGAGTTTGGGAAACTTAACACCGAAGCCGCTGTGTCAGCCGCCCTCCCGGAGCAATTTTCCTACCTCTTCTCAAATAACTCGGAGCAGCTGCTGAGGGATCAGGGCAAATCATTCTTTGCCGACGTGGCGTACATGGCCCCCACGCGATCCAAAGCGCGCCCGCTGTCGAGGGAACTTGACTTAGCGTCGGTGAGCGAAAGGCGGTGCGGCACACGGACCGATCACGGTAACTTGAGTGGCGAGCAGTCACGGGAGAGGCAGAGCTCGGAGGCTGGCCTAGGCGAGCGGGTTCTGGAAGTGAGTGGGAGTGACGCGTGCAGTGCTAGCCGCGATATAGACGCGACGCCGCAATTAGGCGACGCGGGCTCCACACTCGCTCCGGTTTCCGCCAGCCGGCAGGAGCAGGCTGCAGTTGAAAGAGAAAGTCTGATTCGCGAGCAACAGGAAGACTGTTCATTAGCCGATCTGAGGAAGAGCGTCAAACGGGGAGTGAAAAAAAAGAGGGTTTCATTTGGCAAAGAATCTGGCTTATTGTACCGCCGCTACACGGATAAGCAGGGTCGCAAATATAAGCAGCTTCGGATTCCGCGAAAATATCGCCGGGAAAAATGAATGACCTCATTTGCTTCCTCAGTAGTATGTTTTCGGTCCA